>NW_006408607.1:5861253-5866353 GCF_000296735.1 Chrysochloris asiatica | reverse complement strand
CAGCCCTATTCGTAACCACTACGCTACCAGAGCTCCTTTCGTTCATAGTTGTTGTTGTTGTGAAGTGCTGTCGAGTCAGTTCCGATCATAGTAAGCATGCCTTATTCGTGTTGTTGTTCTCTCTCTATACCTGTCTGCTGCTTGGTGAGTTCCTTTCCAGACCAGAAGCATATTCGGGGGCCATAGTCTCAGGGTCCTCCAGTCTCTTTCTGATCAGTAAGCCTGGTCTTTATTATTAAGAATTTTGAGTTTTGTTCAACATCTTCTGCCACTCTATCCGGGATTCTTTAATGTGCTCCCTTTCAGAGCAGTTAGTAGTGGTAGCTGGGCACCATCTAGTTCTTCTGGTCTCAGACATGGAGACTGTTGGTCACATGGTCCATTGGTTCACTGGACTAATGGATCCCAAGCATCTTCAATTCTTGTCACTCTTCTTCTGCACATGGTTGTTGTTGTTGTTAAGTGCTGTCCAGTCAGTTCCAACCCACAGCAACCCTGTATAGGATTTCTGAGGAGCAGCTGGTGATCTTGCACCACTGACCTTGCCGATCAAACTGACTTTGCAGTCCAGTGCATTAACCCACAGCATATACATGGAGAACCCAGTAATTCAGCAAAATTTTACTTGCATGTGATGTTAATGTATGTTCGATGAGTCCCACATTCCATTAGGTCACCTTTCTTTGGAATGAGCACAGATATGGATTGCTTCCAATTGGTTGGCCATGTAGCTGTCTTCTACATTTCTTAGCATAGGCGAATGAGGTCCTCCAGCGCAGCATCAATTTGTTGAAACATTTCAGTTTCTATTCAATCAATTCATTCCTGACACCTTGTTTTATGCAAATGCTTTGTGTGCAGCTTGGACTTCTTCCTTCAGTACCACTGGTTCTTGATCATGTGCAACCTCTTGAAATGATTGAACATTGGCCAATTCTTTTTGGCACGCTGACTTCCATTTTCTTTTGATGCTTTCTTCATCATTCAACACTTTCAGCTTGAGAAATGCTGACAGAGTTCTTTTGGTTTGCTAACTCCATGTCTTTGCGAATGTCATTATAATACTTCGTCTACTTGAGCTGACGTTTGAAATCTTGTGCTAAGCTCTTTTACGTTATTGTTTCTTCTAAATGCTTTAGCTTCTATATATACAAGAGCATATTTTAGTCTCTTCTGACATCCATTTTGGTCTTTTCTTTCTTTTTGATGACCTCTTGCTTTCTTCATGTATGATGTACTTGATGTCATCCCACAACTCTTTTGGTCTTCTGTCATTAGCATCAAATGCATAAAATGTGTCTTTTTTTCTTCCCCGCCCTCCAAATCTGTTCATGAGAGAGGCTCTAAATTTAGGTGGCATATACTCAAGGTCATACTTTAGCTCATGAGAACTTGTTTTCATTTTCTTGAGCTTCAGCCTGAAACTGCATGTGTGAAGTTGTTTAGCTCTGTTTGCCCTTTTTTCCCAGTCCCTCTAAGAAACAAAGCATATTCTTTCCACATCTTAGGCATGTCTACCATCTGAAACCCTCTAAGAATGTCTTTTTTTTTTTTTTTCAAAATAACTTTACTGAACACTTACACTGTGCAAGACTGTATATATCTAAGATTATCTACAATGGGTGCTGATGGTAGGAAACATAAAATCATTAGGTAAGCTATTTATATGGAATTATAAAGAAATACATGAAAGTACCATGAGATGGTACAGGATACTAAGGGATTCACAGAAGGTACGGGGTTTGCATTAAGGACTCACACCAGACTTCTGCAAACACAACAGGACTTGAGCCAGGACCTGAAGGCTGCATAAGATTTTAGTAAATGGCTGTAGGAAGGAAACCATTCCAAGCAAATGAACAGTAAGGGGTGAAAAGAATGGGGCTTACTGAAGAAATATTGTACTTAAGGGAATGTTGTTAGGTGTAGGTGCTATTGAGTTAATTCCAATTCATAGCAATTCCAACTTGGTACAATAGAAGAAAACGCCGTCCGATCCTGGGCCAGCTTCACAATGTTGATTTTGTTTGAGCCCACTGTTGTGGGCATTGTGTCAATATCTTGTTAAGGGTATGCCTCTTTTGCTGACCTTCTACTGTGTTAAGCATGATGTACTTCTTCAGGGATTGGTCCTTCCTGGAAACTTTCCCAACGTGTGTGATGAAGTGTCACCATCCATGATTCTAAGGAGCACTCCCTAGACATTCCAAGACAGAGTCGTTCATTCTTCTGGCAATCCATGGTATATTCATTATACTTTGCCAAAACCAAAATTCAAATTAATCAGTTCTTCAGTCTACCTTATTCATTATCCAGCTTTTGCATGCAATATGAGGCTTGGGTCAGGTGTGCCTTAGCCTTCAAAGTGACATCTATGCTTTTGAACACTTTAGAAGAGGTCTTTTCTATCAGATTTGTCCAATAAAATGTCATTGGATTTGATGACTGCTTCCATGGGCTTTGTGAATTTAAGTACAATAAATCCTCAATAATGTCAATCTTCCCTATATTTATTGTGATGCTGTTTATTAGTGCAGCTGTAAGGACTTTTGCTTTATGTTGAAGTAGAGCACATATTGAAGGTTGTAGTCCTCTTCACTTCCAGTGAGCAACGTTGTATCATCAGCACATCCCAAATTGTTAATGAGTCTTCCTTCAATCCTGATGCCAAATTTTTCTTCATATAATCCAGCTGAAAGTGGCATCAGAATTGGGTCAGACTCATTAACAACCTGCAATATGCAGATGATACAACCTTGTTTGCTGAAAGTGAAGAGGATTTAAAATACTTACTGATGAAGATCAAAGAGCACAGCCTTTGGTATGGTTTGCATCTCAATGTAAAGGGGATGAAAATCTTCACCACTGGACCAATAAACAACATCCATATAAATGGAGAAAAGATTGAAGTTGTCAAAGACTTCATTTTACTCAAACCAACCATTAGCACTCATGGAAGCAGCAGCCAAGAAATTAAGTGACCCATTGCCATTAGGAAAATCTGCTGCACATGACCTCTTTAAAATATTGAAGAGTAAAGATATCAGTTTGAGGACTAAGGTGCACCTGACCCAAGCCATGGTATTTTCAATAACCTCATGCACATGTAAAAGTTGAACAGTGAATAAGGAAGACTGTAGAAGAATTGATGCATTTGAGTAACAGTATTGGAGGTGAATATTAAAACTGTCAAAAGAGTAAACCAATCTGTGTTAGAAGAAGTACAGCCAAAGTGCTCCTTAGAAACCAGACTTCAGCGCTCATACTTAGGACATATTATCAGGAGGGACCAGTCCCTGGAAATGGATTTATTTGGTAATGTGGAGGGTTAGAGGAAAAGAGGGAGCCCCCCCCCCCCCCCCCCCACTGAGATGGATTGGCAGAGTGGCGGCAGCCATGGGAACAAACGTAGCAATGATTGTGAGGTTGGCGCAGCACCAGGCAGTGTTTCACTTTGTTGTGCATAGGGTTGCTGAGCGACAGTACCAACGTAACAGAACCTAACAACAAACACCTTTCTGGTATTCTAGGCTTTCAACCCAGATGTATCTGGTATCAGCAATGATAATCCTTGTTCCACGTCCTTCTGAACCTAGCTTGAGTACTGCTGCCAGAGGTTGTGAATTATCTTCAGCAAAATTTTACTTGTGTGTGACACTGATGATACTATTTGGTAATTTCCACATTCTGTTGGATCTTTCTTTGGAATGAGCACAAGTATGAGCTCCTTCTGTTGATTGGCTAGGTAGCTGTCTTCCACATTTCTTGGCACAGATGAGTGAGCCCTTCCCGCATCGCGTGTGTTTGGGAGTAGTGGAAGAGAAAGCTAGGAAAAAACCCTCAAATTTGATCACTAAGGGCCTATAAAGTTACTTTGTATTTTATTCAATTTTGTAATGTAAGCAAAAAGTTAAATGAAATTAAGCAGTAAATAAGAAGCATGCTCTTCTACTAAGCTTAAAAAAGTTTGATCTGTCAAATTTCAGGGGTTTATAATTTACCACCCATCTGTGAGTGGAGGCCATGGCGTTGCTATGATGCTAAACAGGTTTCCATGAAGCTCCCAGACTAAGGCTGTGAGGAAAGGCCTGGTGGATCTACTGGAGAAAAGCAGCCAATGAGAACTCTAGGGCTCACAGTGGTCTGCTCCATACCCGCAGCAGGGAGGCACTGCAATCCATTCAGGCAGCCCACACAACAAATGCCACCACCATCTTACTGTTCAGACAGAGGAGGGGGTTTCAAAATGTTCATGGAAAAATCCCTCTGTCTTTTCATTCCATTTTCGCACAACTTTTTGAAATCCTCCTGTGTGTTCTTCCTATTAGCATAGCAACCCATGGAACAAAGAAGGCAAGAGAGGAGTTTTCTGATACTTCCAAGGCCAGTATTTTGGTCATCTGAAATACATAACGATTAAGGGCACATTCAAACAACTTCCTTTAGTGCTTTGAAACTGGGCCACCCATGAGGGAAATCAGGCCACCATACTTTGCGTCATTCATTAGCATTACTTGGCAATGACAGAGAACTGTGCATTGGTGTGCGTGTCTCATCTTAACCATTCGGGTAAGCCTGGCTGGGCCAACAGTTGTTTTATTCTAATAAGGAGTGGCAGGGGCTTCTAAAGAGGGTCCTGTTCAGGGACATGCAGCCAGCAAATGCTAGAATACGACTGATGATTGTAACCACCACTAGGTTGCTTCTGCTACAGATTTTCTTTTACCTAAATTTATTGCTGAGATTAAAAGACACTAAATCTTCCTCTTCCCGTAAGTGGGCTGAGGTAATCTCACAAACAGGTTCACTACTTATTTGACCCCCACCACTCATCTGTCACTTGGTCGTACTGTGGTGGCTTGTGAGTTGCTGTGACTCTGAAAGCTATGCCACAGGTATTATAAAGACCAGCAGGGTCACCCATGGTGGACAGGTTTCAGATGAGCTTCCAGACAAAGAAAGACTAGGAAAAAGGAGAGACAGACTACTTCTGAATTATTTAGTCACTGAAAACCTTGAGGAGCAGAGACATACTGTCAGAAAATGAGCCCCTCAGCTTGGAAGGCACCCAAAATGCAACTGGGGAAGAGCTACTCCTCA
>NW_006408607.1:5856063-5860358 GCF_000296735.1 Chrysochloris asiatica | reverse complement strand
ACTTAGACATTGGCTACCCCAAATGGGGGAGCTACAAAGGCAAGAAGTGACTGGCTTACAATCTTTCAAGAGGGATCCTAGTTCCAGACAGGGCGGGGGAAGGTAGAATTTCCACTGAATGTTTTCCAGTCTGTTGGGACGGGGATAATGAAAGGAGATGGGGATGACTCTTGTGGTACAATAGTGAATAATTGCTATCAAGACTAACTGTGAGGGTCAGAAATGTAAAGGTAGATATTTTGTAATAAAGAGGGGAGTGACTAATTTTACAGGAGTAGAGGTTCCTGGGACCATCAAGTGAGAAAAGCAGAGAGCGGCACCCTAACCAGAGAAGCAGGGACACCAGAAATGGAGGGAGAAATGATGATGTGGACAGATGGAGTGGCTGGGGACACTGGACTCAGGGAGGGAGAGGGGCTGGCCTGTGGGGTGTACTCTTTGGTTGTTTGATGACGCATGGAGGGGATTGTAATCATTGCAATGAAATGAAATATAATAGGATGAATGCAAAACTGATGTTCTCCCGTGTAAACCCACATATTCGCAATAAAAACTTAAAAGAAAAAAAAAAAGAACATATCAAGATCAGTCATGAGGTACAATGCTGTCTGTGATAGGATAATATCCATGCACCTACAGGGAATATCAGTTAATAACACTATTATTCAAATCTACGAACCAACCACTAAAGCCAGTGAGGATGAAATAGAATTCTACCAACTTCTTCAATCTGAAATTGATCAAACATGCAATCAAGTTGCATTATTGATAATCACTGGTGATTGGAATGCAAAAGTTGGAAACAAAGAGGAAGAATCAGTAGTTGGAAAATAATGACCTTGATGATAGAAATAGTGATGGATATTGCATGATATAATTCTGAAAAATCAATGATTTGTTCATTTCAAATCCCTTCTTTAGACAGCATAAGAGACGGACCTCACCAGATGGAATAAACAGAAATTCACTACATCTATGGAAAAAGATGATGGAAAAGCTCCATATCATCAGCCAAAACAGGCCAGGGGCAGATTGTGGAACAGACCATCAATTGCATATATGCAAATTCACACTGAAGCTAAAGAAAATAAAACAAGTCCACGAGAGCCACATATGACCTTGAATATATCCCATGTGAATTCAGAGATTATGTGAAGAACAGATTTGATACATTAGACACAAAAGACCAAAGACCAGAAAAGTTGTGAGATGATATCAAGAACATTATACAGGAAGAAAGCAAAAAGTCATTAAGAAGACAAGAAAGAAGGAAAAGGTCAAAATGGATGTCAGAAGAGTCTCTGAAACTTGCTCTCCAGCATAGAGATGCTAAAGCAAATGGAAAAAATGAGAAGGTACAAGAGCTGAAAAGAAAATTTCAAAGGTCAGTTCGAGAAGATAAAGTCAAATATTACAACGAAATGTGCAAAGATCTGGATTTAGAAAACCAAAAGGGAAGAACACGTTCAGCATTTCTCAAGCTGAAGAAACTGAAGAAAAAATTTAAGCCTTGATTTTTGTTACTGAAGGATTCTCTAGGCAAATTATTGAATAATGCAGAAAGCATCAAAAGAAGATGGAAGGAATACACAGTCACTGTACCAAAAGGAAAGGGTCTCTCTTGCCCTGGATCTTGCATCTGGCTCATGATGTCTGACCTCCAGTTCGTGAACTTTCGGCCTATCACCGGACCTGATTCACCAACTCCCTCAGCCTCAGCTCCTGAGACTATGTACCTATGTACAAAGAGTGAATCATGACCCATGAAGAACACCATGCGGCCCAAACCCTGGGGATTGGCAAAGCCATTGTCATGTTAAATTCTGGTGGAGATGCCCAAGGTATGATTGCTGACATCAGGGCTGTGGTCCGAGTTGGTAACTTTACCTGGTGCTCAGGTCTTCTTTGTCCATGACAGTTATCAAGGCCTGGTGGATGGTGGAGATCACATCAGGGAAGCCACATGGGAGAGTGTTTTGATGATGCTTCAGCTGGGAGGCACTGTGATTAGAAGCGCCCAGTGCGAGACTTCCGGCAGCAAGAGGGATGACTCCAGACTGCCCACAACCTGGTGAAGCGTGGCATCACCAAACTATTTCATTGGGGGTGATGGCAGCCTCACTGGGGCTGACACCTTACGTTCCGGGTGGAGTGACTTACTGACTGATCTCCAGAAAGCAGGTAAGATTGCAGAAGAGGAGGCTAAGAAGTCCAGCTAACTGAACATCGTGGGTCTCGTTGGCTCGATTGACAATGACTTCTGTGGCATGGACTCGGCCCTGCACCGGATCATAGAAGATCGTAGATGTCATCACTACCACTGCCCAGAGCCACCAACGGACATTTGTGTTAGAGGTGATGGGCTGGCACCGTGGATAGATACCTGGCCCTCTTCACCTCTCTCTCCTGTGGGGCCGACTGGGTTTTTATTCCTGAGTGTCCACCGGATGATGACTGGGAGGAACACCTTTGCTGTTGTCTCAGCGAGACAAGGACCCGTGGATCTCATCTAAAAATCATCATTATGGCTGAGGGTTCAATTGACAAGAATGGGAAACCAGTCGCCTTAGAAGCCATCAAGAATCTGGTGGTGAAGCGTCTCGGAAATGACACCTGGGTCACTGTTTTGCAGCACGCGCAGTGGGGTGGGACACCATCAGCCTTCTACCGGATCCTGGGCAGCTGGATGGGTGTGGAAGCAGTGATGGCACTTTTAGAGGGCACCCAGGAACCCCCAGCCTGTGTAGTGAGGCTTTCTGGTAATGCCTGCTCCTCATGGAGTGTGTCCAGGTGACCAAGGATGTGACCAAGGCCATGGATGAGAAATCTGAAGAAGCCATGAAGCTGAGAGGCCAGAGCTTCATGAACAACTGGGAGATATACAAGCTTCTAGCTCACGTCAGACCTCCAGTGTCTAAGATTTTTTCCCACACTGTGGCTGTGATGAATGTGGGGGGGGGGGCCCTGCTGCAGGCATGAATGCCGCTGTCTGTTCCACTGTGAGATTCAGCCTTATCCAGGGCAACCGTGTGCTTGTGGTGCATGATGGCTTCGAGGGCCTGGCCAAGGGTCAGATCGAGGAAGCTGGCTAGAGCTGTGTTGGGGCCTGGACTGGGCAAGGTGGCTCTAAACTTGGGATTAAAGGACTGTACCCAAGAAGAGCTACAAACAGATCAGTGCCAACATAACAAAGTTTAACATTCAGGGCCTTGTCATTATTGGGGGGTTTGAGGCTTACCCAGGGAGCTGGAGCTGATGGAGGACAGGAAGCAATTTGATAAGCTCTACATTCCATTTGTGGTCATGCCTGCTACTGTCTCCAACAATGTCCCTGGTTCGGACTTCAGTATCAGAGCCGACACAGCGCTCAAAACTATCTGCATGGCCTATGACCGTATCAAGCAGTTGGCTGCGGGCACCAAGCAGCGGGTGTTCATCATTGAGATGGGTGGTTACTGTGGCTACCTGGCCACCATGGTGGGGCACCCTACATTTATGAGGAACCCTTCACCATCCGAGACCTGACGGCAAATGTTGAGCATCTGGTGCAAAAGATGAAAACAACTGTAAAAAGGGGCCTGGTGTTAAGGAATGAGAAGTGCAATGAGAACTATACCACTGACTTCATTTTCAACCTGTATATTAAGGAAGGCAAGGGCATCTTCAATAGCAGGAAGGACGTACCTGGCCACATGTAGCAGGGTGGGAGCCCAGCTCTATTTGACAGGAATTTTGCCACTAAGATGGGAGCCAAGGGTATGAACTGGATGTCTGGCAAAATCAAAGCAAGCTCTCATGATGGGTGGATCTTTGCAAACATTCAAGACTCAGGCTGTGTTCTGGGAATGCGTAAGAGGGCCTTGATCTTTCAACCAGTGACCGAGTTGAAGGAACACACTGATTTTGAGCATCGCATTCCCAAGGAACAGTGGTGGCTGAAGCTGAGGCCCATCCTGAAAATCCTAGCCAAGTATGAGATAGACTTGGACACCTCAGAGCATGCCCATTTGGAACACATCAATGGAAAGCGGTCTGGGGACGCTCCTGTGTAAACAACTCTTTGCAGTGAAGGGAACACATGTTATGATCATGGTCGACTTATCTGTTGGTAGATCTAAGTCTACAATTCTCAGTGTTTTAGCTCATTTTTCTTTACGTTTCCTTTCATTCTGTCTGTAACTGCAGCCATGATCAGCTTTGGCCAGGGGGCGGTGAGTGGAAGCTCCTGCTAGGTAGAATTTCTCATGATTCCTACCTCAGCTTCAACTGTCCCATAAGGCTGAGCTCTGGTGTCA
>NW_006408607.1:5853846-5855296 GCF_000296735.1 Chrysochloris asiatica | reverse complement strand
GAATGATTTAAAAATAAAAAAGGTGTGTGACAGGGTTGTATTCTTTCACCATACTTATTCAACCTGTATGCTTGGCAAATAATTCAAGAAGCTGGGTTATTCTGAAAAAAATTGTGGCATCAGGATTGGAAGAAGACTCATTAACAACCTGTGATATGCAGATGATACAACTTTGCATACTCAAAGTGAAGAGGACTTAAAACATTTATGCATGAAGATCAAAGACCACAGCCTTCAGTATGGATTTAATAAAAATCCTCACCACTAAACCAATAAAGAACACTCTTATCAATGGAGAGAAGATTGCAGTTGTCAAAGACTTCATTTTTCTTGGATCAGCCATCAACACTCATGGAAGCAGCATCCAATAAATCAAATGGCCTATTGCATTAGGCAAATCTGCTGCACAAGACCTTTTTAAAGTGTTGAAGAGCAAAGATGTCAGCTTGAGGACTAAGCTGTACCTGACCCAAGCCATGGTGTTTTCAATAACCTCATATGCATGCAAAAGCTGGACAGTGAATAAGGAAGATTGTAGAATTGATGCTTTTGAGTTATGGTGTTGGTGGGAAATATTGAAAGTGCCATGGGCTGCCAAAAGAACCAAGTTGGAAGAAGTGCAGTCAGAGTGCTCTTTGGAGGCCAGGATGGCCAGACTTTATCTCACATACTTCGGATATATTGTCAGGAGGGAGCAGTCGCTGGAGAAGGATATCATATTTGGTAAGGTGAAGGGTCAGAGAAAAAGAGAAGACCCCCAGTGAGATGCATTGGCAAAGTCACAGCATCATTGAGCTCTAGTGTGGCAACAACTGTGAGGTTAGCCCAGGATTGGGCAGTGTTTCGTTCTGTTGTGCATAGAGTCACTATGAGTGGTACCGACTTGGTGGCAGCTAACAACAACAATGCTTACTTGACCCAGAAAACCTCACAAAGTCATGCAAATCAAGAGGTTCTAATCTCCGGGTCCATTTTAAGAACACCTGTGAAACTGCCTGGGCCATCAAGGGTATACATATCTGGAAAGCCACTAGTATCTGAAAGATGTCACTTTGCAGAAGACATGTGTACCATTCAGACATTACAATGGGTGGCATTGGTAAGTGTGCCCAGGCCAAACAGTGGGATTGGATACAGGCTGGGTGGGGAAAAGAAAAAAAAAAAAAGAGTGCTGAATTTTTGCTGCACATGCTTAAAACTGCAGAATGCAATGCTGAACTTAAGGGCCAGGTCACGATGCGCCGCCGAACTTACAGAGCTCATGGTCGGATCAGCCCCTACGTAAGCTCCCCCTGCCACACTGAGAAGATCCTCACTGAAAAGGAGCAAACTGTTCCTAAACCAGAAAGGGAGGTCGCACAGCACAAAAAGATATCCAGGAGAAACTGAAGAAACAGAAAGTTATGGCTTGGGCATACATTAAGCTTATAATAAAATGCACCTAATAATC
>NW_006408607.1:5850590-5852486 GCF_000296735.1 Chrysochloris asiatica | reverse complement strand
CCCCAGCAAGATGGATTGGAAAAGTGGCAGCGTCAATGGGCGTGATAACGATAGTGAGGTTGTCCCAGGATTGGGCAGTGTTTCGTTTTGCTGTGTATGAGGTCGCTGAGTGGGTACCAACTCGATGGCACCTACTGAAAACAATAGTAAAAGCAAAAAAACCCAAAAAAACCCAACAACACTGAAACGACAGCAAGTCAGAATTGTACATCTCATTCATTTAACAAACAAGTGAATCTCTACACCAAAGGGCAATTGCAAAGTGTACTTTCCAGATGAACACTGGGTAGGAATGTCATCGTGATCATGGGATTTCCATCTTTAGAGCGCCTTTGCCAAAGTTCTTTCCAGCATCTTCACGTGCAGTCTGAAAATAACTGTACATTGTACATTTCTTTTCAAGTTCAGTTGAAACCATCCTATTTAGATATGGAACTGCTTGAGGTTAAGTAGTTCCACATCTAAATTAACACATTTTGATGTTCAATGTAAACAAAACTTCTTGAGCTTTCACGTTCATTTTCTTCTGACACCTCGTGCAAAAGAGTGCTGTGTGCCCATTTTTCAGTTAAAAGAGGCGAAAATAATCTTATCAGAAAAGCAAAAGAAGGCATGCAGAGAGAGCTGGTCAACGAGCTACAGACAGAATGACTCCCCAGGTTTCCAGAGAGGCTGACAGGGGCTGACAAACCTTAGAACGCAGCCTGCCTGTGTCTGGCTCAGCCAGGTGCCCACCTTTGCAAGTGACTGCATTTAAGTCCAGTGTGTGTGGGACTTTCAGAAAATGGCATCAAAGGTTGGCCTATAAATCTCTCATATTCTCTAGTTGCTGGACATTTAAGAGCAAAGATATTGATGGGCCCGTTCCCTCCTCTTCTTTTTCCTTATAGCAGATGGATGATTCATGGGATGTCCTTTAGTGGTCTCCAATTTCACTGTATTACTTTTTCTTTGCTTCTGCTTCCTGACAGCTCTGAAAAACAGAGTGCTAAATTATTTTGTGGAATGGGCACAGTGAGTTATGTAATTATATTGAAGTTTAATTAACTAGATAACCAAATAAGGAATAGTTGGGGGTGGGGAGTGCCTAGCAGGAGGAGGAGAATGGACTGTATTCTAAGCATAAATCCACAGAATCCTAAACCAGAACAAGGAGATGGCCAGAAGCCCAAAATGCTTGAGAAGAGAAATTTCTTTGAGAGATGGTTACTACAGATATAGAACAATCTATTCAGGACACACGCATCACAGAGGTAAATAGCTGAGCCAATGAGCTAGCGTTCTTTTCTCTTTCTTTGGTCTATGCATACTGCTCACCTCAGCACTTCAATCTCCAAATCCCTGACTTCTATTTTTTTTTTTTTTTTTAAAAAAAGGACCCAGACATTCAGCAGTTAGCAGAGGTAGAAAAATAGCACAATGGGGAAAAATGATAACACTGAGAGTTATAAGTCCTATAGTCCTTTAAGGGGTGTGCAGTGGCTCCACAGAATAAGTACTGGACCACAAGATTAGCAGTTTGACTCCACCAGCCGCTCTGTGGGAGCAAGGTGGGCTTTCTACTCTCACAAAATATTTAAAGCGCTGGACTGCAAGGTCAGTTTGAACTGCAAGGTCGGTGGTTCAGACCCACTAGTCATTGCTTGGAAACCCTATACGAGGTCGCTATGAGTTAGAACTGACTTGATGGCACTTAACAACAATAACAATATAATCTTTGACAGCAAAGCCAATGAAGTTATGTGTGCCTATACTAAAAAAAAAAAAAAAACCCAACAAAATTTCTCTTTGGTTCATCCATGAATAAGCAGGACTGAAAATGAAGTATAACCAGATTTCACTAGGGGATACAGTGAACAGGAATAGACGGAAACACTTTTAAATATTTCATTTGTA
>NW_006408607.1:5806594-5850143 GCF_000296735.1 Chrysochloris asiatica | reverse complement strand
TTTTTTTTTTTTTTCCTTCCCCCTTTTCTTTTCGTTTTGAAGGAAACTGTAACCAAGAGTTAGATCCCGTCTCTGAGGGAAGCAAGTGAAATGCCATTTAAGAATGACATCCCAAGGGATGTGCTCAATGAATTAAGCTCGATAAAATCTATCCTGGAAGACATAAGACAAATTCCCACAATGATAACAACACACAGGGAAGCCTGTGAAAGCCAAAACCTGTGTAAGGCAGAAAAACCTGTCAAAGACGTAAAACACAAGTACTTTCCACTAACAGAGAAAACTTGTGAGGGCCAGAAAAACTAGGCAATCCCACCCAGTTTCGCCGGCCTCGGTGTCACTAAATTACCACAACAGACTAGCTGAGGCTATTTACGAGCCAGGGATGAGCCTCCACGCTGTTCCCAGAATGCACGTTCCATGTCCACATATCATGAGTTTACGAAGCAAAGACTGAGCAGGTTATCCTTCTGTTTCCACCAGAACTACACTGTAAGCCTGGATCACTTCTGGTGATGGTTATCTTGTTGTGTGCCATCGAGTTGGTTCTGGCTCACAGAGACCCTGAATAGGGTTTCTGAGGCTGTAAATCTATGCAGGAGCAGAAAGCCTCATCTTTCTCCCGCAGAGCAGTTAGTGGCTTGAACTGCTGCTTTTCCTACAGCGCCACCAGCATGATTTCTAACAGTCCTAGACCTACAGTTTCAGCTTGTATTCTATTCTTGAAGGTTTCTATGGGAAATGGCATGAACTGAGGTCCACCTGACTGGGCTAAGGTTCACGACGGTTTGGCAGTTCTGTGATGATGCAATTCTCCCCCCAATGAATTGTTGTGATATTGTGCAGTGAGTCCACAGCAAGAGCCTTGGGTGGGATGCAGCTCCATTTCTCAGGTCCCAGTCCTGGTCTGTTGTCAGGGGAGTTTCCCTGCGCCACGCCCTGCAACACCTTTTATCTCACAAGAAATAAAGGAGAAGTGAGCAGAGCAGTAAAGGCCTCAGTTCCACCAAGAAAGAAGCAGCAGGAGTGGAGTGCGTCCTTTGGGTCCTGGGTCGCTGTGCTGAGAACGGCCTAGATCCAGGAAAGACTGATGCCAAGGCACCTGGAGCTCTCCAGGGAATGCTGGGCCACACACGGTGAAAGGAGACAAGAGAGAAAGCCTTCTCCTAAAGCTGGTGGCCTGAGTGTGGGCTTCTGGGCTCCTAAATTGTAACTGTTTATGAAAGCCATGCACTTGTGGTATTTCTGTGATAGTAGCACTAGAGAATTGAGTCAGAAAGTAAAATATTTTGTAAGATTTTTTAATAAGCCTACATTCTAGATGTTTCCATATTGATCTCAAATCCAGTCAAGTATAAGGCACTATAATGTTTTCAAAGTGCATATGAATAATGTATTTTGAACTTAGATGTATGTCTGTCTACCTTTCTGAGGCGCCCTAATATTAATGATAACTCATTAGTCTTATAAGTCAGAAGAATGCTATTTAGACAATTTCTGAACTTAGACACAGGGACACAGACGTCTACGAAGTATATGTTGTTGTTGTTATGTGCTGTGGAGTTGGTTCCGACTCATAGTGACCCTGAATAGGGTTTCTGAGGCTGTAAATCTTTATGGGAGCAGAAAGCCTCCTCTTTCTTCTGTGGAACAGCTGGTAGTTTCGAACTGCTGACTGTGAGATTAGCAGCCCGATTCGTAACCTCTATGCTACTAGAGCTCCTTATGAAGTATATAAAGAGTGGAAATAACATTCAAGTTCACTTCGACCCAGCATGCTGAGATACAAGAAAACGTAACATAAATCTAAACCTGCCTAAATGTCTAATCTTGAAGAGAAGATGAGTCAAGCTACTCTCTAACCCTGGAGAAAAGACACAACATGCTTGTCTTGTATGTCATGCCAGGACTCCTAACAACACATATAAAACCTGAATTTCTGCTCACTCACTGAGAAGACAGACATGGAACTGAGATTCTGTCTGCCACCACTGACTTTGGACTCTAACTATGAGGAATCTTGGCTGAGTTCCAAGTGTAGGTAAGCCTTCTACCTGACCCCGCTCATTAAAGGTAATGAAGGTAAAAGCCTAAATCTAAAGAACTGAACTCTAGCCATCCAACACTGTAATTGTGGATTCTGATTCTCTGGTTCTAAATGACTTTTATGAGGTCTTGTCACGACTCTCTTGCAATAAACTTGATGAGTTTATGCACAGTGAACCTGAGTATTTTTCTCATTTTTTACGATATTAACAGCTCACACTACAGCTTCTTTAGTTGAGTTTTTAAAATTCCGCTTCCATTCTGGGTTACTTAATGGAAATAATTATTTAAAATAGAGTAAATCCAATAAAACGTAATGAATGAGGCAGTTTAAGTAGGTGGTAGATTAACTCAAGTGGCTGGGTCTGAATGGAAAAAAATAATTTCACTAAGAAAATTGATATACATTAAAAAAAAAAGAAAATAATCAGTGGTGTAATGAATTAGTTAATAATTTACTTAATCTCTTCTAACCTGTCTTGTAACTCCCACCAAATGACTCTTTTCTTGATTGGTCTGGGTAAGAGAAGGTGGGAGAAGATACTTATAGGATGTGATTCTGTTGTAAATGATTGTTAGCTGGGCTAATTGTGAATATAAAAACTTGGAACCCTAAGGCAAAGATGAGGACAAGGAGAGATAGAGCAGCTGAGGGCTCTAGACTCATGGAAAGAGAAAGGCTGTGTGCTGGCAGCCAGGAGGCAGGCTTGCAGAATGTGCCCTTTGGTTGTTTAAGTGATTATATATGCCTGAGTGTTTTTGTGTCCATCCTCCCAGCAACCCCCCCCCCACCGCCCCGGCAAAAAAAAAAAGAGGGACTAGAAGCAAGTACTGTGAATGGTGGAGGGGACTGTAATCATTGCAATGAAACTGAGTGCATAACTGTTGTTCTCGCAGGTAAACTATCACTCAATTCACAATAAAAAAACTTTGAAAAAAACTCAGAACTTTGGGACCCTAACATGGGAGCATAAAAAGTCATCTCAGAAGCAGGATGGGGGAATCTCATCACTACCACAGCTTTCTGTCCCTGTGATACCAGAGGAGGGGCAGAGGGGCAGCAGCAGAACTGAGAGATAGAGCAGTGGGCTTCCCGGTCAACTGGAGGAGCTAGAAGGTTTGCTGACACGCAGAGTTAGAGCCGCATGCTTCAGGCTGAGGCTTACAGTGGAGCTGGGAGCCCTGTGAGCTCTTTATCAGCAACCCTAAAGCACCTTTAAGAAGCTCTGGTAGCGTAGTGGTTACGAATCGGGCTGTGAACCTTAAGGTCAGCAGTTCGAAACTACCAGCTGCTCTGTGGGAGAAAGATGAGGCGTTCTGCTCCCGTAAAGATTTACAGCCTCGGAAACCCTGTACAGGGTCGCTATGGGTCGGCACCGACTCGACGGCACTTAACAACAACAACAACAAAGCAGCTTTGTAACATTGTCAGAGCAGGGCAGAGGCAGAACCAGGAGGCCGAAGGCTAGAGAGAGGCCTGCCTGGGGGCCTGGCTGAGGAGAGGCTGTCCTGACGGAAATACCTGTGCCCTGAGCATGTCCTGATCCTGCATGTAACCTGTTCACTTCCCTAGTAAACCCCCTAACTGTGAGCACAGTGTCTGAGCTGTGTGTGGTCACTGCAATGGATTACTGAGCCAGGCTGAGTACAGAGTGCTATGGGAGGCGATGGTGGGCGTTATTTTTTGCAGTGAAGCTTAATACAACCAAGGCTCATAGGTGTGTATTATAATAGTTGTTTTCTCATTACAACTCAGAGGATGGCTCAGGATTTATTGTCTTAGTCTCAATGTCTACGTGATGTTCAACGTGGATGTCTGGTAATCCACAACTAACTGTGACCTATAGGTAAGGGTGTCCGTTTTCTTATCACGAAAACCAGGGGACTCAATCCCTACCACCCCATTAGTTAAGGAAGGTGGGGAAAAGTAATTCTAATCATTCAAATTAGTTCAGCTGAAATAGCAATAGTTTTCCTAACTATTCTCTTGCAACTAGTTTAACTTGCTTCTGATTTGTGGTGTGGCTCTCTGGGTTAATGCGCCAGACTGTAAAGCCATTTGAACTGCAAGATTGGCGGTTCAAGCTCACCAGGTACTCCTTGGAAACCCTATACAGGGTTGCTATGGGTCAGAATTGACTCGACGGCACTTAACAACGACAACATTAGTGGGAACAGTGAAAATAATCATAGAAAAGAATGGAAATAAGTTAAAAATACTTAAATAGTAAATGTTTCCCCATACTCTCATGTAGTCTGATTTACCCTACAGAAATAAGCTTACTTTACAATCTCTCTAACATGGAATTACACGTCACATTAGATCTGAATTCCCTTCTCTATAGCCTCACATGCTACCAGGAGTCAAAATCAGATCAGTTCCAGGACAGCTGGTCTAAGGAGGCCTGCAATAAAGCTAAACTCTTACCCACAATGACACATAAGCCACAGCACTCTCAAATTACTATGGGCACAGGAGATGTAAAGGTAACCACTTTCTGCCTTAAATTGGGTTATTTTCACTGTCTTAGCCTGTAAAACTATGAGCTTCTTGGAAGCAAGTGCTCAGACTCATCTCCATAACTTCCCTCCCTCCACTATGCAAACAACACATAATTTTTGAGTCAATGATCACTAGTAGAAGTAGTGACATTAAAAGTTCTGCTAACGTCTTCCAACCATAATTACTAATACAACAATTAAGTTAGCAGATCTGAGTCCTCTGCCTACTGCATACTTTGAGGGCTTGTAGGAGTCATGCAAGGAAAACATGTTTTGGTAAATACAAGAGATCAACGAACTTGTGAGCACTCTTCGATGAGGAGATGTTGGGACATGCAGTGCGTTTGTGACCTAATTCACCACAAACAAAGCAGCCGTCTTTAGGGCCCTCGCAGCAATGGTCTGGAACAGCACAGTGATTGCAGATGGTACAGTGGATCCAGGCTGTAAGATAAAAACTCAGTTTTAGAAGAAGCTCGTTTATTATTTCTCATTTCCCTGACTTTGAAGATAAGAAAGCACACATAGTGTTTACGTCAATATTGTGATTAATGTGCATATATGGTTGTAATTTGGCTAGAGAAAATGAGATAAAGAGGTTTAAGTAACACAGAAGTTAGCTAAGTTTTACCTGTGACACGGCAACAAATTCAGCCCTTCTCCAATATGCTACCAGTCACAGAAACAATGGGGCTGGCCAAGTAACTTGTTTGTTGTTGTTAGGGGCAATTGAGTCAGGGCGAACTCACAGCTTGTCATTGTTGTTATGCACAACAGAACAAAACACTGCCCAGTCCTGGGCCAACCTCACAAACAGAAATCTTTCAACAAACTGATGCAGCACTGGAGGTGCTCAGTAGTCTACCTCAAGAAATTTGAAAGACAGCTAAGTGGCCAGCTGATTGAAAAACACCCATATTTGAGCCATTCCACAGAAAGGTGACCCAGAGAATGTGGAAATTATTGAACAGTATCGTTAATACTAAATGCAAGTAAAAGTTTGCTGAAGATCAAGCAAAAATGATTGTAGCAGTACATCTACAGGGAGCTGCCAGAAATTTCAAGCTGGATTCAGAAAAGGACGTGGAACTACGGGTATCACTGCTGACACCAGGTGGGTCTTAGCTGAAAGCAGAGAATACCAAAAAGATTTTGTGCTGTACTGACTATGAAAAGGCATTTGACTGTATGGATCATAACAACCTATGCACAACATTACAAAGAATGGGTATTCCAGAATACTTAATTGTGCTCACGATGAACCTGTATGTAAACCAAGCGAAAGTTATTAGAACAAAACAAGGGGATTGATGTTGATGTTGTCAGGTGCCATTGAATTGATACTGACTCACAGCGACCCTGTGCAAAACAGAACGAATCATTGGTCCGGTCTTGGGAGACCTTACAATCGTTGCCACGTCTGAGCTCATCGCTGCAGCCACTGTGCCAATCCATTTCAGTGGGGAGTTTTCCTCTTTTTCGCCAACCTTCCACTTTACCAAACATATCCTTCTCCAATGACTGGTCCCTTCTGATAATATGTCCAAAGTATGAGAGACAAAGTCTGGACATCCTGGCTTCCAAGGAGCATACTGGTTGTATTTCCTCCAACACAGATCTGTTTGTTCTTTTGGCAGTCCACGGTACGTTCAATATTCATAACTCAAATGCATCAATTCTTCTATGGTCTTCCTTATTCACTGTCCAGCTTTCACAAGCATTTGAGGTTACTGAAAATACCATGGCTTGGGTCAGGAGTACCTTAGTCCTCAAACTGACATCTTTGCTCTTCAACACTTTAAAGAGGTCTTGTGCAGCAGATTTGCCTAATGCAATAGGCCATTTGATTTCTTTTTTTTAATGTTTTATTGTGAATTATGTGATAGTTTACATGGGAGAACATTAGTTTTACATTCATTCTATCATATATCGTTTTACTGTTTGATTTCTTGACTGCTGCTTCCATGAGTGTTGCTGGTTGATCCCAAGCAAAATGAAGTCTTTGTATACTCCAATCTTTTCTCATTTATTTGAATGCTAGTTACTGGTCCAGTGGTGAGGATTTTTGTTTTCTTTACATTGAGGTGCAACCCATACCGAAGGCTGACATTTGATCTTCATCAATATTTTACGTTCTTTTCACTTTAAGCAAGTAAGGTTGTATCACTTGCATATTGCAGGTTGTTAATGAGTCTTCCTCTAATCCTGACGCTACATTCTACATTGCAGCTTCTTGAATTATTTGCTCAGTATATAGACTGAGTAAGTATGATGAAAGAATATAACCCTGGCACACACCTTTCCTAACTTTAAACCAATTGGTGTTCCCTTGTTCTATTCGAACAACTGCCTCTTGGTCTATGTACAGGTTCCTTTTAAGCACAAGTAGGTGTTCTGGAATATCCCAATTTGCAATGTTATCCATAGTTTGTCATGATTCACACAATCGAAAGCCTTTGTGTCATCAATATAGTACTGGTATTCACTGCTTTCAGCCAAGATCCATCTGATGTCAGTAATGAGATCCCTTGTTCTGTTTCTTCTGAAACCAGCTTGAACTCTGGAAGTTCTCTGTCAATGTAATATGTTTGCAACTGTTTTTATATTACCTTTAGTAAAACTTTACTCACATGGGATATCTATGATATTGTTCAATGATTTCCACATTCCACTGGGTCACCTCTTATTGGAATGGGCACAAATGTGGATCTCTTCCAGTCAGTTTGCCAGGTAGTTGTCTTTCAAACTCATAGCTACCCTGTATATAACAGAACAAAACACTGCCTGGTCCGGCATCGTCCTCAGGACCCTGTGTTTCAGCCCATTTTTGCAGCCATTGTGTCAATCCATCTCATTGCGGGGCTTCCCCTTTTTTGATTTACCAAATATAATGTCATTCTCCAGTAACTGGTCTCTCCTGATGTAACATGTCTGAAGTACATGAGACAAAGTCTCACCATCCTGGCTTCTAAGGTGCACCCAGCTATACATCCAAGACAGATTTGTTCTTCGGGTAGTCCATGGCTGGGTCATGACTTGGCTGGGTCATGATCTTCAGAGGTTTGGCAGTTATGCAATGATGTAATGTGATGGTTCTCCGTGATCTGGTCCTATGCATGCTGAAATACCCTTGATCCAATCACTTACCCTATCCAATGTAAGGGAGATGCTACATCTTTTCTCTTACAAGAGATAAAAGGAGAAAGAGGGACCTGCTAACAACGAGAAAGAAGTGCCAGGAGTGGACTGTGGCCTTTGGACCTGGTGTCCCTGCACGGTGGCTCTCCTAGAACTGTGGAAAGCGTGATGCCAAGACACATGGAGATCTCCAAGGAACACTGAGCCTACAGAGGCTGAGAGAAGCCAAGGCCCCATCCCAGAGCCCATGCTCTGAATTCAGACTTGGAGCCTCCTAAACTGTGAGAATAAAATCCTGTTTGTTACAATCCTCAATCTGTGGTATTTCTATTATAGTAGCACTACAGAACTAATGCAGTGGTACAGTCAACATTCCTGCCAAAACGAGAACTCAAACACCTCAATTCTTCCATCTTCCTTATTCACTGTCCAGCTTTCCCATGCGTAGGAGGAGACTGAAAATACCATGGCTTGAGTCAGGCACACCTTACCCTTCAAAGTGACATCTTTTCTTATTTAATGATTGAACAAATGCTTTTGTGGCAGATTTGCCCAATGCAAAACGTCCTTTGACTTCTTGACTACTGCTTCTATGGGCATTGCAGATCCTAGAAAATGAAACCGTACATAACTTTAATCTTTCCTCCATTGATCATGATGTTGCCTGTTGACCCCATTGTGAGGATTTTTGGTTTTTTTGTTTTATAGTAAAGGTGTAATCTACACTGAAGGTTGTAAGCTTTAATTTTCATTAGTAAGGGCTTTTAGCATGTAAAGATGTGTGATCTGCATATTGTGTAGCTTCTTAATGAGTCTTCTTCCAATACCGATGCCACAATCTTCTTCATAGATTCCAGCTTCTCAGATCTGCTCACCATGCAGACTCAATACGCATGGCTAAAGCATGCAACCTTGACACACATCTTTCTTGATTTTAAACCACACGAGTATCCCCTTGTTCTGTTCAAACAACTGCTTCCTGCTCTGCATTCAGGTTCTGTAGGAGCACAATGAGGTGTTCTAGAATTTCCATTCTTCACAATGTAATCACAATATGCTATAGTCCACATAGTGGAATGCCTTTGTATAGCCAATAAAACACAGGTAATCGTCTTTATGATATTCTTTGCTTTCAGTCAATATCCAATCTGATATCAGCAATGATATCCATCATTCCATGTCCCCTTCCAAATCTAGCTTGAATTTCTGACAGTTCCTAGCTGATGTGCTGCTACAACCATTTTTGAGTTACCACCAGAAAACTTTTACTTGTATGTGATATTAATGATAATGTTCGATGGTTACTGCATTCCATTGGGTCACCATTCTTTGGTAAGGGTATGAAAATGTTGAAAATGCATCTCTTCTAATCGGCTGACCTGGTAGCATTCTTCCAAATTTCTTGGTATTGATCAGTAAGTTCGTCCATTGTTATAACCATCTGTTGAATCATTTTAATTGATATATCGTCAACTCCTGGAGTCTTGTTTTTCTGTGTGCCAAAGCCTTCAGTGCACACTGGACTTCTTCCTTCAATACCACTGGCTCTTGGTATTGAAGAGGCATATGCTACCTCTTGAAATGGCTGACTGTCAATCAATTCTTTGGGGCATAGTGATGATTGTATATTTCTCTGATCTTCTTTTAATGATTCCGGTGTTGCTCAATATTTTGTCCTTATTGTTGTTGTGAAGTGCTGTTGAGTCAGTTCCGACCCATAGTGACCCTGTAGAGGGTTTCCAAGAAATAACTGGTGAGCTTGAACTGCTGACCATAGAATCTTATCATTTTACAAGTCAAAGCTTGAATTTTTTTCACCAGTCCTTCTAGCTTGAGAAATGCTGAGTGTTTTCTTTCCTTTTGGCTTTCTAACTCGAGGTCAATTTTCCTAGATTCATACTTCATTATCATATTTGGCTTTCCCTATTAAATAAGCCCAATAAATTGCTGCCCTGAAGCAGGCTAGCAGAATCACCTCTCCACAAGCAGGAGAGAACGTACACTTTCACAACAGAGACATACAAAAAAGATGAATATAAATGTCTACATTAATTTGTCTTTCATAAATGATTTTTTTTTTTTTTTTAAATCCTGTTTAGATGAAGAAAAACTCCAAAACGTTTTAAAGACTCAAATGCCAAGTCTCAATACTTACAGGGCTTTACACACTTTTTGCAGAGAAAGCAATGGTTCCATTTCCTGCCATCCTACAAAAACAATTTTTAAATTATGTTTACTTTGTCATTTTTTAAATTATTGTCGCATAATTTTTAAATTATGTTTACTTTGTCAGATCTCAAAATTAAAAATTAAAATGGCTTATTAAAATCTGTGTAAATAATTCATTCTTTATTTCTCACTTTTCTGGGCCTCACAATTAAATACTTGGACTTAATTTATGCATTTTTCCATGCAACTCAAACGCCTTCTCGCTGGGCCTCAATTTCCTTAACTGTAAAACTGGAAGATTTATCTCACTGAGTTTGAGTCTGTGTCCAATACAGCAAATCATCTGCACAAAAAAGGACTCAACAAAAATTTCAAAAGAAAGAAGGATCCATAACTTTGTTTCCATATTGTACAATCCTTAATAAAATTCAAATCAGGGAACTTTAACATAAAGATTATCAGTTACCATATGAGCCAATTTTAAGCTAAGACATACAACACATCTCAAAAAGTGCATAAAACATGCACGTCCATCTTAATGAGTACAGTTTGAAGTGCCATAAACACAGTTCTGACTCATAGAGATCCTGTCTAGGGCTTCCGAGGAGCGGCTGGTGGGTTTGAACCACCGACCTTGAGGTTCAAACTGACCTTGTGGTCCAGTGCATTATCCTGCAGCACCACACCAGGACCCTATATAGAATGGGTTTTCCTGTTCTGACGAATTTGTTTAAAGTCGGTTCTGGCATAAACTGAATACCTTCCTCCCCACCATTATTACTACAATAACCTGCTATATGGAAGTGTTTCCATCTGTAAAACACAGCACTAAACACCTGAAAGTGAGCATCTGAGAATTATTATATCAGGAAATTATGCATTGAATTATTGTATGTAGTACAACAAAAAGCTGTTAAAAAAAAATTCCCCAAAACAGACAGTCATAAATGTGGTTCACCATTGTTGTTGTCAGGTGCCATCGAGTCGGAATGAACTCATAGCGACCCCATGCACAGCAGAACTAAAAATGTCCAATCCTGGGCCAACCTCACTACCGCTGCCACACTTGAGTCCATCAATGATGCCACCTGGCCAATCCATCTCGTTAGGGGTCTTCCTCTTTTTCTCTGACCCTCCACCTTACCCAGCATGACATCCTTCTCCAGCGACTGTTTCCTCCTGACAATATGTCCAAAGTATGAGAGACGAAGCTTAGCCATCCTGGCCTCCAAGGAGCACTCTGGCTGTACTTCTTCCAAAACATATCTATTGGTTCTTTTGGCAGTCCATGGTACTTTCAGTATTCTCCTCCAACACCACAACTCAAAGGCATCAATTCTTCTACGATCTTCCTTATTCACTGTCCAGCTTTCGCATCCATATGAGGCTATTGAAAACACCATGGCCTGGGTCAGGCGCACCTTAGTCCTCAAGCTGACATCTCTGCTCTTCAATACTTTAAAAAGTTCCTGTGCAGCAGATTTGCCCATACATAACTTAAATACGTTGTAAATCAGGGACTAGTATAAAATAACATCACTGAAGCCCAACAGGTCAAGAAGCAGACTCCCACCAGCCTCACAGGAGCTTCCCCAGCACCACTCTCCCCAGTCACCACATTATGCCTTCCCCACTCAGAACACATTACCTCGTTGTTGCTAGTGCCATCGAGTCGGTTCTGACTCACAGCAACCTTATGCATACGCTGCCTGTTCCTGGCCCATATGCACAATTGTTAAGCTTGAGCCCACTGCTGTGGCCACTAAGCCAATCCATCTAGTTGGGGGTCTTCCTTCTTTTCACTGACCCTCCACTTTACCAAGTATGATTTCCTTCTCAAGGGACTGGTTCGTTCTGATAATATGTCCAAAGTATGAAAGATGAAGTCTGGCCATCCTGGCTTCTAAGGAGCTTTCTGGCTGTACTTCTTCCAACACAGATTGTTTTGTTCTTTTGGCAGTCCATGGTACTTCCAATATTCTTCTCCAACACTATAACTCAAATGCATCAATTCTTCTACTGTCTTCCTTATTCACTGTCCAGCTTTCACATGTGTATGAAATTACTCAAAACACCTTGCTTGGGTCAGATGTACCTTAGTCCTCAAGCTCACATCTTTGCTCTTCAACACTTATAAAAAGGTCTTGTGCAGCAGATTTGCCTAATGCAATACATCATTTGATTTCTTGGCTGCTGCTTCCTTGAGTGTTGATGGTTGATCTAAGAAAACTAAAATCTTTGACAACTTCAATCTTTTCTCCATTTATCATGATGTCATTTTTTGGTCCAGTTGTGAGAATTTTTGTCTTCTTTACACTGAGGTGCAATCTATACTATACATATATGTGTGTGTGTAGTATTTGTTTTAATGTTCTTTAGCATCAGCATGAATTTGCACATGAGCAACTAATGGTCTGTTCCACAGTCTGCCTTGTCCTCGTTTTGGCTAATGATATGGAGCTTTTCTACAGTCTCTTTCCACAGATGTAGTCAGTTCAATTTCTGTGGAGTCCATCTGGTGAGGTCCACGTGTAGACTCTTTTATGTTGTTTAGAAAAAGTATTTTCAATGAAGAAGTTATTGGTCTTGCAAAATTATTTCCTGCGATCTCCAAAATTGTTTCTATGACCAAGCCTTATTTTCCAACTAAGTATCCTTCTTGTCTGTTTCCAACTTTCACATTCTAATCACTAGTAATTATTAATGTAACTTGATTGCATTCTGATGCATTTCAACTGAAGAAGTGGTCAGAATTCTTCCATTTCACCATCACTGGCTTTACTGGTTCATGTGCACATTTGAGTAGTAGTGGTATAACTGGTATTCCTTGTTTTTGTTGTTATTGTTAGGTGCTTTCAAGTCGGTTCGGTCTCATAGGGACTCTGTATAGTGTTTCCAAGAAGCAGCTAGTGGGTTTAAACCGCCAACCTTGTGGTTATCCATCCAATGCTTTATCCTACAGCACCACACCAGGACTTCTGGTCTTCCTTGTAACACTGAACTACAAGACAGATTTTGAAATGTTCTTTTTGACAATGCATGTGACGCCACTCCACTTGAATTTGTTGTTCTTGGCATAGTAAACCATCCGATTGTCTAATTCAAAATGACCAATATTAGTACAGTTCAGCTTACTAATGCCTAAGATATCCAACTTTATTCATTCCATTTTATTTTTCACAACTTTTAATTTTCCTAGATTCATACTTCATACATTCCATATTTCATTTATTAATGGATAGCTGTAGCTGTTTCTCCTCATTTTGATGTAGTCCTGGTATGTCGCTGTGGGTTAATGCACTGGACTGCAAAGTTGGTTTGAACTGCAATGTTGGCAAGCTGAAGCTCACCAGTCACTCTTCAGAAACCCTATACTGGGTCGCTATGGGTTGGAACTGACTTGAAGGCACTTAACACCCTCATTTTGAGTTGTGTCAAATCAGCAAATGAGGTACTGAAAGTTTAATTCCTTCCACATCATGGTCACTTCTATTTTGAAGAGGCAGCTCTTTCCTACTTGTATTTTGAGTGCCTTCCAACCTGAGGGACTCATCTCCCGGGACTATGTCTGACAATGTTCTGCCACTATTCATAAAGGTTGTCAGAACTGGTCCTCCTCCCCTTCTTCCTATTCTGTCTTAGCCTGGAAGCTGTGCTCAAACCTGCTGGTATAAATTAGTGGAAGTTGTAGTCTAGCTTCCAGCCCCACCGCACCACAAACTCACAGACGAGTGGTGGTTAGAATACCCTGGCATTTGCTTATTGTTACAGCCAATGTGTGCAACCCTACACATGAGAGTTTTATAATTTTATTTTTTCCATTTTCAACTTTAAATGATGTAGGCATAATTTTTAGAAATGATGAGTAGAGATCATTTCTAAACTAATGAAAGTATATGTCATCTGATGTGCTATATAATTATAGACAAGTAAAACCAGTCATAAAATTATATAATTACAAAAAGCCTTTCTAGGAGTCATGTAAATATAAACTTTTATTTGGGGTAAATCTGTGCTGGCACTGCAGATAATGTGCTGGACTGCAAGGTCAATTTGAACCGCAAGGTCAGCAGTTCAAACCTACCAATCGCTCCTCAGAAACCCTATATAGGGTCGCTATAGGTCGGAACTGACTCAAAGGCACTTAACAACAACAACAACAACCAGACTACTCTTCACATGCCTTTTCTGATGAACTTTGGTTAAAAATAAACAAAGCAACTTAAGGATCATCCTATGATCCTGAACAATAAATCAAGAGATATTCCTTGTCTGGAATGGAGTCCTTGGGTGGAAAAACCGTTACTCATGTAACTCCTAACTGGAAGGTTGGTGATTCAAATCCAGCTAGAGGTGCCTCAGAAGAAAGGCTGGGCAATCTGCTTCCCAAAGGTCACTGCCCTGAAAACCCCACTCTGTACACACGTGGCCACCATGAGCCACAACTGACTCAAAAGCAATTGGTATTTCTGTTGTTTCATGTTCCCTGGAGCCTCCTCTCAGGAACACTATGGCTCCAGAGGATAAGCATGGGAATGCTCATCAGTTTGAGCCTACCAGCCACTTCATAGGGCAGAGATGAGGTTTTCTGCTCCCACAAAGACTTCTAGCCTCAGAAACTCTATACAGGGTCACTATGAGTGGGAAGCAGACTTTCACAGCACTTAACAACAACACGCCTTTCCTCATCTGTAGACATCAGAAATAGCTGTGGGGGTCTTGTGCATGGGGGTCTTGTGAGGAGTAAACGAGAAAACTGATGCACAGCTTTCAGGAAAGGGCCTGCCACTCAAACATGCTTAAGGCATGCCATTGTTTCACTGGATCTACGATGGCATCTAGGCGCCTTGTTCCATACGCAGTCAAACTAATGAATGAGTGCCATCCACACTGATGCAAATATGAACAGAACAACAGTACACAAATGTAGCGAAGTGAATAAGCTGAAGCAGAACTAAGAGAGAAGTATTCTCCTGGAGACCGATACCTTGGAGGTGCACGAGTCACAGTGCTCACAGTGCTGATTCTCCATAGACACGTACCGTTGGCACAGAGGGCAAAACCTAGAGGAAAGGGAAGCATGGAGAGAAACCAGCTACATGTAATTAATTCATGAGACTGACAGAGGAGCTGCAAGTTTACAAGACACCTGTCACAAAACTGGGTGTGCTCTAAATTCAAGTCCATATAAAATAATGCCCCAAACTGAAAATGAATACAAGAAATCAATGAGTCACCATTAAAAGTATTTTACTTTTAGAGATATTGATCTTATTTTTATTTTCCTTTTATAGTAATATTGTGTGTGTTTTGGGTGAAGTTTTGCGGGTTTACGTATCAGCTAGGCTCCCCTTCGAAAATCTCTATACAAGTTGTTCAGTGACATTGGTTCCATTCTTTAGACTGAGAGAACATTCTCGTCACTTCCCTCCTGGTTGTTCCATTCTGGGTCTTTATGTTCAGTGACTCCTATATATCAAAGTCCCACCGGGATCTTACCTGTACCCTTCTTCAGTAGGAAGGACTATTTTATTAGGTGGAATGTTAGTGAAAATTCGCACTGGAGATTGTTTCCGACCCGTCTTTCCATGTTTATAAAGTGTATGATTATCATAATCTACCTAGAAAGTTAGAGAAAAAAATAAAAATGCAAAAACAAAATGTAGTCAAATGAGTCAACCCTCATTAAGATCCTTTCACCAAAACATGAACAAGCTAATGCCAAGGTGCAGATTAAGCCAAGAGATTTCACAAGAAATCCTTAAAGACAGAGTCTGCTTCTTAATCAGCTTCTTGGCAATGACATTTTATTACACAAAAGGTATCACTGATTAGATTTTATTACACAAAAGGTGTCATTGATTATGAAAAATTTATGTTGCCTGGAATTAAGGGAACAATCCTAATCTTCTGTTCAACAATAAATGTAGATCAAATAGCTCTGACCATTAAATTAAGCTTTATAACTCAGTGACCCTATATATACATACCTGAGAATGCAGCTTTTGACATTTAAAAATCCTTTTAAAGTTAAAGGTGTATGCAAGCCTGGTTGGAGCTTTCTGTCTGCTTCGTTGGCCAAGTTCTAAGGCCAGCTTTGGGTGGCCCCCACTCACTGCCAGTCATCTTACATACCAGGAAGGAAGCACAGGGTTGGTTGGGTGCCTACCAGTGCTGTTACACCCTTGTTATGCAATCTTAGGCCTGTCGACGTAATTTTTATCTCCAAATGGAGGTTCCTGAGGGCTCAGTGAAATGAGACAACACAAGCGTGGAAAACACTTAGAGAACATATTGGCATAGAGAACAGATTGAGTGGAAGCCAGAGATGCACAACTCTCTTTGTTCTACTCACGGGCATTAGTGAGCTGAAAGGGGCACTGGTAGCATAGTGGTTAGGCATTGGGCTGCTAACTGCAAGGTCAGACGTTCGAATCTCCCAGCTGCTGCATCAGAGAAAGATGATGGTTTTTGTTCCCATAAAGATTTACAGGTTTGGAAATCCTACACAAGTTCACTATAAGTCAAAACTGGCTCGACAGCACACCACCACCACCAGCACCGGCAAGCTGAAATGGACTGGTATTGGCCATTTTGAATCTGACAGTCATACTAGGCCAAGAATGAAAAATGAAAGCAGAATGGTTTTGCAGTCATCATTAAAAAGATCTACCTTGAAATACAATCCTGTCTGTGACAGGATAACATCTGTATGCCAAGAAGGAACATCACTTTAACACC
The DNA here is from genome assembly GCF_000296735.1 of Chrysochloris asiatica. Lineage (NCBI taxonomy): Eukaryota > Metazoa > Chordata > Mammalia > Afrosoricida > Chrysochloridae > Chrysochloris > Chrysochloris asiatica. The sequence goes on along the minus strand of NW_006408607.1, from coordinate 5,833,547 downwards.
ATTTTATTCAAACTTACACACCATCCACTAAAATCAGTGCTTATGAAACTCATGAAATGCTGCCACCTTAAGTTTGAAATTGATCAAATATGCAACAAAGATATATCGATAATTACTGGTGACTGGAATACGAAGGTTGAAAACTAAGAGAAAGGGTCAATTGTTAGAACATCCATATTTGGTCATACTTAGAAACGATGTTGACAATTACATGATAGAATTCTGTAAGATCAATGACTTTTTCATTGTAAATACCTTTTTAAACAACATAAAAGATGACTCTACATGTGGACCTCACCAGATGGAAGACACAGAAATCAAACTGACTACATCTGTGGAAAGAGACGATGGCAAAGCTCCATATCATCAGTAAAACAATGCCGGGGTAGAGTGTGGAACAGACCATCAATTGCTCATATGCAAGTTCAGGCTGAAGCTGAAGAAAATGAAAACAAGTCCATCAGAACCAAAGTATGACCTTGGACATATCCCACCTGACTTTAGAGACTATAACACGACCAGATTTGATGCAATAGACACTAATGACCAAATACCAGAAGAGCTGTGGGACCACATCAAAAGTATCATACATGTTGAAAGCAGAAATGTCATTAAAAAGGCATGAAAGAAAGAGAAGATCAAAATGGATGTCAAAAAAGACTCTGAAATATGATCTCCAAAGTAGAGAAGCTAAAGTGAATGAAAGAAATGAGGAAGTCCAAGAGCTGAACAGAGTATTTCAAAAGGCAGCTCGAGAAGTCTGCTTTACTACAAACTGATGCATTGAAGGAACTGGTGAAAAACAAGGCATCAGGAGTTGATGGAATAAAAATTGAAATCTTTCAAGAAAGTGAGGCTGCACTGGAGGCACTCACTCATCTCTGCCAAGAAATTTGGAAGACAACTATCTGGCCGACTGAATGGAAGAAATCCACATTTGTGCCAATCCCAAAGAGAGGTGACCCAATGGAATGCGGAAATCATCAGACAATATATTTGATATCCCATAAGAGTAAAGTTTTACTAAAGGTAATACAGAAATGGCTGCAAGCATACATTGACAGAACTTCCAGAGGTTCAAGCCAGATTCAGAAGAGAACGTGGAACGAGGGATATCACTGCTGCTGTCTTGTGGATCTTGGTTGAAAGCAGAGAATATCAGAAAGATGTTTCCCTGTGCTTTATTGACTACACAAAGGCTTTCGGTTGTGTGGATCATGACCAGTTATGGACATTGCGAAGTATGAGTATTCCGGAACACTTAATTGTGCTCATGAGGAATCTGTATGTGGACCAAGAAGCAGTTGTTTGACTAGAACATGGGAACACTGAATATTTTAAAATTAAGAAAGGTGTGCAAAAGAGTTGTATTCTTTTACCATATTTATTCAACCTGTATGCTAAGCAAATAATCCGAGAAGTTGGGTTCTATGAAGAAAAACGTGGCATCAGAATTGGAGGAAAACTCAGTAACAACCTGCAATATGCAGATGATGCAACCTTCCTTGGTGAAAGTGAAGAGGACTTAAAATACTTATGAAGATCAAAGACCACAGCCTTTCATATAGATTGCACCTCAATGTAAAGAGAACAAAAATCCTCACCACTGGACCAATTAACAACATTCTGATCAACAGAGATAAGATTGAAGTTGTCAAGGACTTCATTCTTCTTGGATCAACTATCAACAGTCACGGAAGCAGCAGTCAAGAAATCAAATGACGTATTACATTAGGCAAATCTGCTGCACAAGACCTTTTTAAAATGTTGAAGAGCAAAGGTGTCAGCTTGAGGACTAAGGTGCGCCTGACCCAAGCCATGGTATTTTCAATAACCTCATATGCATGCGAAAGCTGGACACTGAATAGTAAGGAAGACCGTAGAAGATTTGATGCTTTTGAGCTATGGTGTTGGATGAGAATATTGAAAGTGCAATGGGCTGCCAAAAGAACCAAGAGATCTGTGTTGGATGAAGTACAGCCAGAGTGCTCCTTGGAGGCCAGGATGGCCAGACTTAGTCTCTCATACTTCAGACACATTGTCTGGAGGGACCAGTTGCTGGAGAATATCATGTTTGGTAGGGTGGAGGGTCAGAGAAAAAGAGGAAGACCCCCAGTGAGATGGATTGGCAAAGTGGCAGCATCAATGGGCTCAAGAATGGCAACAATAGTGAGGTTGGCCCAGGACCGGGCAGTGTTTTCGTTCTGTTGTGCATAGGGTCGATATGAGTCAGTACCAACTCGATGGCACCCAACAACAACAACAACACATCCTTAAAGACCCTTTGAGTTAGTTCTACTGCGTCCTCTATGTGTTGGGGGCTCTATGTGTTGGAATTAACTCCCTGGCAGCAGGTTTGGGTTTAGATATTAAAGACTAATACACAAAAATGGATTTACTTTAAAATCTCCTCAAAATTTTACCTTACGGTTCTTTTAAAGGAGTCCTGGTGTGGTGCTGTGGTTTATGTGTTGGACTACAAAGTCGACTGAACCGCGAAGTCAGCTGTTCAAGCTCCTCAGAAACCCTACACAGGGTCACTATGAGTTGGAACCGACTCAGCAGCACTTAACAACAACATTCTTTTAAAATCATTTAGATTCATAATTTCTCCTAACACATGCCTCATGTATTTAATAAATGTGACCTTATTAAATTAACAAAGATGTTTTAAATATTTATGAGTATCTTAAAAAAAATTCTTCATAATAATATTTTACAAAGGTTTTCATATGTTGGGAAATAATACTTGGGAAGATTTCTAGTACATCGAATATTCCATGTAGTATTACAGATAGCAGATGGAAAACAGAAAAAAAGAACCATTTCTTTATGGTTACCCAAAGAGTGAGAGCATGGATCTGTCAGAAGGTGGTTGATTGCTTGATTTTGCATAACTTAATTGAGATTATTATTATTTCTAAATGCGGGTTTGTTTTACCTGTGTAAGCTAATTAACTATAAACATATGGTATGTGAAATGCATGCTTCTCAGGTAAATTATGTACCGTGAACATGCATCCATATTTCATAGCTTCATCCACACAAATAAACCTCCTATGGAAGTGCTATAAAGCAAACACAATTTTGCAAATTGCATATCACTAGTGGTGGAGCTGGTACCCCATTTTCCCGTCATTATCCCTGACATTTTACTCACAATGATGATGAGAGGCATTTTCAAAGAGGAAATTTCTCCCATGGAACTGATTAATGTGATGAAGTACTGTATAGAAATGAGGGACAGCATAAAACCTCTGCAATTCCTACCTTTTCCTTTTACCTCTACACAAATGTCATCTGTACACGAGACAGAAACCAGTTACACAGAGGCCAATCCACTCGAGTCAGCAAACATTGACGTGTATTTTGCACCTACTATGTTCCTTCCAGGTCAGACCCGACTCGACAGCACTTAACAACAACAACAACAACAACAAATATTTCTTCTGGAGTCCTAGTGTGGCGCTGTGGGCTTAATGTGCTGGACCGCAAAGTGGGTTTGAACTACCAGGCTGCCAGTTTACCAGCTGCTCCTTGGAAACCCTATACAGGGTCGCTATGGGTCGGAACATACTCGAAGGCACTTAACAACAACAACAACAACAAATGTTCCTTCCAGGCATTGAGCTGGGAAACCAAGATGGAACAAGTCAGAGCACTTGCATTTTCTTAACTCCCTAAGGATTGAATTCAATTTCATTTCAGTGGATTCCAAAGGTCCCAAGTGCATGCTTTAGCTCCATCAATGCATTTCGAGCAAAGCAATCAGGTCTTTTAGGCATATCCCCAGGTCCCATGAAGCTTCACATTTAACATCACTGGGTACACCCATCTCTCTTGTCACTCTAAACCCATTCAGTGGCTTATGCTCATTCAATACTGAATTGTGAGAACTTAGGTTGCCACCTTGCCATAATTTCTCAGACCTGACTGCTAAAATATCTTCATTTCTGAATGTGAAACTAACCTAGAAAGCAAAACAAAAAGGTTTTTATAGAGATGAATTTAAAACATATATATAAAATAAGATAACAAATAAGAGCAGACAGAATTCTGGTAAATGTCCTATATTAAGTAGAAATGAAAAATCAGAATATTCAAGATGTAGACGTGTGAGATCATCTGCTTCAGATATGGTACATACAGGGCACTAATGATCCTGTCTGCCCCCCTGGCAGACATCACTAATCAATCATGCTCCTCTGTGCCTCTAAGCCTGGTATGCTCAACAAATGCTTCAGAAAGCCACTACCAATTTATCAAGGCTTAGCACTAGAAGTGAAACTTATCTGCCATCCCTGTACTGGTTCCATCATTTTATTTTATAGGTAAGGAACCAGATCTGGAAAGATAAAATGATGTCTCTCAAAATTCATTAGTTGTCTCCAACAGGCAGTACAACGACTTAAATGTCTTTTGTGATTCAAAATCAGTATTTTTCATGATCACATCCTTCTGTCTCCATCTGTCCTTGATAAACTCTTGGTTTTCTAGGGTTTTGATGCTTATTCAGGAATCATCAATTGCTTTATCGCTGAAGTGTCTACATGATGTATATTTTATAAAGGTTTGAAGTCTTTCTTCTCTTCTTCTACCTGAAAAAGCTATTTTGAAGTAAGAGATTTGGTGATTAGTTTGTTGTTGTTTTTCCAGCATGGTGGTTTAGGGGCTTATCATCATGTTAGGAAAGTCAGAAAGATGGCCTAGTCCAGGTGTATGGGAAAAGGTCAGTGACAAGGAGCAGAGATGCTGGAAGTCTTCATTTGATGAAGACGACTAAAATAAAAGGAAAAAAAGTACCAACCCACAAAAGGAGGTAAAAGAAAGACAAGGAAAAGAAGAAGGCAAAGGGATCAGAAAGGAATAATAATAGCAATATCCAGAGAAATATTTTGAAATTTTTAAATGGTATCATTGTCAAGGGGAAATACCGCAGGTAAAGTTTATGAGTACACTGGAATGTGTTTACCTGCGGGAGCCATGAGAAATACAGACCTATTCTGTGTGTTGATTATAGAGTTCACTCTCTCTCTCTCTCTCCTTTACAAAGGCTGGCTTTTGCTTTCAAGAAAAGACTGTACTTTGTCAGATACATATGACTGAGACAGAACATTTTATTACCAACATACTGAATCATGTATACAAACATACACACATACATTACACGCATACATGGTGGTGGTTGCATGCTGTCGAGTCAGTTACGGCTCACGGTGACCCTATAAAGGTTTTTCTATATATATAAAAGGAGCTCTGGTAGCGTAGTGGATTACGAGCTGAGCTGCTAACCACAAGGTCAGCAGTTCAAATCTACCAGCCACTCCACGGGAAATCCACGGGAGAACGATGAGACTTTCTGCTCCCGTAAAGATTTACAGTCTAAGGAACTCTGTACAGGGTCATTCTGAGTTGAACCAGCTCCATGGCACATGACCACATATACACATATGAAGGTGGTGGTGGTTATGAGCTGTGGAGTGATGGGGGTGATGGCAAAGATACGCATGATGACAAGGCCAGCAGCAAGAACCGTAACAATCTTTCTTCCACTAACTTCTCAATATCTATCTGCACACCTCTACTGAGGTAACTAGGGAAGGGGCCTGAGCGAGTGGACACCCCAACCCACTACTGGAGGCTTCTACGGTACACACAATTTTATCTTTGTTTCAAAGTGGAGGTTCTTATCTCAGCTTTTATATTGCTTCTACTTTTGGGCCTTTTGATCACACATTTTTCCTGAAGGTGGGAACTTTTTCTCCCTACATTACCTAAGAAAAGACAGCAATTGTGGCCATATAGCCAAGCTACAAGCATACCCCATAATATTTCACCATTGAGACAAGAGCCAATAACAGCTGCTAAATATTACATGCGAAAAGGGAAGCCTGTCTCCTGATCATATCCACCAGGAGACACCCAGTAAGCTTAATAATACAACAACAAACATCCATTTAAGCATTAAAAACCCACACAATTACAGGACATGACAAACAAAAGATCACAAACACAACAAACAATCTCAAAACATGTCCAAAACCAGAAAAGAGTAATTGAGACAAATGCATTAGAGACAGACAAAGGCTCCCCAGAAGAGGAAGAGCAGAGTTTGGACTTGCCTGAGAAAGAATTCAGAAGAATGATATGAAAACAAATTCAAATGCTCCAAAAAGGGGTGGAGGAAACAAGGAAGAAGTCAGGAAAGTACTATAAGAGCAATCAAACAAGATTGATACAGCATTGGAAACAATTCAAAACCTGCAAATAGAGGTCCAGATGATTAATAATAAAATATCAGAAATGGACAATACACTGAAAGGGGAAAGGAGCAGAATAGAAGAGATGGAAGCCAGAACTAGCGAGCTGGAAGAAGAATTTCTCAATACAGTTAAGATAGAAGAACAAGCTGAAAAAAGGATAAAAAAATCTGAAGAGAGTCTAAGATTCATGCTGGATAACACGAAGAAGAACAACTTAAGAAGTATTGGCATTCTGGAACAGGAAGAATCAGAGAAGTCCACAGAGGAGATAGTTGAAGAGCTGCTGGAAGAAAATTTCCCTAACATCTTGCAAGATGAGAAGATAAACATTCAAGAAGCTGAACGTACCCCAGGAAGGATAGACCCTAAAAGAAAGTCACCAAGACATATAATAATCAAGCTATCCAAACTCCAAGACAAGCAGAAAATTCTAAAAGTGGCCAGGGAGAAGAGAAGTGTCACTTATACAGGCAAGTAAATCAGATTAAGCTCCGACTATTCAAAATAAACCATGCAGGCAAGAAGGCAATGGGGAGACATATACAAAACCATTAAAGGAAAAAGCTGCCAACCAAGAATCGTCTATCCAGCAAAACTATCAACCAAACACGATGGTGCAATCAAAACATTCCAGGATAAACAGAATCTAAGAGACTTTATCAAAACCAATCCAGCACTTCGAAACATCCTCAAGGGAGTTCTTTGGACTGCAAACCAATAAAAACACACAACAACCAGAGATTGACAGGCGTGGCAACACCACCTGGAACTCAAGTCAACAGACAGCAGAGTCCAGAACAGAACAAAACTACAGCAACTAATTGAAAGGAGCTGGGAGGTCAATTGAAGATCAAAATTATATCAATGTCAAAGAAGGGATAAATGTAGCAACAGAGACTCAGGTGGTGAGGATGTCAGGTAGATTAATAATTATATACAGATTAGTAATAATACAGAAAAGTTAATAGACTATACGGTAACCCCCAAAAAAGCTAATACTTCACAACTTACCATGAAAATGAACTTCCAAGCAGAACAAGCAAACATGAAAACTAAGAAGAAACAGCACAAAAAACACAAACTCAGCAAAAGAAGTCATGCAGGACAAAGGAATGAACAGCACTACCAAAAAATTAACATAATGGCAGCAATTAATTCATATCTATCAATAATTACATTGAATGTTAATGGATTGAATGCACCAGTGAAGAGACAGAGAGTGGCAGAATGGATAAGAAAACAAGACCCTTCATTATGCTGCCTGCAAGAGACACAGCTTATACACAAAGACAAAAACAGATTAAAAGTTAAAGGATGGAAAAAAATATACCAAGCTAACTGCAACAATAAACAAGCAGGAGTGGCAATATTAATCTCTGATAAAGTAAACTTTAAGACAAAAACCAGCATAAGAGACAAAGAAGGACACTATCTATGACTACAGAGTCAATTGAGCAAGACGACATAACCATAATAAATATCTACGCTCCCAAGGAAAGAGCACCAAGATATATGAAGCAAACCTTACTAGAATTGAAGAAAGAAATAGATAAATCTACAATTATAGAGATTTTAATAAACCACTTTCGCAAAGAGACAGAACCACCAGAAAGAAACTCGACAAAGCTACAGAGGAACTAAACAACACAATCAAACAACTTGACCTCATAGATTAGTACTGAGCATTCAACCCAACAACAGCACAATATACATTCTGCTCCAGTGCACATGAAACATTTTCCAGAATTGACCATGTCCATGTGTTAGGTCACAAAGCAAGCTCCATAAATTAAAAAATATCAAAATACTACAAAGCATCTTTTCAGACCATAATGCTATAAAACTAGAAATCAACAATAAGAAAACCAAGGAAATAAAGTCGAATACATGGGGACTGAATAACACCCTGCTGAAAAGCGACTGAGTAAAAGAAAAAGTTAATGTGAATTCACAAAGTTCCTAGAAACAAACGAGAATGTCCCAAATCTTTGGGACACAGCAAAAGCAGTCCTGAGAGGACAATTTATTGTGATAAATGTGCACGTCCAAAAAGAGGAAAAAACCAAAATTAACACATTAACAAAGCATCTCCAACAATTAGAAACAGACCAGCAGAGGGAAACCTACAGTCACCAAAAGAAAAGAAATAATAAAGAGCAGAAATAAATGAAACGGGAAACAGAAAAACTACAGAAAGAATCAACAGGACAAGAAGCTGGTTCTCTGAAAGGATTAATAAAATTGACAAACCATTAGCAAAACTAACAAAAGAAAAGAGGGAGAGGACACAAATAACATGCATTAGAAACAACATGGGCGATGTCACAATGGAACCAAACGAAATCAAAAGGATAATAATAATACTATTAAGAGTTGCACTCTGACAAATTCGTAAACTTAGAAGAAATGGATATATTTCTAGAAAAACACAACCTACCTAAACTTACTCAGAGTGAAGTAGAAAGCTTGAACAGACCCATAACAAAAGAAGAAACTGATCAAGTCATTAAAAACTCCCAACCAAAAGAAAAGAAGTCCAGGCCCAGATGGCTTCACGGGTGAGTTCTACCAAACATTCAGAGAAGAACTGTCACCAATTGTACTCAAATTATTCCAGAATATAGAAAAGGATGGAAAACTCCCTAATACTTTTTATGAAGCAAGCATAACCCACACACCAAAAAGAAAGAAAACTATAGACCAATATACCTCATGAACAGACGCAAAAATTCTCCAAAAAATCTTAGCCAACAGAATCCAATAGCACATCAAAAAAATAATACATCATGAAATGGGTTTCATAAAAGGGATGCAAGGATGGTTCAACATTAGAAAAGCAATGTAAATATTATAAATATTAATAAATTTAATAATTTATAAATTTAATAATATTTAAGTTTTAAAATATTATAAATAAGAAAAGAACCACATGATCATATCGATTGATGCAAAAAAGGCATTTGACAAAATCCAACATCCATTCCTGATAAAAACACTCAACAAAGTAGGAATTGAAGGGAAATTCCTCAACATAATAAAGAGCATATATACAAAACCAACAGCCTACATCACTCTCAATGGAGAGAAACGGAAAGCCTTTTCCCGTTCTGCAAACGGGAACCAGACAAGGATGCCCTTTGTCACCACTCCTATTCAATATTGTTTTGGAAGTTTTAGCCAGAGCTATACGGCATGATAGAGAAATTAAAGGCATCATGCTGTATGTTGTTGTTGTTAAGTACCGTTGAGTCAGTTCCGACCCATAGCAATCCTGTACAGGGTTTCCGAGGCTGTAAATCTTTACGGGAGCAGAAAGCCTCATCTTTCTCCCGTGGAGCCCGATCCGTAACCACTACACTATCAATATAGCTCTGGCTAAAACTGTGCCTTGACCCAGGCTGCCAACAATCCAACTCCTGGCCAGCCTCAACTCCGCCTTCTCTGGCCCTGCCGTGCACAGGGCATCCTACCCACTGGACAAGGGCCTCACTGCTCTACAAGCTCCAGACAGAGGAAACCATGTTCATAATGATGATCCTGGAGTGTCCGAAATCTCCTGGGGCTGATAAAAGATCAAATCAGTTGTCCTAAAAGCTAGATGCACTTCAGAATCCACTGGGGAGCCTCACCCTCTGATGCGAATGATTAGCTTTCCTTTGAGACCAAAGAATCTGTATCTTTAACAAGCATTCTGGGTATGACAGACATTTGGGCACCAGTGGTCTAAGTTACATATGACATAATTTTAGGTTCTAACCCAGCACGGGATATTTAATTTACCCCAAATGATAGACAGGCTTATCAGAATATTTATATAAGCAGAACACACATTCCCAACCATTCTAGGTAGCATTACTATACCTGGTAATCCAGCATGCTGAAGCTTGGAAAAAACTGACGAATTCGAGATTCAAAAAAATAGGGGAAAATCCAGAAAATGGGTAGTTCTTTGTGATTATCATCTAGTGCATATGGAAAGAAAAAGTGAGGAGTCAGAAATTGGTATGAGAGAAAATATAAACCAGTAACTATAACTGAAAAGCTTCTGGTACTGGGAGAAACTGCAATTGTTGAATAAAAGTAAATCTTGTACAAACACTAGAGAATGGTCACCACAGGGGTATTTACAACCAGACTTTTCCAGTTATCAATGCAGATGTTATATCATTGCACCGCTACAAAGAGTATCGAGAAGTATTCGTTGTATGTTTATCATTAGAAGGAGTCCTAGGTTAAGCACTTGCTGCTAAAAGAAATGTTGGCAGTTCAGAGCCACCCAGTAGCTCCACAGAAGAAAGATCTGGCAAACTGCTTCTCTAAAGCTTACAGCCTGGAAAACCCCAATGGGACAGTTCTACTCAGTCTCCTGGGGTCACTCTGAGTCTAACTCAACTCAGCAGCACCTAACAACTATGATATAATCGAGGGAAGGGCAAAGATATCAACAAAAAAGCGAGAAGTAAAAAGGAATTCTCACTTTGAAACACAAAGATAGCAATGTTGTAGTGGATGGAGCCCTGCAACCAGGACGAGCAGCCTCTCAAACTGGCCGACATGGTGAGGATCAACAATCCGCTCCAGCGAAATGAGCAGACCCGCCGCAGTCCACATCCCTGCACAGCACGGGACGTTCTCACAGTTCCTTGTGGCCACCATGGTGGACAGTGAGCTGCCTGGCTTGCCCTGTGCCATGCAGAAGTCTGGGTGTCCCCTCGAGTCCCTGAAGCACCAGTCACAGGGCAGGGAAGCCCCAGTGCAAAGGAACATAAGCATGTGACTTCTCAGCCCATATGGTAATCACCCTCAGCCCCAACCCCTCCAATGGCCACACTGACGTGCCCCACTCCACTGCCATAAATGTGACCTTTGCAGAGACTGTCATCCCCTTAAAATTGACAGACTTCAGGAATTAGTATACAGAGCCCAGTACTTCATCTGAGACAACCCCAAGTCCAGTGACCTTCTCCTGCAGACCAGCTACAAGATATGATGGCGACATTGTCATCTGCAAACAGCAGCTCAAACGTCCAACGTACGTCCAATGTACAGGGTCTGCATCCTCCTGGCTTACTAGGAGGGGCAGGTCTAAATGCTAGCTCAGCCACACCAGTCATTCTGTTGGAGAGAGATGAGGCTGTCTGCTCCCGTAAAGACGGACAGTTCGAACTGTGTCCTAAAAGATCCAGGTGTGGCGTTGTACCATCAGCACTGGACTGTGAACCACAAGGTCGGCAGTTCAAACCCACCAGCTGCTCCTGGCAAACCCTTTACAGGGTCACTATGTGGAGTCAGAACCGACTTGAAAGCACTTAATGACAAGAACAACAGGGTCGCTATGAGTAGGAACTGACTCAATGCCAATGGGTTTTGGCCACAACTCAATCCTGGTTTCCGAGGATGAATCAGTCTTCTGAATTGTGGAAGATCCTTAAAAGCAGTCTTATCAAAATGAGTTTTGATTAGAAGCAGGACAAGGACCTACTATTACAGAGTCCCCAGCCTAGACTGTGGTTGTTGTGACCCATGGTGACCCTCCTGCACAATAGAAGGAGAGACTGCCCAGTTCTGCATCATCCTCGCCATGTGATGAAGCACCGGGCACGCTATACCTGACAGATCCCACAGTCTACACACTGTCTCTCAATATACAAGAGTGGGCTTCAAAAAGGTTGTGGGAAGATTCCATTATCTTTTCAGCCCATTTTCCCACAAACTTTCTAAAGAACCTTCATATATTCCATATACTGTCTCCTTAAAATAGGCCTTACTTAGAGATTAATAACCCCATTTTACAAATGGGGAAACTGGAAACACTAGCTATTAAGTCACAAGTTCATGTTTACACTAAGACGTGGCAGAACAGGAATGCAAACTCATAAAGTTCTTTCCCAGTAACAGTGATTGTACCCGTTCTCCTCAGTGGACGTCACAAGAGCAAGTATGTGGAACCATTAAGAATCTGAGTCCAGTTTTGCAGTGTTTGACCAATGCACATTCCTGATGTAGGACAATTCATGGCGAAGCTTGACCCCACCCCCCAATCCTGACACTCCCACAGCTTGTCAATCTGCAAACTAGAAAGGCACCCTTAAACAAGGATGGTCTGACAAACCCCAAGCTGAGGAGTAACACAAAGCCATGAAGCAATGTTCCAGATTGGTATCTGTGTGTCACTGAGGACCACCGCTAGGCTACTGGATGTCTGACCCCCACACCCAAATCTGGGCCACAGGCTGGGTGCCCTCTTAAAAGTTTACGCAAAACCTGACGATCAGGAAATACAAGGCTCACGTGGCAGAGATCTGGGTCTCACTCCTGTATTGCCCGCACCCGGACACTCAGTGAATTTTCACTGAATGAATGGCAACGGTCACTGCTGTCCTTCATGATGTCCCTACTCCCTGCCGCAAACAAGTATTTTACCAACAAGCCATTTTAAACATGCCTGATTAGGATCACACCATGCTCATTGTTCTAACGACATGTGCCGCAGCATCAAACTGGCCTGCTGAAACATATGACTGGCGCTCTCTCTCTAGTTACAGCCTCTCACTGCTCTGGCTCAAGAGGCTCTGCAGGTGTCTGGCAGGGAGTAGATGCATGTGGAGTTGGCAGTAAGTCATAAATTACACACCTTGCCTTTGACCTTCTTTCCACAGAGCAATTAACTTCTTGAATGTAACAGCCAGAGGTTCAACTAGGCCACCAAAAGGGGGATCTGTCACTATAATGACTCCTTCGCCTTCATCTTCCTGTAAAAACGCTCGGCACTCTTCAAGGGCAGCCTGGAACAAATGAAAGTTCATTGTGAACCGCGGACATCCAGCTACTAGTTAAGCACTTACTCACTTGCGCCACCAGAGACTTCTGAGGCACCTAGTAGATACTTACTTAGTGAGTGATGGTTCCAACTCAACGTTGACCCTGTATAAGGTTTTGAGGCTGTAAATCTTTATGAAAAGCCTCATCTTTCTCCCTCAGAGTGGCTGGTGGGTTTGAACAGCTGACTTTGTGGTTAGCAGTCCAGTGTTTATCCTGCAGCAACGCCAGCGCTCCTAATGATTGACTGTTGTTTCGTGTGCAGTCAAGTCAATTTCCTCTCACAACGAGATGGTTTTATAAAAGGGTTTCGTAAAAGGGTTTTGTAAAAGGGTTTCCAAGGAGCAGCTGGTAGGTCTGAACCACCAACCTTGCAGTTAGCAGTCCAGTGCTTATACTATAGCCCCAGGACTTCAGTGATTGATTGGTCACAGTGGTGGTAGTGTGCTGTGGAGTCGGTTCTGACTCTTAGCAACCTTGTATAGGGCTTCCCAGGCTGTAAATCTTTACGGGAGCAGAAAGCTTCATTTATCTCAGTGGAGCGGCTGGTAGATTCAAACTGCTGACCTTGTAGTTAGCAGCCCAATTCATAACCCACCATGCTACCAGGGCTCCTTCAATGATTGATTAGTAAATGGTAAGTTTGTATGGAAAAATTTGACTTAGGAGTAGGTAGGAAAAAGGGGGCAATGTTACTGTTGTTAAGTGCCATTGAGTTGGTTCCAACTCATAGTGACCCTGTATAGTGTGTTTCCGAGGAGCAGCTGGTGCATTTGAACTACCAACCTTGCAGTTCAAGCTACCCTTGTTGACCAGTGCATTATCCCACAGAGCCATGCCAGGACTCCAGTGTGGCGGAGACATGAAAATCATTAGAACAGGAGTCTCCTGGACTGAGTGGTGGCTTCTCATGTATATTGCTATTATTGTTGTCAAGTGCTAATGAGTCAGTTCTGACTCATAGCGACCCTGTATAGGGTTTCCAAGGAGCAGCTGGTGGGTTTGAACTGCTGACCTTTTGGTTTCCAGTCCAGTGCTGATCCTACAGCGCCACACCAGGAGTCCATTGTTGTTGTTAAGTGACATTAAGTCAGTTCTGACTCATAGTGAAGCTGGATAGGGTTAACTTGTGGTTAGCAGTTCAGAGCTGATCCTACAGTGCCACTTATATAGTGAGGACGTTTTAATGAGCTGAATGGCTGTTTCCTTCTGGAAAGATGAAGGGAACGTTCAGTCTTTGCAGCTCATTCCAACAGTTATGCTATAAACTTAAAGTTGTTCTGTAATGTTATAGAGAATTTTCTACAATAGGGCTAATGACAAGTTACCTTCTAAAAAGTATATTAAACCACTAGGTCTTTAAATGTAATTTTATCCTTCTTTTGTCTCTATTTTTTACCCTACTTTTGTCTTTATTCAAGATAAAAATCAAATTCATATATGCTGCTTACAAAACAAATCACTAGCCCACCACAGCAGCGTCGAGTAGTAACACGCACTGGATTACTTGAGGTGGTGATGTCACCAGCCCTGACCTCACCCTGACTCAAGCACCCAGACTGTCAGCTGGCCCTGCTGCAAAGCCCCTGTCAATACCCCCGCAGTCCTCCACACCCAACATCTCCAAACATCCTTTCCTTGTTTCGAGAAGGGAAACGCAACCCAGGTTACAGGGCTGAGTCATCTCGGAGTGCTCCTCAGTACACAGGGTCACTACGTCGTCTCCTTGCCATCCGTGACTTGTCTGCAGAACCCAATTCTCTCCTCTTTCTCCTAGTTAGTGGTCTCTCGTCAGGTGACTTTCACTTCCTGCTGCCCATCGCTCTCACCTAATCAGTTCTGAAACCCTTTTAACTGCTATTTTGGATACTTGGTATTAACGGCTATCATGGCTGGGACATGGATCGCAATGCTAAACGGATTCAAAAGAAAGGAACGCATCACTGGCTGTCCTTATCAACACAGAAGACTTGTTTTCAACCCCAAGCAACCATTTAGAGTTTGTTTTCATTTCCTAAATGCTCAGGTTTTTTTTTTTAGTCCTGCAAACCATGCTCCCATTTTATCTTTATCTAATATCCCAGAGTACAACAGACACTCGAAGCACGAGTATATACTTGTACCTTACAGGTAGGTATACTCTGGGAGCACAGTGACTCTGTAAGAGATAAGCACTGGACTGCGAACCACAAGGTTGATGGTTTGAGCCCATCAATTGCTCTGTAGGAGAAAGATAAGGCTTTCTGCTCCTACAGATTTACAGCCTTGGAAACCCAATACAGGGTCACAATGAGTCAGAACCGACTCGCGGACACTCAACAACCACCTAGGTATGCTTCCTGTAGTCTTCTTGATGATTTCACAGCCTTTCCAGCCAACTTCCTGACAGACATGATTGCTTGGATGGCTATAGTTTTTATTTTGACAAAGTGCTCCAACTAGAGGGATCAGCTCTGCTATGTTGTGAATTTGCAGTGACACTGTACGTGAAGCAGCATTTTTAAAACCTTTGTCCATTTCTTTACGGATCAGGTTAGTAAAAACATAACCCTTCTTAACTGGGACATGGTGTTTATACACAGCTAACAATTAGCCACCGAATCAACTATTTATTTATATAACACATTAAGTCTATAAAGGAGTCTTTGTGTAGCACAATGGATAAGTGCTGGACTACTAACCAAAGGTTGGCAGTTCAAACCCACCCAGAGGTTATTCAGAAGTAAAGCCTGGTAATTTGCTTCTGAAAGGTCACTGACAAATGAAAACCTTATGGCACTGTTCTACTCTGACACAGCAGGGCCACCATGAACTTAAGCCAACTTGGTGGCAACTTACAACTGACCACAACAAGTCTATAAAGGAAAAGACCTTTATTGACCCTGTCTGGGAACTGAAGGAAGCTGAAGGTAGTGATGTCTGACCAGAGCTCCGGAGAATGAGTTCATATTAACAAGGCTACAAGAGAGTGGATGGCAGAGGCAAATGTATGTGTAAATGTGGCACAAAAGAGATCTGATCAGTTCAATGAGTCCCGAGCCCAAACAGCACAGGCGGGTGCAGGGAGAAGACAGGGTGGAAATCTAGTGGGGTCTGGGTCACAGAGAGCTGCAGAGGCCTTGGGAAGACCCCCCAAAGCAGTCTCAAGTCATCAGAGGGTGATAACATGACCACTTCTAGGTACTCAGTAAACACTTGGTGAATTAATAAAAACAAATGGCAATAAATGATGAAACAGTCACAGTGATTTCTAGGAAATGGACAGAAAGATAGCAAAAAGAGGGCCCTTAAATGTATTCTTCCACAATAAAAGAAAGAAGTAATAATGGTCATTTAAGTCTTACCTTTCCATCAAAGAAATGATGGTTAAACATGTTATAATGGCAAAAGCTATCTTCCAAATAAAACTGTGAGTACCTGTAAAAGAACTGGATTTTATTACTGGAGTTACTAAACTCATCCCAGCTTTACATTAAATAAATAGCCAGCATTTCACAACTATGAAATTGCACCGTTAAGAAATGAGTTTCATCCCTCTGTAGCTTTGTGAAATACAGACTACTTTCTAAAACTCTCAGAGAGTCTTCAACAAGGGATGGACACCAGATTGAAATTATTTTCCCACATTCAGCTAAAAAGGGACAAAGCTACCGAATACTCATATATATATAAAACACACCCGTTCCAACAGACCAGATCACTGACAGATTTTATGCAATTTAAGCTTGACATGAGTTGGCAATAAAAATATTATTTTTCATAGTGAATCATTTTAAAGGAACTACTGAATCAACATTTCTGTTGCACAGCTGTTAATTATTTTCTTCTGTAGTTAACAACAAAAAAAGTATTTTGTACAAAACTTTTTTGACTATTGCAGATCAGCCCATAAAACATGGTTGTCAATCCAAGAGAAGAAAAGAATATGTACATTTCATACTTACCAAACGAGTGCTAAAAAAGGGATGTTTATGTACTGATTAAATGATTTTATTCTTCTAGCATACTATAAGCAGTTCCCGACTTACAATGTATTCAAGTTACAGCAAACAACACTTACGATCACCGTTTTGGGAGTGGTTTTGGTATATCTTATAATTTTCTAAGGTTTTCATTCTCAGATGTTTTAATTTTATGATTTAATGTCAAAACACTAGTGTAGAGATTTCATTTTCTAAACTAAATCAGGAGCTTCAGTTGCCTGCAAACAGGGGCTTAGTCCCTGATTCCTTTGCTAACGTTGACATGCAGGTTCAGGGAGCAGTGAGGGGTCACTGTGAAATCTACAAGGAAAGAAAAAAGGGCCATGTAGACAACTCTCCCTCATTTCCTGACTAGAAAAGCCATCCCAACTCCAGGGATAACTGGGGTGATCCAGGACTTTGCACAAATGGAGTTATTACTACAACTGACAAAATGCTAACATCATCACTCTGCATAGTCGGGGTATGTATGTATTAAAATACATCTGTAAGTTTGCATGTAATGTTTCTAATAACCCCTAAAGATCAACTATGATCATATTGTTAAAGATACAGATAATAAGCAATAATAAAACTAAACACACACACAGAAAGAAGTATATGATTTATGTCAGAACAAACAAAGGTGCAGTCCTACGAACAGAACTTCATTGTTCATCAGGGACTACGAGTAGTTTAAAATGCCATCAACAATGAATGAGGTTTCTTAAAATCCTAGTTTAGCTTACTAAAAAAAGGTCTGCTCTTGGCATTATGCTCTTTTAAGATCTATCTATAGAGGATCAAATCAACTCATCTGTGGGAAAAGACAATGGAGAAGCTCAGTATCATCAGCCAAAATAAGGCCAGGGACAGACTGGAACTGCTTACATGCAAATTCAAGGTGAAGCTGGAGAAAATTATAAATCCATGATAATATGACATTGAATATATCCCACCTGAATTTACAGACCATCGTAAGAAGAGATTTGATGCACTAGACACTAGTGACCAAAGACCGCTCGTGCTCTTCTCCCTTGATGGTCCTAGGGTTCTCTGTTCCTGGACTGTAACATTAACTACTCCCCTCTTTTTGTTACAAAACTTCTACCTTTAGAGTTGTGACAGTCACAATTAGTCATGACAACAATTACTCACTACTGAATCATAAGAATCTTATCCCCCATCTCATTTCACCAGACCCGTCTAGATAAGATGAAAACTATTCAGTGGAGATTTTACCTTCCCCCAATTCTGAAACTAAACTCCCTCTTGAAAACTTGTAAGCCAGTCACTTCATGCATTTATGTTGTTGTTGTTAGGTGCCATCAAGTCGGTACCGACCCATAGCAACCTTATGCACAGCAGAATGAAACATTGCCCAATCCTGGACCAACCTTACTATTGTTGCCACACTTGAGTCCATGGATGCTGCCACTTGGCCAATCCATCTTATTGGGGGTCTTCCTCTTTTTCTCTGACCCTCCACCTTACCAAACATGATATCCTTCTCCAATGATTGGTCCCTCCTGACAATATGTCTAAAGTATGAGAGACAAAGTTTGGCCATCCTGGCCTCCAAGAAACATTCTGGCTGCACTTCTTCCAAAATGGATATACTGGTTCTTTTGGCAGCCCATGGCATTTTCAATATTCTCCAACACACTGTAACTCAAAAGCATCAATTCTTCTACTGTCTTCCTTATTCACTGTCCAGCTTTTGCATGTATATGAGGTTACTGAAAATACCATGGCTTGGGTCAGGCGCACCTTAGTCCTCAGGCTGACATCTTTGTTCTTCAACACTTTAAAAAGTTCCTGTGCAGCAGATTTGCCTAATGCAATACATCGTTTGATTTCTTGACTGCTGCTTCTGTGAGTGTTGGTAGTTGATCCAAGAAGAATGAAGTCCTTGACAACTTCAATCTTGTCTCCATTGATAAGAATGTTGTTTATAGCCCCTCCCATTTTAGGTAGCCAATGTTTAAGTTGCCCATCCCTATCAACCCTGTATACAAAGGGGACAGGATTGATACTGGATGTGAAGACTCCTTCCCTCTTAGCTGTTATTTCGAGCTAGTACATCCATAAGTATAGGTCAAGTTCATCAAATTGTAGCAATTTACACTTGTTTCCTTTATCAAAAAACCTTCCTCTAGTTGAGTTTTGACCATCAAGCCATCGAGGCTAGGTCAAATGGGTACTATCTACAAGTTTGCATGTTCTTTTGCGTCTCCCCTCACCTCATATCAGCTGGGCACTTTGCTCTCAGCTATAGCTCTCTATGTCTATGTCCTTGTCCATGGGCACAAGAGTCCACAGGTCTCTCACCACACTTTGGACCAACCAGCCCTTCCTCTTCTCTCTCTCATCTCCAGGTCAACAGGAGTCAACGGACCATGGCTGAACTCAGTCCATTTCTTTATTGCTGCCTTTCTCCTTCTTCCACTCACCAGGAAACCAATGTAGTCGCCAGCAAGCTTACATGCCTGCTCATGTGTTTCCTTTGAGTTTCAGTCTTGGAGAAGGGGTTGTCCTGAAGGGACTTGATTGCTTGCCTTGATGGCTTCCCAGTGAACAACTTCCTTGTTCTTGTAGTAGCTAATCATACTGCCATTTTTGTTTTGGGTTTTTCCTGCTGGTCTTTCTTTCAAGAAGTATCTTCTGTTCCTCTAGCTGCTCCAGACTGGTCTGGATAGCAAGACTTTGTCTCTCGTACTTTGGACACATTATCAAAAGGGACCAATCCCTGGAGAAGGAAAACATTGTTGTTGGTAAAGAGGGTGGGCAACAAAGAGGAAGACCTCCACTGAGATGGACTGATTCCACGGCAGTAACAGTGGGCTCAAACATAACCATTACAAGGCTGGCACAGAACCAGACAGTGCTTTGTTCTGTTGTGCACAGGGTCACTATGAGTTGGAACGGACTAGACTGCACCTAGCAACAATAATAGGAGCTAACTGACAACAGCAATTTAAAAGATTAGACAGAGAAGCTTATGGGCAGTGAGTTTATGTCAATGAACCCATAATGTTCTCTGTCTAATCGCTAATCATCTTTCCAAGGAACAACTGAGAAAAACAGGGTAAGAATCAATGCACACCTCAAAGAATGTTATCAAGTCAGTGACTTGTACGTGTAGAAACTGATGAATCGGTGTATGTTTTCCTGTGTATATACACAACAATGAAAAAACAAATTGTATTGATAAAAATTAAAACCCTAAAACATTCAATAAACCCATGGGGAGCTTTAAAAAACTACCAAAGGTGGGCCCAACTCCCAGAGATTCTGATTCCATTGATCTGGATTGGGGTCCATGAATATTATTTTTTAAAGTTCCCCGAGTTGAAGTTTGAATAGGGTCCACAGATTGTATAGTAATCAGTTTCCAGGTGGAAATACTGAACTACAGTTCTGCAGGTGTTACCATGAAGAACAATTTGGTAAAGGGCTCAATTATTTCCAAATCAAAAGTCATAAAAAACGTTCTTCATGTGATTCCTGAGGAACAACTGGAACTGAGAATGCTACAATAAACACTTCCTAAGTGACAAACAACAATTGAGCGTACCAGCTTTGAAGACTAACATTTTATACATTTTTGCCAGTTTGCCACATTTTGGTTTACACTGACATTCATTTGATTCCTGCAAGACTAAGCTTTCTTTATTCCTCAATGGTATTTGTACTGCTTGACTATATGTTTTGCTCTTTGATATATATAGGTCTTAATGTATTTCTTGTTGATTTTCTAGTTTTTCGTGTAATATAGAAAGTTTTTTGCTATCTAAATAGGATTTTGAACTTTTTAATATAAACAATTCACATATGAACCAAGCCATCTTCCTATAGAATTCATAGTCTCATAAAAAGACAGGGGCACATCCTTAATTACATCCTTAATTACACAACTTGTTGTTTCTATTTGTAATCACATCACAATTATCCATTAGTGTCTACAACACAGTCACCATCTGTGCCGCTGTCAAGTCGGCCCCAACTCACAGTGACCCAGTGAACAATGAAATGGTAATGTCTGGTCCCACTCCATCCTCGATGACTATGTTTGAGTCCACTGTTGCAGCCGCTGGTCAATCCGTCTCTTTGAAGGTCTTCCTCTGTTCACTGACTTCCGCTTCACCAAGCATGACCTTCTTTTCCATGTCCAAAGTACGTAAAGATGAAGTCTCGCCATCCTAGCTTCCAAGGTACATTCTGGCTGTACTTCTTTCGAGATAGATTTGCTTATTCTTCTAGCAGTCCATGGTACTTTCAATAGTCTTCACCCACACCCTAATTCACACTCTATGGTGAACGTTTGCTCGCTTATGAGCTGTATAACCTTAATACATTATTTAACTTATCAGAGCCTCAACATCCTATCTACTAAATTGAGGTAACAATAGCTCCTTCCTCAGAGGAAATGGTAGGATAAATGAGATCATGTTAAAGCACTTAATACAATGCCAGTTACATAGTATATGTTCTAATGTTCGGTGTCATTTTTCATATCAGTTATAAAGGCAAGTGTTAATTCTTCTAATACTAGGGAACTGTGTTCATTCAGCCAAAATTTCTCTTTCTACAACCTAAAAGGGAGTACGGTGGTTCTACAGGATGAGTGAAAAGAGAAATGATGTCAAGTCGATTCTGACCCTTAGTGACCCTGTATAGGGTTTCTGAGGAGTAGCTGGTGAGCTTGAACCACCGACCTTGCAATTCAAACTGCTTTTCAGTCTGACACATTAACCCACAGCGCCACAGGTCTGCAAACCACAAGGTAAGCTGTTCGAGTCCACCGGCCACTCCTTGGGAGAAAGACGAAGCTTTCTGCTCCTGCAAAGATTTTCTGTAAAACCTAAGAAACCCTATACAGGGTTGCTATGAGTCAGAACTGACTCAATTACAGTTAACAACATTGTTAGACAAAACAGGGAAAGAAGGGGTCTCAAGTCACTCTAGATATAGCCTGTCACAGCAGGAAACAAGTCAACTACAGCAGTGAGGACTTTTTGACGAGGGGGAGCGGAGAGAGAGGAGACTGTTAAGAGGAAGTTAATTGATGAAAAGCCGAAAGCTGAAAATCAGGATTCAAGGAAACCTTATATGAACCAGTTCCCCAGACTAGCTCCTTGGGTACTCGAACCAGGAGTATAGCTGCTCCCCTGGCAAAGGGAAGCTGCATTCGAGGCTTCAGCTCCTCTTCTTTCTCAAGGTGGATGCCCGCCTCTATCTATAAGGGCATCTGTCTTTCATTTCCCTAAGCCTAACTTCGTTTTTTGGGGGGTGGGGAGGGTGGAGGGAAGGACAATAGCACCATTCCAGGGACAATTCAACCGTGACAACATAAGCTAAAAAGGGTCCCTGGTGGCACAGTGGTTAAAGTTCACGGCTGTAAATCAAAAGGGTTAGCTGTTTGAGCCCACTAGCCACTCTGAAGGAGAATGATGCCCGCTCTGATTCATAAAGATTACAGCCTTGGAAACCCTAGGGGCAGCTCTACTCTGTCCTACGGAGTCCTGGTGTGACGCGGTAGGATAAGCACTGGACTGCTAACTGCAAGGTTGGCAGTTCAAAGCCACCAGTTGCTCCTTGGAAACCCTATACAGGGTCACTATGAGTTAGAACTGACTCAATGGCACTTAACAACAACAAGAGGGTCACTATGAGTTAAAAGCGACTCAAAGCAATGGGTTACTTTTGTGTTTTGCTTTGTTTTAATAATCTAAACCCATTTCCTTCTCATTTTGCGGAGACAGAAGAGCAGCTGCTCACCATTCTCAGTACAATATCCCTTAATGTCATTTAAGATACCCTTAGCACATCTGCTGGATTTCCTACAACATAAATTTGTACTGGAGAAATAAACAAGAGGTTTGGATAACTGGAAAATATTAAAACAATGTATTTTAACCTAAGGAACAAACAAAAACCTGTAGGACAATCCCAATTAACCACAAATAAACAAATCTGTTGCAAATAATTGATACAAGAAATTTCAGTACTATTACAGTCATAGGCCAACCATCATGCATGAGTTTTTCTTCTTTTGTACTGTTTGTAAATATGGGCAAAGAAACACACAATGCTTTTTTTTTTTTTTTAGTTTATCACTCTCCCAAACCATTCTTTTTTATTGCTTCATGAAGACACCATACAGGCAGTTTTAGAATTTAAAAAAAAAAAAAAAATTTATTTTAATTGCGTAAAATTCAGCACAGCACACCTGTCCAAATCATTCTGAGCAGTTAGCAGTGTGCAGAACCAGAGAAGAGGGGAAAAAAGCCAAGATTTCATTTAGAAGTTTCCATCAAATACAAACAAGGGAACCTAATTATTCATATTTTAAATTATGAAAAATCACTCAACATTGCACTCTTAAAATGAAACTTGTTACAAAGAATTATTCTCTACAGTGAATGAGGCCAATGAATGAATCAGGAGTGCATACACTTGAGAAAAGCTCAAAAGGACAGTCATTTAATTTGGCCATTCATTCTGGGTAAATGAGAGTCAGTTACCAAGTGTCAAACATGCTCTCCAGACAGGAAATGTAATCATGAGCTGAACCTAAGAAATGCAGTTTTGGAAAATAACTTTATTTGGACGATCATTTGCCAAGTGGAGTTTCACATCTTTCATGTTAAAATTAGAACACACAGAAATCCATCGGAGTAAATGTGAGCTTCCTATCGTTTACCCCCAGAAGAGGATTATTTATAGCACATTTGCATAGGCCACTGTGGCTTCAGCTAGACTCTCTGTAGGGCCACAACCAACCAATGGCAGAGTGTTGTTGTTGTTAAATGCTGTCCAGTAGGTTCCGTCCGACCTCATAGCGACTGTGTATAGGGTTTCGAGGGGTGGCTGGAAAGGTAAATTATTCGCTGTCATGCTGTACTACTTGTAGGAATTGTTTCCTAATTGTGGTTTTTGTAAGAAATCTGAGCCAAGCACACACTCCATCAGACTGAGTTCATGTGGCTATGGCTGGTGCTGGTGTTGGCTGCCCTTGAGTCCTGCTCCTCAGAAACCCTATACAGGGTTGCTGAGTCAATGGCACTTAACAACAACAAACCTCTATGGGGAGCCCTGGTGTGACACTGTAGGATAAGCACTGGACTGCTAACTGCAAGGTTCAAACCCACCAGCTGCTCCTTGAAATTCTATTCAAGGTCACTGAGTCAGAACTGATTCGATAGCACTTAACAACAAATCTTTAGGGGAACAAATCAGCAAGTCCTTCTTCTACAGTGCGGCTGGGTGAGTTCGAATGGCTCTCCTTTTAGTTGGCAGCTGAGTGCCTCACCGCTGCAGCACCAGGTCTCCTTGTGGCTACTAATGTGTTTCCATAAAGCGTTTTCTCCTGAGATCTCTTATAGAAGTGAGGCAGGGACACACGACATTATCACACAACTCAGCTAGGATGGCCCCAGTAGAAACACTATCAGCTTGCCTGCATTACACAGAGTAGACTATGTTCGATCATTTAGGAGCCCTGCTAGTGTAAAGAGTTATGAGTTGGGCTGTTAACCAAGGTCAGCATTCTTAATCAACCAGCTGCTCCGTAGAAGAAGATGACGCTTTCTGCTTCCGTGAAGATGTACAGTATCAGAAGCCCTAGGGAGAGTTGCTATGAGTTGGAACTGATTCCAAGACAAACAACCGTCACACCACCATATTGAATAATTTAAGGTCAGTTTTCTTTAAAGAAACAGTAATGCTTGAAGTTTTGGCAAATTCTTTGAGGTGGAACACTCTTTTTTTATCCTCCTAGTTCTTTTCAGGAGCAATGGAGATGCAATGGTTAAGCATTTAGCTGGTAACTTATAGGTCAGCAGTTCAAACCCACTAGCTGCTCCATGGGAGTTTGCTTCTGTAAAGATTCCCAAAATAACTAAAGCCAGTGCCATCGATTGATTCCAACTCACAGCGACCCTGTAGGATAGAGTAGAACTGCCCCTTAGGGTTTCCAAGGCTGTAAGTCTTTCTCCCATGGAGCAGCAGGTGAGTTTGAACCAATGACCTTGCCGTTGGCAGGCAAACACTTCACCACCGTGCCAAGGCTCTAAAACCCTATGGAGCAGTTCTACTCTGTCCTATAATAAGTCAGAATGGACCTGGACAGCAATGGGTACTAATTATCTCTAGTAATCACACCACCACAAATTAGCTTAAGAAAAGCTCATCTCGTCTTTAATGAAATAAAACCCATCATATAGCTTTTCACATAAAGTCAAAGAACCGTACTATTGAAAATACAGCACTGTGTCGTTCCCACGGAAGTAAAAATACCCAAGGTTGGAATCTGAGTGTCACTGATATGTGGTGTTTACAATGATTCAAGAACACTTCTCTGTGTTTGGTAAGGTGGAGGGTCAGAGAAAAAGAGGAAGACTCCCAACAAGATAGACTAACCAAGTGGCAGCATCGTTGGACTCAAGTGTGGCAACAGTAGTAAGGTTGACCCAGGATCAGGCAGTGTTTCGTTCTGCTGTGCATAAGGTCACTATGGGTCGGTACCGACTTGATGGCACCTAACAACAACAACAACAACAACAACCCTCCTCCCTCAGGGGAATAGCTACTTCCAGTGATGAGGCCGTTTCACACAGTTAGTCAGAACGGACTGTGAAGGCTCAGCAGCTGGCTCTGGCCTGGCCTGATTACTCTACTCATCAAGTCACAATGATGGTTCTGGGATGGGCATGTGACCAGCCAAGCCAATCTGAGAACTTCCCTGGAGCTTGCGGCCGGGCTCGCAGGAAACAGTCTCTTTCCACTGGGCAGTAAAGCTGAGACTTAACCATTAAAGCTGCTGCCCACAAAAGTCTCTGGCAGCATAAAGGAAGCTAGCCATAGAATAAGACTAACACAGAAACAAAGGCAAAATGAGAGAGGAAAAGAGAAAGAGTCGAGACCTAACATTATTGTATGAGGTCTTGGATTAAAGCCTGCTATAGACATCTTCCACCATTCGTCTGTCATTTTGTTGTACTGTGGTGGTTTGTGAGTTGCTGTGATTCTGCAAGCTATGCCACCAGTATTTTAAATACCAGCAGGGTCACCCATGCTGGACAAGTTTCCAATGAGCTTCCAGATGAAGACAGACTAGGAAGAAGAAATGACGAACTATTTCTGAATATTTAGTCACTGAAAACATTATCAATAGCAGAGAAACACTGTCAGATATAGTGCGGGAAAATAAGCCCCTCAGGTTGGAAGGCACTCAAAATGCGACTAGGAAAGAGCTGCCTCCTCAAAGTAGAGTTGACCATGATGACGCAAATGTAGTAAAGCCCGTGGAAGAAAAGCCTGTGGGACCTTATTTGCTAATGGGGCACAAAATACCTGTAAACACCCATTAATAATCAGAACACAGAATGTACGAAGTATGAATCCAGGAAAAGTAGAAATGGTAAAAAATGATTTGGAACGCATAAACATCGATATCTTAGGCATTAGTGAGCGGAAATGGACTGGCATTGGCCATTTGAATCTGAAACCACATGGTTTACTATGCTGGGAATGACAAATTGAAGATGAATGGTGTTGCATTCATTGTCAAAAAGAACATACCCAGATCAGTCATGAGGTAC
The DNA here is from genome assembly GCF_000296735.1 of Chrysochloris asiatica. Classification (NCBI taxonomy): domain Eukaryota; kingdom Metazoa; phylum Chordata; class Mammalia; order Afrosoricida; family Chrysochloridae; genus Chrysochloris; species Chrysochloris asiatica. Next base: position 5,806,898 of record NW_006408607.1, on the reverse strand, counting down.
AATGCTGGCTGAGATACGATAATATCCATGCCACTATTATTCAAACTTACACACGAACCACTAAAGCAAGTGAGGATGAAATAGACAAATTCTACCAACATCTTCAATCTGAAATTGATCAAACATGCAATCAAGATGTATTGATCATTACTGGTGATTGGAATGCAAAGGTTGAGAGCAAAGAGTAAGGATCAGAAGTTGGAAAATATGGCTTTGGTGATAGAAATGATGCAGGAGATCACATGATAAGAATTCTGCAACATCAATGATTTGTTCATTTCAAATATCTTCTTTAGACAGCATT
>NW_006408607.1:5796147-5804534 GCF_000296735.1 Chrysochloris asiatica | reverse complement strand
CAGGAGGGACCAGTCACTGAAGAAGGATATCATGTTTGGTAAGGTGGAGGGTCAGAGAAAAAGAAGACCCCCAGCAAGATGGATTGGCAAAGAGCAGCATCAATAGGCTCAAGCGTGGCAACAATAGTGAGGTTGGCCCAGAACTGAGCAGTGTTTCGTTCTGCTGTGCATAAGGTCGCTATGAGTCGGTACCAACTCATGGCACCTAACAAGAACAACATATATGTCCTGGCTATCATTAGTTGTCAGGTTGTTCTGACTCGCTGCTACTTTACGTATACACAAGAGAAGTTGCCCCATCCTAGAAATCTTTATGATGTCTGAGTCGATTATAGCAACCCTTACGTCAACCCACCTCACTGCGCTGTTGTTAAGTGTCATCAAGTAACTTCCTACTCATAGTGACCCTGTATAGGGTTTCCGAGGAGTGGCTGGTGAGCTTGAACCACCAACCTTGCGGCTGGCTCAAACCGACCTCGCAATCTAGCGCATTAACCCATAGTATCACACCTGGAAGCTCTCCTTCCTTTTAGCTGACCCTCTACTTTACCAGACATGATGTCCTATTCATCCAGTGTCCTTTCCAATGAAATCTCCAAAGAAAGAAGCAAAATTCTCATCATCCTTGCTTCTGGTTGTCTCTCTCCTAAGACCGGTGTGTCGTTGTTGTTAAATGCCATGAAGTCGGCTCCGATTCATAGCAACCCTGTATGGGGTGTTCCATGAGCAGATGACTTTGAACTTCTGACATCGTGGTTCAAACTGACCTTCGGGTCCAGTATTTATCATGAAGCGCTACACCAGGATTCCATTCTGCTGACAGTCCACAGTTCAAATGCATCCATTCTTCTGTCTTCTTTTCAAAATCTAGTTTTCACATGCATTTGAAGTGACTGAAAAGATCATGGCTTGGGTTATGCACACCTTTGTCATTAAAGTAATATAGTTGCTTTCTGAAACTTGGAAGAGGTCTTTTGCAGCAGATTTTCGCAATGTGCTATGTGGACTGAATTCCTGATAACTGCTTTCCATGGATGTTGACTGTAATGAAAGTACTGACAACTTCCATCTCTTTCTCAGTGATCTTCGCAAATAAATTCTCTTTTACAGGAAGAGCTTTCTGGGACTTCAATGAGTGGAGTCCTGGTGTGGTGCAGCAGAGTAAGTACTGTACTGCTAACTCCCAGGTTGGCGGTTGGAACCCACCATATGTGCAGGATCATGATGATTGGGAACTGACTCGATGGCACTTAACAACAACAATGTAAGTGCCTTATTCTAATATATGATAACCTGGCTATCAGAGAAAGGAAGAGATGGGAGGAAGACAAGAGAACAACAGACTAAATAATAGAAAGGCTTCTATACAAGTTGAGAAGTTATTTCAAGAAGATAGCTTCTTTATTGGAGCCAGATTGTCCAAGTTTGAATCCTAGCTCAAGTCACTTATAAACTACTTATTTCATCTCTTTTGCTTCAGTTTTCTGATCTGAAATGAGGATGATGACCGCATTTATCTTACAGGGTGATGGTGAAGACTGGCTGAGATACATACCACAGAGCTTGGCAAGTTGTAGGCATTTGATAAAGATCAGCTACTATGAATAAGTCTGGAGCTGCAGGTTAATGCGCTGGACTGCAAAGTTGCAGTTCAACCTCACAAACCACTCCTCGGAAATCCTATACAGGGTAGCTATGAGTCAGGACTGATTCGACAGCACTTAACAACAACAATAGCAGCTATGGATAAGGAAGACTGTAGAAGAATTGGAGCATTTGAGTTATAGTGTTAGAGAAGAATACTAAAAGTACCATAGACTGCCAGAAGAACAAATTTGTGTTGGAAGAAGTACAGCTAGAATGTTTCTTAGAAGCCAGGATGGCGAGACAGGCCCCATCTAGTTCTTTTCATTTCAGAGTCATGGAGACTGATGTTCACATGTTCCATTAGTTCACTGGACTAATTGATTTCAAGCATCTTCAAAGTTCATCATTTTTTGGTTCTTCTGTGCATGGAAAGACCAACCGCTGCACCTTAGATGGCCAGCTAATAAGCTTTTAAGGTTCCAGACACTACTCACCAAAGTAGGATGCAGAATATTGCCTTTGTGGACTCTGTTGTGCCAATTGACCAGCGTGTCCCCTGAGAACATTGTCCTGAGTCTTCAGGCTCAGCAACTCACAGCAGCAATACTTTTTGACTTGTCAGCATACACAGTGGAATAGCATTCAGCCATAAAAAGGAATGAAGTACTAATACATGCTGTAGCCTAGATGCAGCCAGTACGCCATGTGAACGAAGAGAAACACGAAAGGCCACATATGTATGTTTCCATGTATATAAAATGTCCAAAGTAGGCAAATCCAGAAAGACAGAAAAGTAGACTGGTGGTAACCAGGGGGTTAGGAGAGAGAGGAAGAGTTTGTGCTCACTGCTAATAGGTATGGGGTTTCTTTTGGGAGCTGTGGAAATATTCTGGAATTCAATAGTGGTGCGAGTTGCACAGCATAGGGGATACACTAAAAACCACTGATTTGAACACTTCATAATTGTGAATTTTATGTGATATACATATCTCACTTAAAAGGAAACAGTTTATCTTAAGAAGCTGTCAGTATGATCATTTATGGAATTCCATTTTGCCCAGGTTTACGTGTATCAGGCAGGTGTAAGACAGTTGTCTAGACCTATTAAGAAGAAATAAGTCATGGGTAGGTAGTGTCTAGAAAACATAGTTGCTTACATTAGACAACCTAAAGCCGACTTGGAATTATAAAATAGAAATTGCACAAGCTGAGATATTCAGCTTGACTTTTCAAAGTTTAAAAGCATGCCTGCCCTGATTTTCCCCCTATTTATAAAACAAATAAATGATCATATCAAAATATCTATGACAAAAAATTGACATCCTAACCACTTTAAGTGTCTAACTCAGTGATATTAACTCATCAGCATTTTGTGCAGCCTCACCACTAACCAATTCCAGAAGTCTTTCACCATCCAACACAGAAACTCAGTAACTCCCCACTCCTTTCTCCACCTAACCCTTGGTATTGGTGGTGTTCCAACTCAGAGCGACCCTGTAGAGGGTTTCTAAGGAGCATCTAGTGAGTTTGAACCACCAACCCTGCAGTTCAAACCGATTGTATGGTCCAGTGCTTATCCTACAGCGCCACACCAGGATTCCTCCTAACCCCTGGTGACCACTAATAAACGTCTGTCTCCACTCATTTGCCTATTCTAGGCAGTTCACATAAGTGGGATCTGAGGGGGCTACAAAAGGTTCATGGGGAAATTCCATTATCATTTCATTCCATTTTTCCAGGAACTTTTGAAGCCCCTGTGTACATGTCCTTTGGTATCTACCCTAATCCATTTAGTAGGAGATTTTTCAAGGTTCATTTGTGTATTATGACGTATTAGAACTTCACTTCTCTTTACGGCTGAATCATAACCCACTGTATGGATGTACTACATTTTGTTTATGCAATTATCTGTAGCTGAGCACTTAGGCTGTTCTCACATTTTGACTTCTGTAAATAATGCTTGCCTGGTGTAAGCTGCTCATTTTTATTTTCCGTGTACTAACGTGTATTCAGGCTTGAAGCAGGTGTTGTTAAGGACCATCAAGTCAGTTCTGATTCATAGCAACCTGTATACAGTTTCTGAGGAGCACCTGGTGGGTTTGAACTACTGACCTTATGGTTAGCAGTCCAGTGCTTATCCTACAGCACCACACCAGGACTCTTATTTTCCATGTGTTAACTTGTGTTCAGGCTTTAAGCATGTGAAGGAATCACATGTCACAATCTGTCCCCTATGTCTAAGGGCATCCTGGTTACTAAGAAATCGGGGACAAGCTATGACTAGTTTACAATTCTGGCAAGGTGTGTCAGTATTATATGTTCTCTATGAACTCTGAGAATTGAAACTACTGAGGAAGGTAAAAAGAAGATGCCCAGTCCTCACTTAGAAACATAGTTGGTTCCAAAGATCAGGTCATTGTTGTTAAGAGCCATTGAATCGCTTCCGACTCACAGAGTAACCCTGTATAGGGTTTTTGAGGAGTGGCTGGCGGATTTGAACTGCAAACCTTGCAGTTAGCAGTTCAGTGCTTATACTACAGTTCTACCCCAGGAACCCCAGAAAGACTAAGCAGTTATGAAAAAATTGGCAGTGAGTGAAAATGAAGGATGTCTATCTACAATATTATATAACTGTCAAATCACAACATGACATAGCTGCCAAATTACACTACACTCTGCCAGACCACTGATTCATGGCCCAGTGAAACCGATACATGACCATACCATCATAGCCAACAGTACCCTTGTCTCCTATCTTGGCATTTGTTAGTGCCACACATACCTTGTTAATGTGCAAATCAGTCGGATGTTTTTATTTACTATTGTCATATATGCCAAATGTCATATAACAAGACAGTCACTCAGTGAGGACTAGATGTACTTCAAGTTTGCAGATTGAAGTAGTACAATTGTGGGTTAGTGTATTTACCACGCTGCATTATAAATACTGGTGTGATGCTGTGGGTTAATGTGCCAGACTGAAAAGTCACTTGAACTGCAAGGTGGGCGGTTCATGCTCACCAGCTGCTCCTCGGAAACCCTATACAGGGTCACTATGGGTCGGAACCAATTCGACAGCACTTAACAACAACATTATAAATCCAAGACCTGCATCTTTTAAATTAGCAGCAGAGGGAGACTCCAGGTGTGTCCGTCATCTGTCTCACCTCCATGCTCCCGGTACAGCAGACACCTTTCAATCCTCACCCTCCTGGGGCCTGTTTCCTAGCTAGTGTTCCCTTCACCTCAGGCCGTGTCCAGGGAGAGCTCTACGCACATTGTCCTGTAAAATCTACTACCACAATGCCCTATCATACTTCAGACACCTGATAATCACATGGAATCCTGGTAACCTGACTGCTTCTGAGGGCGTTCTGATCTGCCCTAGAAAGTGTAAGAGAAGAAATTCCTTCATCTCTTGAGTTATGTGCCAAAGACAAGTAGACACATCCATAGAGAAAACCTCAGAGACACAGTAGGAAAAAGAGACACCAACTACCTCCCTGCCTGGTGGCAATCGGGAAGACTACATGTTGAGCTTACATGACATACAGCTGAAAGGGTGCCTCACAAGTAATTATGACTTCCGAATTAATTAAGGAGTTTTCACAGATTACAAACAACTCATCAGAGAAAAAAATGCAAAAAGAAACAGGAGAAAAGGTCAGGAGAATAAATTACGCTGTAAACCTACCGAAAATCAATATCCAATAGAAGGCTTTTAATGTTAGACTTCTTGTCACCTGATGCTTCCAACCTGATCAGCTCGTGTAACCTAAAATAACCAGTGAAAGCAAATTAATAGGAAATTACACATACCACACAAAAGCAAACAAAAATCAGAAATGCTTTTCTGAGTATTAAGTCAAACTTTTAAGAGAATTAGCACATAAAACTCATGTCTCAACTTAGCAAATATTCTTCAAAATGTAGAAGCTATCTGAAAGAGCAAAGTCAGAAATTTTAAACAATTAAGGCATGGCACCAGCAGGAAGCCTCTGTCACATACTGTTCTCTCACAGGAAGTGTGGGTGACACCAGACTTCATGCTTCCTTTGCATCCTGTCAGCATGATGCCTGGCCCTGCACATACTGAGCAACTACTCCATAGCAGGCTCTCAGCATTTCAGTGCACACAGCCTTCCTCCAGACCATCGCAGTAAAGCCACGTGAATTCTGTGGCTCCTCAGTGCCCACAGAAGTTATGTATAGACTTTACTGTGGTCTATTACATGAGAATGACCAACATGTGACAACGAGACAGGAAGGGAGCGCCTACTGCTGGCAAACTGGCGCCCACAGACTTGCTCCCCACAGCGTTGTCACGCCCCTTCAAAATGCAGAAAACCAGCAAACCACAGTGTCTGTGAAGCTTAATGAAGCCACATGCAGTAAAGCGAGGTGTCCCTGTAGTGTAGTGTAGTGTAGAATTCAGACAAAAACGGGGATACAGCATACCTGGGCGTTCCAACACACAGCACTCTTCTGAATCCAAGGGTAGAAAGGAGGTCTACCAAGAACTGACAGCTCCGATCCGCAAACAAATACTGGGCGTTTGTCTTCTTGTTTTCCAGTGGGTAAAGGAGGCGACTGGGCCTTCTTAGCTGGGTGACAGAAATATCTCCCACAACCTGATGCTCATGATGCTTCTCCCAGTCGTCTGGCAACAGCAGCTGCTGACATCTCTCACAGAACTTTCTTTGAGACAGGGGCAACTCCAGAAACTTCAAGTACCTTCAATTGACCAGAAAACACAAGGGAATATCTTTTATGCTGGGTGTTTGAAAGACGATGCACTTTTGCTATCTAAAGTATTCCAAAAGTACTCTTTCCTAAAAAGGATTGCAGAAAGAAACAAAAGAAAGAAAAATCTGTGGAATACTGCCCAGAATTTATGTCTGGCTGCATACCTACCAAGTGGGAAACGATCAGCAATTTCATAAGAATAGAGATGCTCCAATTTAGTCCTGAATGAAGATCAATACCCATTTAAAATGTGAATATAACATATGGCTCAAACAACTTAGCAGTACTGGTGACTGTTATCGAGTTTGAACTTCCTGACAAATCCATGGATTCTAACTCTGACGTGTTACACAGTCTACTCAGGATAGGAGACATCGTAAAATGAGGAATTAAGATCATTCTTCAAGTTCTTATGGCAGAATTAGTAAGAAAAATTACTTCCTAAAAGAAAAGAAGTCTCTACAAAGCTCTTCTATCTTAGCAGTATGCCATGGGCAGCTGGCAGAAATCACCCCAAAACAAGAAGACAATATTCAAAGCCTTAAACAGACGAGGTGGGCGATCCCCTTTGGTTTCTTTCATATCACTCTAACGTCAGATTCCAAAGTCACCATTTTCATGGCTTTTTTCCTTTCTACTGAAGATGACTGAAGAGAGAATATAATTGTGGTGAGTGTCTTTAAAACGGCTGCTTTTGTATACACACACAGACTCATTCATTGCCACACAGTTGATTCTGACACATAGTGACCACATACAGAGTTTCCAAGGCTGTAAGTCTCCCTGGAGCAGAGAGCTTCATCTTTCTCCTACAGAGCAACTGATAGGTTCGAACTGTGGACCTTGTGATAGGCAGCCCAGTGCTTACTCCACAGCACCACGAGGACTCCTATGCTGATGTTGTTGTTATTGCTAAGTGTCATAGAGTTGGGTCCGATTCACATCGACGCTGTATAGGATTTCCAGGGGCGATTGGTGGGTTTGAAACCCCCAACCTTGCGGTCCAGTGCTTATCCTACTGTGTCACACCAGGATACAGGCTTTGAAATCACAGTAAGACAACATATGGAAAATAAGACTATTGAGGCCAGCAGAGGCCTAGAAAATGAAATGCAAACATGCCAAATAGTACTCTAAATAAGCCTTTTTATAAAGTATTTTATTTTTTATGAAAATAATACGCAGTGAAACCCTTCTGACTCCCATTCCTAGGTGTAGCCATCAGCTCCGTTTCTCACACTGCGCCACACTCTCATTACTCCTGCGCTGTTTCATCTACTTTTGCATATGTGCCCTGCCCCCATACCCTCCTCAGCTACATTTTGAAAGAGCTGTGGACCTTTTGGTCTGATATGAATTTAAAAAAAAAAACAAAACACTTAAGTTTCACAATCTTTACGCATTAAGCTAACCTGTTAACTTAATTTCAAGGTGTCCTGGTGGCGGGCATAGCTTCAATTCCACCACTTGTCTGACCGTCATGCTGCTGTGTTGCTGGAAGCTATGCCAATGATGTTTTAAATACCAGCAGGCTCACCATGGTGGCAGGTTTCAGCAGAGCTTCCAGACTCGCAGACTAGGAAGAAGGTGAGGTGGACTACTTCTGAATGATTAGCCACTGAAACCTAAGGAACAGTAGCAGAACACTAGCAGGGTTAGTGCTAGAAGAGGAAAACACTGTGAACAGCAATGGAACACTGTCAGATACCGTGTCAGAACATGAGTCCCTCAGGTTGGAAGGCATTTCTAATTCTCTGGAAGAGCTGCCTCCTCATAGCAGAGTTGATCATGATGATGCGAAAGGAGTAAAGCTTTTGGAACCTTCATTTCCTGATGGGGAACAACTCAAAATGAGGAGAAACAGCTGCAAAGATCTATTAAAAATCAGGATCATGGAATGTACAAGATATGAATCCATGAAAATGGAAAATGGTCAAAATTGAAACAAAACCCATAAAATTTTATATCCAAGGTGTAAGTGAGATGAAATGCACTGGTAATCCATTTGGAATCTGAAAATCATTGGTTTACTATGCCAGGAATGACAAATACAA
>NW_006408607.1:5786194-5794364 GCF_000296735.1 Chrysochloris asiatica | reverse complement strand
GAAGGTTGTAGGGTGGAGGTGATCTCTACTTCAGAGCAATCGGCCTTGGGCTGAGTCTTCTTTCCCCTAGTGAAGCCCTTGGCCTCCACGCTGTTTTTGCAGATGAAATACAAGACACTGCTGTTGTTGTTAAGTACCATGGAGTCAGTTCCAACTCACAGTGACCCTACACAGAGTTTCTGAGGCTGCTAATCTTTACGGGAGCAGAACGCCTCATCTTTCTCCCATGGAACAGCTGGTAGTTTCAAACTGCTGACCTTGTGGTCTGCAGCCCAATTCGTAACCACTACGCTAAATGGGCTTAACAGCAGTTTATCTGTTATATAGAAACATTGGTAAACTCGAAAACAATCAAGACAATCCAAAATGAAACAGCAAGGGAACAAATACACCTGTAATGAAGTCCCTAAGGGGCAAAGGCAGAAGATAAGGCCAAAACTTCCACAACTTGATGAAACTATTTATCAAAAGATTTAAGAAGCTCAAAGCACCCCTGTCACAAGGCATATGAGGAAAACTACTTAATGAAATTACTCACAATCAGTAATAGACATAAAATCTGAAAAGAAACCAGAGGGAAAAAATGGCACATTATATACAGAGGGACAGAGAAAAGAATGATGTCAAGAGTTATTACTGGAAACAATGCAGGAAGTCACTGATGTAAGACCAAGTCTACACAAACGTTCCCAGGAAACTGAAGAGGACAAATACTCCCCATACTTTTCATAAGGCCAGCATTACCCCAAGACAAAAAACAAGAGGTAAGAAGAAATTACAAAAATGGAATACTACAGATGGATCTTGGCTGAAAGCAAAGAATACCAGAAAGATAAATTTACGTGTATTTTATTGACTATGCAAAGACATTTGACCGTGTGGATCACAGCAAACTATGGGCAGTATTGTGAAGAACAGGAATTCCAGAATACTTCATTGTGCTTATGTGGAACCCATACGTAGACCAAGAGGCAGCTGTTCAAACAGAACAAAAGGATACTGCATGGAGTAACATCAAGAAAGGTGTGCATCTTGGTTGTAGCCTTTCACCGTACTTATTCAATCTGTACGATGAGAAAATAATCCAAGAAGCTAAACTATATGAAGAAGAATGTAGCATCAGGATTGGACAAGGGCTCATTACCAACTTGTGCTATGCAGATGACACAACCTTGCTTACTAGAAGTGAAGAGGACTTGAAATTTCTGCTGATGAAGATCAAAGGCTACAGCCTTCAGCATGGATTATACTTCGATATATTAAAAAAAAAACCCCACAAGAATCCTCACAACTGGACTAATAAACAACATTAAGATAAATGGAGAAAAGATTGAAGCTGTCAAGTATTTCATTTTACTTAATGAATGCTCACGGAAGCTATAGTCAAGAAATCAGATGACATATTGCACTGGGCAGATCTCCGGAAAAAATCCTCATTGAAGTGGCAAAGAACAAAGTTGTCGCTTTGAGGACTGAAGTGTGCTTGACCTAAGCCATGGTATTTTCAACAGCCTCATTCATATGCATGTGAAAGCTGGACAATAAATAAGCAAGGCTGGAGAAGAATCAATGCATCCGAATGATGGTGTTGATGCAGAATACTAGCTGTACCATGGACTGCCAGAAGAATGAACAAATGTGTCTTGGAAGAAATAAGAGGCAGCATGTAATTTAGAAGCAAGGATGGCAAGACTGTCTCACACACATGTTATCAGGAGGGACCGGTCCTGAAAAAGGCTATCATGTTTGGTACAGTAGAGGGTCAGTTAAAAACAAAAAAGACCCTCATTGAGATGGGTGGATTGACACACAGGCTGCAACACTGGGCTCTACACAGCAACGACTGGGAGGGATGGTGCAGGACCAGGCAGGGTATCATTCTGTTGTGTAAAGGGTCGCTATGGCTCAGAGCTGACCTGATGACACCTAACAATAGCATGAGTCGTGACGGTGCATGTGTGCAGAGCAGAACTGCTGCAGAGGGCTTCCAAAGTAGTCATTGGTTGTAAGGCACCTTTCTGACTGAATGACACATACTTCAGAACAGATAATTTAAGAAGTAGTGCTCTGGTAGACATGAAATAACGCTGCAAATTCCTCAAGGAAAGCATGTACAACCCAAATTACAGACTTGCCTACCCTGGCAATCAAGAATAAAGAGAACAACGATTCTTGGAAGAACTCAAGTTCTATGAGTCATGAATCCTGGGTACTTACTAAAGAATCTGCTGGACCACTGGATACCAGACAAAGAGGGCAACCATTCCAGGTTGCAGGATGTCCAAAAGTTCTAGAACAGGTTTCTCCAAAAATATGATGTCAATAGAGTATGCTCTATTTAAATGTTCTGAAAGGATTCCGAAAACAAGACAGTTTGCAGTTGAATCAGTCGTAAGTACAGAAATAACTAGGCAAGTAACAGCAGCCAGTAACAACAAAATACCCCAAGACTATCACTAGCTGCAGAGTCCTGGTGTGGCACTGTGGGTTAATGTGCTAGACTGCGATGTCAGTTTAAACTGCAAGGTCGGCAGTGCGAACTCACCAGCAGCTCCTCAGAAACCCTATACGGGGTCGCTATAGGTCAGAACTGACTTGATGAAACTTAATAACAACAAATACTAACTGCAAGAAAAAAAGCTGTGCAGAAAAGAAGTTACTATAATTTACAGCATGGCTCCAGTATGAGGAGCCTGTACATAGTCATAAATACTGGAATCCTCGTGTAGCGCTGTAGGATCAAGCACTGGGCCATAGGGTAGGTTGGCACCATAGGGTTGGTGGTTCAAGTTCACCAGCCACTCCTTGGAAACCCTAAACACGGTTGCTATCAGTCAAAACCGACTCAATGGAACTTAACAACAACAATGCAAATACTAAAGTTTGGAGTCTAACCAGAATTATGATATAAAACCTAAAGATCATGGGATGAGAAGGGTATGGATTATAGCTGGGAGTAGGGGTGAAGGGGTAGGGAAAGAAAGCTAAACCCTCATCTTCCAAAGTGAGAGAGAGAATTCTAAACATGGATAAATGAAGACACAGCAACATACACTTTGGTTTGTGACACTGATTGTGGTCTCCACGATGTAAAGGTGCTCTCTTCCTACTTACTCTCTGTGTTTCCTGTTTCCGTTTGTCCTTCCTTCCTAGCTCTTCCTGTCTTCTGAGCTTTCTCCCTGGGTAAACGGTCATGTGCAAACTCAGTCCTCGCTCTTCACACTGACTTCACTTCAGTTCGGTGCTTCACTGGCAGAGCCCCCCGTGGAGTGTCACTGCCCTGTGGCACCAAAGACAAAGCTACTATGCACGGAGCTGCACTCACAGAGCAATGGACAAAGGGTGACTCTGGAACTAGGAAAGAAAATGTACCGAGGGCAACCATGAGGTGTTATAGGACCTAAGGCAGGCTCCACAAGGAGTTACAGTTGTGTCGGTGGTAGTTACTCAGATATGAATAAAGTGCCTATCCTATACCAAACAACTGAAGGAAGAGAGGATGCAAGACTTCTAGCAGGAGATCAGATCTCAAGCCATGAGGGGCGTGTAGGACAATCCACCCACCACACTAGGCTATATTAAGACGTCAAGTTTCATTATTTTTAAAAGAAGGAAAGGAAGAGCGTCCATATGTGTGATGATCTCCACACCTTGTCGAGTTCCTCTTTCCTGGATTTCCAAACTGTCTTTCAGAAAGTTTTACTGCTAGTTTATTATTTCCAAACAAGAGATCAACGAAGATCTGTGTGTAATTCTTGCTATGCATAATCATTCTATAATCCTGCTTTCAATTTAACATTCAGACATGGATGTTTTAAACGTTTGGTAGAAAACATCAGAACATGATGAAGAGCTATAGACTACTCACTACTTCCTCCCTAGTCATATTTACTCCGCGTACTTGAGGGGTGGGATGCTTTGCTCGGCTGCATGGCTCAGTGTGGTTCACAAACTGCAGGCTAGCATTTGGGAATGTCATTTTTACTGACCTCCGTTTGATGTGCCATTTGCCTTTCCTGAAGTACAGAAATGATGTTTACGGCATTGCCCTATAGCAGACCTTGAAAATCGGAGTGTAAACGAGCACTGAGGAAACATAACCAATGGAAACAGGAGCTCAACAAAGCTATCTGCATGCACACAAATTAATGTTGATTATGACATTCAAACAGATTTCCCCAGAGGTCACAGTAAGGGTGACAACATAATAGGGCAGTAACACCTTTCAGGACATTACCGGCAGCGGAAAAGTATGCAGAAAAGCAAATCTCAGCCATAAATTGTGAATTTGTCAACCCAACACATGTGTACCTACAAACCTGGTCAGAGAGCAAGAGGACTGGGAGAAGCAGCTTCAAATTCTACCTAGTGGGTTACGTGTTCTGAGGTAGAAAGATGAGGCTTTCTGGGATATTCCACCCCATATAGATTTACAGCCTTGGAAACCTTATGCAGGGTTGCTTTGAGTCGGGATTGACTAGATAACACACAACCACTATCTTTCTGTAGAGCCTAGAGACTGTGGGAGTCCTGGCATGGCACTGTGGGGTAACGCACTAGAACGCAAGGTTGGTGGTCCAAATCCACCAGCACTCCTTGGAAACCCTAGACAGGGTTGTTATGAATCGGAACCAACTCGATGGCACTTAACAACAGCAACTACCAGTACCACAGTGAAAATGAAAATCAGGTAACCAAGGGCAGTGTCTCTGCTAGCTGCCATCACGCCTTTCTAAAGACTTCATGAATCCCTGGAAAGCTACCACTGACCCACAGTAACAGAAAAGGAGTCTGCTTTTTCACATGGGTATAAAGTCTAAATGCATTTTAACACTGTCAAGTAGAATGATGATTTCACAAGCTAACTTATAAATGAGCCGTAAGTCAGATTAGCTAAATTCAAATAATTACAACCTCAAGATTACAAATAAATGCAATCTCAAGTAACAGTACATCATCCCTATGTTTATTACAAGTCCTAATTTGAAGACAGACTAAAAGACTCCGTATTTATTAAGCCCTCGGACTTCAAAAGCCAAAATTTTAACAAGGTTCCCTTATCTTATGACACTAAAATTTTGAGAGGAATGACTGGTTTTAAACATTTTACTCCACAGAAAAGCATAACAAAAGTTCAGAGCATCCATTGGTTCCTGAGCAGTGCAAATGGCCGCATGCACTTACCAAGCTACAGGTTGGCGGTTCAAAACCACCCAGCAGCACCATGCGAGACCTGGTAATCTGCTTCCCTGACAACCACAGCCAAGAAAACGCTGTGGAGAAATTCTACTCTGTAACACAAGGAGTCAGCATGAGTGGAGTCAGAATGACCACATGGTAATGGGTTTGGGTGTGTTTTAGGAGCATCGATTACAAAGCGGTGCAGTGAAACCCATAATACTCCATCTCATGGACATTACATGACTACCGATCCTCCAGCGTCCACTCACATACTATGTCCTTCCGCAGTGCCCGTGCTGACCAACCGACCAAGGCACAGCTATGCTCTGTCTTTCCTCAGCACTTGGTCTTATCTCAGGATCTGATGGATGATACTTAACATGTTCTTTGTTTTTGTTTTTTTTTTTAGCATTTAGAATCTCTGTATGCATCTCAACTCCTCTGCTATCATTTTAAGTTCTTTTAAATGAGCAAATGGCTCAACATGTGACTGGTTGGATAGAAGATTTTGGTAACAAAGTTCAAGGTTATAGATCCAGATTATTTCAGATGCTGAGAATAATTTTATTAAGACGCTTTCAAGGACCAGCATGAGAAAACAGGTGAAATAAGAGCTCGTGAGAAATAGCAATTTGAAAATTCTTTATTACTTATTTCAGCCAGAATACTGCTTCTATGTTCCATTTTCTTACATTTCTTTATCACAAAACCTCACAGTACAAACACAAGAACAGAAGTGGCTTAGCTCTATCTAGATCAAAAACTCATTATATGGGGGACCAGTAAAATCCCCTAGCTTTTGTTATGTTATTTCACTGAATCATCACTATCCTTAAATATTAATACAAAAACATGCATGGCAGATAAAAATGTCAGGGCAGATTACAAACCATGTATGCCAAATGACCACTGTTGTTAAGTTCCGTTGAGTCGGCACCAACTCATAGCGACCCTGTAGAAGGTTTCCCAAGGCTTTCAATCTTTGCAGAAGCAGAAAGCTTCGTCTTTCTCCAGCAGAGCGGCTGGCGGGCTCAAGCTGTCAACCTTGTAATTTGCAGTCCAGTGCTTATAATTGTGCTCCCTGGCATGACCACAACCCAGCAAAACAAACCTTAGAAGACAAAGATTAAAAAAAAAAAACAAAAAACAAAAAACACCAGGAGGAAATACTATAAAGCCGTCAAGGTGATGGGGTCAAATGCAGAAATCATGGAGGTATTTTCTACATTTTGATTTCTGTGTTGTTTTTTTTTTTGGATGCAAACTGACAGGCAGATAGTCCTGCTGCCAAGAATGCATGCAGAACTAACTCCACCTCAGTCTTTTATTCTCATTTTTTGAGGAAATCAGTTACAAAAAAGAAAGAAACTATAGGTATTCACTAAAAAATGTGGTTATTCATTTGTGACAAACCCTAATGATTCACGGAAATTCTTTAAATATTTCTCTAAGAACATCATGATTTCTTTTAGACTAATCTAAGATCATTATCATGAAAAAGGTCAAGCAAGCAATTATACTTTGAAGGTTAACTTCTAGGTCCTCATGACCCGGGGAGGCTATGTGCGATCTTTCAAACGTATGCTTTAATCAAAAATGGGTAAAAGGGGAAACTTAAGAAATCGTCAGTTAAAAAAGCTAAAGCAGGCCTTTTCCAAAGATTCTAATTCTCCTTGAACATGTTGTAAACAAAAGGTACATATTTGTATTTGTGAGTAAGAATGCAAGCAAGTAGTGTCCTTAGTTAAAACTTCTAATCTTTTCTTCTTTACTCTCTCAATCCCGGGGAAGGTCGGGGACAAACTCTGACCATTCCTGCGAATGCAGGACCTTTTCTCTATACTTTTCGGCCTCATTTCTGATTCCAGAAACTCAGGGGCAATTTGGGGGGAGGTTGCCACTATTGTTCTAACTCATGTGGTTGGCCCAAGCAGCTTTTCTCTTAAATCATATGGGGAAGTTTCACTAGCTAACTTTAGAGAATGCAAATGCCTAGGGCAGCAATTTGAGGTTTCTCAAAGGTGCCTAACACACTTTCAACACTTAATCACAAGTGGGTGAAGGTAAGAGACTTTAGAATTTTTATAAAAAGGCTAAATTATAATTTCTAAAGAAACTTAAGCTGCCTCTGTTTGATTTCCGTGTTTTTAGTATTCTATTTTATCTCATTATGATAATCTCATTATGGTCTCGCTCTATAATGCTGTTATTGATTGAATTATACCCTCCAACTCCCAAAATACGTGTTGTCAATCCTAACTACTCTACTTGGGGCTAAATCCTATTTGGGAATGAGTTGTGTTACATTAATGAAGCAGTATTTGTGCAGGGTGTGTCTTGAGTCAATTTCTTACATGACAAAAGGGGAAAGGAGAGAAGGGGAACAGAGATGCCAAGCCACATAAAGGCTGTCTAGGAGCACAGGTTAAGAATAGACAAGGACCGTTCCCCAGAGCACACCGAGAAAGCTCTTCCCTGAACTGAGACTCTGATTTCACATTTTGAGCAGCTTCAACTAGAAAATCACTTCTCTGTCAGTTTGTCGTACTGTGGTGGTTTTTGTGTTGCTATGATGCTGAACTATGCCACCAACATTTTAAATATCAGCAGAGTCACCCAGCGTGGGCAGGTTTCAGAGGAGCTTCCATTCGAAGACAGATTAGGAAGGAGAGGCTGACTGTTTCTGAATGCTTAGTCACTGGAAACCTTACAGACAGAAGTAAAAGACTGTCTTGAGATGGTGCCAGAAGATGAGCCCCTTAGGTTAAAACACTTAAAATACGACTGAAAAAGAGCTGCCTCCTCAGGTAGCTGACACAAATGGAGTAAAGCTTTCGGGGCCTTCATTTGCTAATGGGACACAATTCAAAATGAGAAGAAACAGCTGTAAGCATCCATTAATAATTGGAATGTGGGAAGCATGAATGTAGGAAAATTAAAGTTGTCTAAAATGAAATGGAACGCAAAAAGATCATTATCTTAGGCATTG
>NW_006408607.1:5770414-5784099 GCF_000296735.1 Chrysochloris asiatica | reverse complement strand
TGGACTGAAACTTTGGCTCAAACTTAACACTACAGGAGTAGGCAGCGTTTCATTCTATTGTACATCGTGATTATGAGCTGAAACCGACTGGACAGCACCTAACAACAACAGACTTGAAAATAAGTATCTGTTCGTTTAAGACACCCAACTTGTAAGATTTGTGTTGTAGGAGCACTGGATAACCAAAACAAAGGTCTTCTTTTATCTCCCAGTAACTTCAATCACAGCACAAGATATGTTAATTACTATCTTCTTTGATGCTTAAAATACCATTTTTAAGTCAGAGAGATACTAAGTGTGAGTCCCCGCTTAGTCATTCCCACATTATGAATCTGATGCGGTTCCTTCTGTTCTCTGAGCCTTCATGTCCCCATCTAAGTGAAGCATCCCCGCAGGACTAAGTAACAGCACCTGGAGAGCACCCAGCCCAGGATCACTTCATGGTCATGCTCAATACATATTAACCCCCCTTTCAACATTTATGTTTGTTGACCGAATTCCCTTACATCTATGATTAAGTATTGTAGTTTAAGGAAAATCAAGTTATTTTTAAAAAAGGCCTCCTCCAAAGAACTTTAAAATCTACGAAGAAGCTCAGAAAAGACACTGTTCATGGATTTAAGCACTCCCTTTCCATTCAGCACGGAGGAGGTCTCAGAATCTTCAGCCCAAGTGGCCTGAAAACATGTGAGTGAAACCTGTCTGTCATTTGTATCCCCCCAGGCTTCCTAATGAGTTACACCACTGTCTGCTAAAGGGTTGAACTGAATTCTTCTCACAGGTTTGCCAAAGGAGTACATCTGACTTAAGTCCTGGTATGGTGCTATACGATAAGCACCAGACTGCTAACTGCATGATCGGTGGTTCAAACCCACCAGCCACTCCTTGGAAACCCTATAATAGGGTTGCTATGAGACGGTACTAACTCAACTGCACTTAACAACAACCCAATAAATTATTTTAACAATGCAGATTTGAAATAATAGGTGCTAAGTGGGAGAAAGATGAGGCTTTCTGCTCCCATAAAGATTTATAGCCTCAGAAACCCTGTACAGGGTCGCTATGGGTCAGAACAGACTCCACGGCACATAACAACAACAGCAAGTGCTTCTGAAAATGTTTTGGTTCTTTTAGGATTTCAGAGGAGTCCTGGTGGTACGGTGGGATAAGCAATGGGTTGCTAAGCAGAAGGTCTACAGTTCAAACCCACCACCTGTTCCAAGGGAGAAAGATGAAGTTGTTTGCTCCCAAAAAGATTTGGAGTCTTGGAAACCCTAAGCAGCAGTTGAACTCTGTCCCATGTTGTTGTTTCTAGGTGCCGTCGAGTCGATTCGGACTCAGAGCCACTTTGTACACAACAGAATGAAACAGTGCCCAGCCCTGCACCACCCTCCTAACTGTTGCACTTGAACCCACTGCTGGTGCCACACTGCCAAACCATCTTAGGGGTCTTCTTCTTTTTCACTGGCCCTCCACTTTACCACCAAGCATGATGTCCTTCTCCAGAGGCTGGTCCCTCTGTATGAGAGGCAAAGTCCTGTCATCCTTGCTTCTAAGGAACATTCTGGCAGTACTTCAACAGAGATTTGTTTGTTCTTCTGCAGTCCATGGAACTTTAATACTCTTCTCCAGCACCATAACTCAGATGCATCAATTCTTCTAAGGCGTTCCTTATTCATTGTCCAACTTTCACATGAATATGTGGCTACTGAAAATACCATGGCTTAAGTCATGATGTTATATATTGGTCCAGTGGTGAGGATTCTTTTCTTTACACAGAGGTGCAACCCATACCAAAGGCTGTGGTCTTTGATCTTCGTCAGTATTTCAAGACTTCTTGCTTTCATCTTGATTGTGTAATTTGCTTATCAAAGGTTGTTAATTAATATTCCTCCAATCCTGATGCTACATTCTTATTGTAATCCAGCTTCTGGGATTATTTTCTCAGCATTGTTGCTGTTATTACGTGCCGTGGAGTCAGTTCTGACTCACAGCGACCCTGTACAGTGTTTCTGAGGCTGTAAATCTTTATGGGAGCAGAAAGTCTCATCTTTGTCTCACGGAACAGCTGGTAGTTTCAAACTGCTGACCAGGAGATTAGCAGCCTGATTCGTAACCACTACGCTACCAGAGCTCCTTATTTGCTCAGCATACAGACGAAGTAAATATAGTGAAAGAATACAACCCTGGCGCACACTTTTCTTGATTTTTAAACCACTCAGTATACCCTTGGTTCTGTTTGAAAGACTGCTTCATGGTCTATGTACAGGTTCCTCATGAGCACAATTAAGTGTTCTGGAATACTCATTCACTGCAATGTTGTCCATAACTTGTCGTGATCCACACAATCAAAAGCCTTTGCATAGTCAATAAAGCACAGGTAAATATCTTTCTGGTATTCTCTGCTTTTGGCCAAGATCCATCTGGCATCAACAGTTATATCCCTCGTTCTACGGCCTCTTCTGAATCTGGCTTGAACCTCTGGCAAATTTCCTGTAGATGTTACAGTCATTTTGTAATCGCCTTTTGCTAACTTTTACTTGTATGTGGTATTAAAGATACTATTCGATGTTTTCTGTATTCTGTTGAGTCACCTCCCTTCGGTGTGGGAACAAATATGGATCTCTTCCAATCATGTGGCGAGGTGGCTGTCTTCCAAACTTCTTGGTATAATAAGTGACTGCCTCCAGTGCTGCATCAGTTTGTTGAAAGATTTCTATTAGTATTCCATCAATTCCCAGAGCCTTGTTCTTTGTCAATGCCTTCAGTGCACCTTGGACTTCTTCCTTCAGTATCACCGGCTCTTGATTATATGCTACCTTTTGAAATGCAAGAAATTAAGATCTGAACAAAAATTTTCAAAGGACAGCAAGAGAAGACAAAGTATTATAATGAAATGTACAAAGACCTGGAATTAGAAAATGGAAAAAGAGAGAACTTGATCAGCATTTCTCAAGCTGAAAGAACTGAAGAAAATATTCCAGCCTTGACCTGAAATATTGAAGAATTCTATGGGCAAAATACTGAATTATGCAGAAAGCATAAAGAGAAGATGGAAGGAATACCCAGAGTCACTCTGTCTTATGGTGTCCTGGTGTGGTGCTGCAGGATAAAGCACTGGACCACAAGGTCAGTTTGAGCTGCAAGATCGGCGGATCAAACCCACCAGCTACTCCTCAGAAACTCTAGACAGGGTCGCTATGAGTCGGAACCGACTCCATGGCACTCAACAACAATATATGTCAGAATCAGCTGGATGGTGGTGGGGTTAGGATTTCAAAGGGCCCTGGTGATGCCACAGTTAAGCACTTAGCTGCTAACCATCAAGTTGACAGTTGGTCCCTACCAGCCAATCCAAGGGACAAAGATGTGGCTGTCTGCTTCTGTAAAGGTTTCGGCCATGAAAACTCTACGGGCCGCATGCATCTATTGTGTCCTATAGGCTCACTATGAGTCCGAAACCACCTGAAAGCAGTGGGTTTGGTTTGGGCTTTGGGTACTTCAAAAAAGAAACATCACAGTTACAACATAAAAGAAAAATGACACTGCATCAGTACCTTTCCACACACTGCATTCGTGTTAGGGGAGGCTGGCATCTTCGGTTATGAGCTTCTCGGGCAGCAAGTCTAGCTTCCGACAACTGAAAACAAGCACAAAACCCATTTCATAAACTATCAAACTTTCTAGCACCCTAGAGAAACTGCCATGACATTCTTAAAGCAAGAAGTCAAATCCAAGTAACTCAATGATGTAAGCATGCATTCATTTCAGGGGGTAACCAAACATAGAGAACTGGGGAATTCTAGGGCAGTTTAAAGCAACAGACAACCAGACTATTTCCTAGTAAACCTAAAAAAACTAGAAAGTCGCCAGTGAACACATTCAAAACTTTAACTGAAGCTGCTGAATCCAAGATACCAAGCTCGTAACTCTATTCCAAATGCCTTTGTAGGGTCAACCCATAATTATATAAAGGATGTCCAATCCTACTGTTGTTAAGTGCCGTCAAGTTAGTTCCAACTCATAGTGACCCTATGTACACCAGAAGGAAATACGGCCCAGTCCTGCGCATTGCTGCCACTGTGTGCCAATCCATCTCACTGGAGGTCTCCTTCTTTTTTGCTGACTCTCCATTTTATCAAATATGATTATCTTCACCAGGGACTAATCCTTCCTGATTACATGTCCAAAGTATGAGGACGAAGTCTGGCCACCTTGGTTTCTAAGGAGCAACATGGTTGTCCTTTTTCCAACACAGATTTGTTTGTTCTTCTGGCAGTCCATAATACCATTAATATTCGTCTCCAGCACCACAACTCAAATGCATCAATTCTTATATAGTTTTCCTTATGTTCAATGCAGATGTGAAAAAAGGTTTTCAAACATCTAGAAATGATCATGAATTAGACTGTTTAAGGCAAAATCTACATTTGCAGAGCATCAGTTATCCAATACTAACATCTTGAAGAATCTTAAGATAAACTGGTTTTGAAGACTGTGGTTCAAGATACCAGTAACTGCTGTTGTTAGGTATTGAGTCATTGTCTACTCATACAGAGCCCGTGTGGCAGTGAACAAGTGCCCCATAGGGTTTTCTTGGCTGTAATCTATATGGAAACAGATTGTCACAAAGTGGGTAGGTTCATACACAAACTCCAGTTTCCCATATTGACAATACAATTTGAGACTGTCACTTTCATCTCTCTTAGATATGTGTACCGCATGTAATGTTCAAATGGCATACATGTTTATGGGTTCAGACATTGTCAATACAACTGTCATGTACATCAAAAATAATATGTATTCCAAAGTTGATATACCTTTTCATCTTCCCACTGAAAAAAATTACAGTCTTTCCTATCTCTAGAGGCAGAGCAGGCATAAAACCTTCTGGTTTCTTCTCTCCCTTGGTTCACCTTTACAAACAGAAGAGTAGGTCCTAGCCCAAAACAGGAAGAAGAAAAAAAAAGTTAAACAATAGTTACCTACATCAAGTTTCTAAGCTTTCACCATTCTTAAATGGAACTGGTTTGGGTTTTATACTCGATGTGTCATAATTATATACACAACTGTTTAACACATCCAAACATGGCCTACTTACTAGAAGTAAATATTAATCTCTGAAAGCTGGCCTCTGTGGAAATAAAATGATATTGTCAGTATAGCAGATGACTACATGGTGAATAGAGTCCTGGCTTGGCGCTGTGGGTTAATGAGCTGGACTGCAAAGTTGGTTTGAACTGCAAGGTCGGTGGTTCAAGCTCATCAGCCGCTCCTTGGAAACCCTATACAGGGTCGCTATGGGTCGGAACCGACTCAACGGCACTTAACAACAACAAGGTGAATGCTACAGGCCTGGGTCATGAGATTAAAACAAAGAAGGGGTCTAGAAAACTCAGCACTTCGCCTAGATGGCTCCGTTATCCTTACAGTGAAAACCCCGTGGGGCTTTACAGGGGTACACACACTCTCCCTACAAGTTAGAGAAAACTTGTACGGTTTCCAGGTTAAGAGCTCATTCTGTCGTTTTCCTTAACGGATTTAAAAGACAACACTGTAACAACGCAAGTCGCAGAATACGAGTCCTTTAGTTCCATACATCCCCTCTGCCTACACTCTGTCGCTCCGCACCCCTCCAAACAGATATGCAACAGCCCTGAAATCAAACCACAATAGTGGGGACTTTCTATCAGGGTTTCTCAAGAAGCCTGAAAACTAAATGTCTCAAGAAGGGGCGATTTCCAATCATCACTCGGGGTGGGAGAGAGGGACAGTCGTAAAAGCCCACTTCCCGGCACCCGGGCTGTGACCAGACGTGGACCCACCGTGAGGGCACAGCGGAGCAGGGGCGGCGGGGTCCGCTGGTTGCACCACCTCCACGCCCGAGCTCCTCCGGCACCCCGCGCTCCCCTCGGCCTCCACGGTTTCCCGCTGGTCCCTGGGGGCCGCCATCTTCCCACCGCCGTCCCGAAAGCCTCAGCCTGGACCATCGAGGCCGAGAAAGAGCGCCGCCGTGACCCACAGCGCCGCCTCAAGCCCTGGAGGAGCTATGCACGCCGGCGAGGAGGGCCTGCCCCCAAGAGGACGTCCCCACCTGCGCCCTCTAGCGATAGGGCTGGCAGGCCATTTGTTGGGCTTTGGCAATGTACTGATTTGGTGTCTATTCTGTGTGACACCCTCAGGACCTATCCCTGTGAACTCCCTTCGTTCCTAAAAGGATAGCTGGAATAGAAGACGAATCTCTGGAGCAAACATTTGGTTGAGCTGCAAGTCCAAAAGGCAACATCCCACCAACAGCTGCTGACAAAAGAAATAACTCTATTTCTTACCCGTTTCTTCCCACCCCTCATCCCCTAAGCGTTAGCACTATCTTCCAACAGACGTTTACAGTTGCATATCCGTTGACGTGCATACACGTGCTTAAGTTTACAAAGTCTTACTTAACGTTGTTGTTAAGGTCCTTCCAGTTGGTTCAGACTCATAGCAACCCTGTATAGGGTTTCTGAGGAATGGCTGGTGGGTTAGAACCGCTGACCTTGCTGTTCCTCTTTATTCTTTATCATGTTCCTGTGAGGGAAGATAGCCTAGTACATAGTTTTGGCTCCTCTTTCTCTTTCATAGCCCACATCTGACCACCAGGAAATCTTTCATACCTTCACAATGGATTCAGCATCCTGCCGCTTCTCACCATCTTCTCTGCTTCCGCACCTGGTTTGAGCCATCATCATTCCTCACTAGCAATGCTACAGGGGTCTGCTCACTGACCTCCCTGCTTCTGTCCTTACATGCCCCCTCCCCCCACGTGATTAATTTAAAGCCTAAGTCAGACTGTCAGGGGGAGGTTAGGACACCTGGGCCTTAGGCCTCTCTCACCCTGGTTTCATATCCACCTCTTTGCCTTGAGTCCCCTGCTACTAAACAGAGATCAAGAAACGGGGAAGACATCGCTAGTCCAACACGAATGGTAACATTGAAAGGAACAACCTGAAGCCAGTGATGAGGATATCAGGACCTGAAGCCTCAATATAAGTAGCTGGTCACAGGCAGCTAATCCATGAAGATAGGGCCTAGAGCTGACAAATGCAGAAAGCACTCTGTTTTCAAGAAGCCTGCACCCCTTTACTAAAAATCAATGAATATTCCACATGTCACTCCTCTTAATCAATATGCATGAGCATCCTCTTGGCGGAGGAAACCTCCTAGCTTTGTAAGCCAGTGCAACCCAACCCCAGAGAGTCTTCTCCACTCATGGAGACGACTCGCTTCTCTCTATGAAGTGAACTTTCACTTTGACTCAATCTATGCTCCCCAATTCTACCAGGTCTTCACTTACAGAGACAGACTGCTTCTCTCTCTCAAGTGTACTTTGACTTTGCAGTAAAGAGCTTCTGAGTGAAGGTTTATTGTTCATGTGGTTGAGAAGCAGTGACTCTGTGAGACTAATTCTTTAGACCCTCCTGAGAACAAGAGGGACCAGGGAAGAACATGACAAGACCATGTTCTTCCTCTGCTCAAAGCTTTCCAGTGGCTTCCATGTCATCAGAGTCAAAGTGAAAGTCTTCATAGCTTCCTACATTCTAACCTTTTTCAGGAACCTCTCCGAGTTTACCTTCTACCCTTCTTTCACTCCATCCTCTCCACTAACATGCACCTCTTTGCTGCTGCTCAGACACACGAAACACACTCCTTTCCGAAGGCCCTTCAGCCTGCTGCCTCTTCCCTCTACTGGAACACTGGTAGTGGTGGTGGACTAAGTGAAGCCCCCGAAGAACCTTCCAGTGGGTTTCCTGCTGTGTCAGGGGAAGGGGTGAGGGGGAGTGGTTACAGGTGGGTGAGACCCCTTGGTCCCGAGGGGTGAAACTCCCTGTATGGTTGGAGGCAGACCAGAGCAAAGACCCCTCTCCCCCATGCAAATCTAAGGTGGCAGTGAGCTTACCCAGAAAATAGAATTGTCAAGTTGAAAATGACATGTAACCACATGGATGTGTCCCATGAATAAAATGCAGAACCCACACAAAGTTAAATGAGAAAGGATATACAGCTGGTGTGGTGGTTGCTAAGTGCCATTGAGTCAGTTCTGACTCATGATGACCCTATATAGGGTTTCCGAGAAGCGGCTGGTGGGTGTGAACCGCTAACTTTGTAATTAGCAGTCCAGTGCTTAGCCACACCAGGATTAAGTATGTAAATGCTACATGATGTTGGTGGTTGTGTGCTGTGGAGTTGGTTCTGACTCATAGGGACCCTGTATAGGGCTTCCAAGGCTATACATCTTTATGATAGAAGAAAGCCTCATCTTTCTCCTGAGGAGCAATTGGTAGATCCAAACTCCTGACTTTTTGGTTAGTAGCCCAGCTCACAATTCATTATGCTACCAGTGTTCCATAAATGTTACATGGTGGTGGTGGTTATGTGCCGTTACGTTGGTTCTGACTCATAGTGACCCTGTATAGGATTTCCAAGGTTGCAAATCTTTATGGGAGTAGAAAGCCTCTTCTTCCTCCCATGAAGTAACTGGTAGATTTGAACTACTAGCCTTGTGGTTAGAGGTCCAGCTCATAACATTCACATAAAGTTCAAAACAGGACAGTTGTGATGACGGCTCAAATTTCTGAAAAAAGCATGACATCAGTGAATGTTCACTTTTAAAGGGTGAAGTTTATGGTATGTGAATGTGGCTTCCATTTTAAAAAGGGCAAAAGCAATCTATGGTATTAAGAGTAAGGAGAGAAATGTTGAGTAATGTATGCTCAACCTTGGAACAACAGGGCTCTGTGATACAGAGATTGAGTCCTGGTTTGAATGGGCAAAAGAGGGAAATAGTGTTAAGATGCTTGACTATCTTATGAATCTTGGTTTCCCTTGTGTACTACTGTAAAATAGACACTTGAGGGGGAGAGAATGGAATAGCCAGGAACATCACTATAGAAATCTTGTAAGCCCGTCTTCAGCTTATAACTGATTGATGTTGATGTTAAGTGCCGTTAAGTCAGTTCCAACCCATAGTGACCCTGTAGAGGGTTTCCTAGGAACGACTTGTGAGCTTGAACCACCAACCTTGCAGTTCTACCTAACTTTGCAGTCTAGCACATTTACACACAGTGCCACACCAGGACTCCTTACAACTGATTGGAATACCTAAAATGGGGCTAGAACTTGCCCAGTGAAAGAGGCTTCCTGAAGAGCCTTTGCATTACCTAAGACCATAGGTGGAATCCTGATCCCCATCCAGAATCTTCTGAGGTGGGAAATTTCCACTTGAAAAGACAAGCAGACAAGCCTGGAGCAGCTAGAGGAATAGAAAATAACTTCTTGAAAGAAAGACCAGTAGGAAAAAATCAAAAATAATATCGGCAGCCTGATTGACTACTACAAGAACAAGCAAATTGTTCACAGGGGAGCCATCAAGACAAGCAATCACGTCCCCTCAGAGCAAATCCCCTTCCAAAATGAAACTCAAAGGGAATACACAAGCAGGCATGTAATCTTGCTGGTGACCACGTTGGTCTATATACAGGGAAGTGGGGGGAAAACAGCAGTGAAGCTGTGAGCTAAATCTGACCACATTCAATAGACTCCTGTCAACCTGGATCACAACCTGATTGACCAGCAGTATAGCGAGACTTGGGGACTCCTGAGCCCATGGACAGGGACATAGCCAGAGAAGACTAGAGAGGAGAGTGAAGCATCCAGCTGATATGAAGTGAGGGGAGAAGCACAAGAACGCCCATACTTGCAGATAGTACCCATTTGACCTACCTTCAATAGCTGAATGATCAGTATTTGACTAGAGGAAGAAAGAAGAGGGAAAAAAAGTATAATCACTACAATTTGATGAACTTGACCTATACTTATGGATGTAGTAGCTTAAAAGAGGAAACAAATCTTTAAAGCAAGGATCATTCCCACCCCCTCAGTACACAGGGTTGACAGTGATGGGCAACTTAGACATTGGCTACCCAAAATGGGGGAGCTTACAAGTTTTCAAAAGGGTTCAGGGGTAGGTAGAATTTCCACTGGGTAGTTTCCAACCTCTTTTGACAGGGCTGGTGAAAGGAGATGGGGCTAAGATTCTTGTGGTTCAGTAGTGAATAATTGCTATCAGGACTGATTGCGAATGTTGCAAATATAAAGGTAGACATTTTGTAACAAAAGGAGGGGAGTGGTTGACTTTGCAGTCCAGGAGCGGAGAATCCTGGGACCATCAAGGGAGAAGAGTGGAGTGTGGGACCGTATCCAGAGAAGCAGCACCGTCAGAGAGGAGGCAGAGCCGATGACGTGGAGAGATGGAGCAGCTGGAGACTTTGGACTTAGGGAGAGAGAGGGGCTGTGTGCTGGCGGCTGGGGGGCAGGCTTACAAGTTATACCTTTTGGTTGTTTGACTGGTTATATATTCCTGAGTGCTTTGGTGTACATCCAAAATATAAAACAAAATAAAATAAATAGAGGGAATGGAAGCAAATGCTGTTGAATGATGATGTGCTGAGGGCATTGTAATCATTGTAATGAAACGAAATACGATAGGATGAATGTAGAGCTGATGTACGCCCATTAAAACTACCACTCAATTCACTATAAAAACTTTGAAAAAAGAGTAAGGCTAGAAGTACCATGGTGGGCAGCTTTTAGAAGAATTTGGCATATGCTCTATGCGGATCTCTCGCTCTCAGTGTTACAAAACAAAAGGCTGTCTCCCAGCACTTTTCTCTAAACTTCGTGAGAGCAGTCACATTTGCTTAAGCTGAATGCTCAGCTCTTCGAACATGTTATTGTTGTCAAGTACCGTTGAGTCGGTCTTAAAACCCAGACAAATCCACTGCCATCCAGTTGATTCCAGCTCAGAGTTACCCTTGCTCAGCAGAACGAAATGCTCTCTGGTCTTGCACCATCCTCACAATCATTGTTACACTTGAGCCCATTACTGCTGCCGCTATGCTAGTCCATCTTGTTGGGGGTCTTCCTCTTTTCCACCGACCCTCCATTTTACTAATCATGATGTCCTTCTCCAGGGATTGGTTCCTCCTGATAATATATCTGAAGTATGCGAGACAAACTCACCAGCTGCTCCTCAGAACCCCTATACAGGTTTGCTATGGGTCGGAATCGACTCAACGGCACTTAACAACAACAATGCGAGATAAAGCCTTCTAAGAAGCATTCTGGTTGTACGTCTTCCAAAAGAGATCTGTTTGTTCTTCTGGCAGTCCATGGTACTTTTCATATTCTTCACCAACACCATAATTCAAATACAGTCTTCCTTACTCATTGTTCAACTTTCACATTCCTACGTTGTTGATAAGTGCCTTCAAGTCGGTTTTGACTCCTAGGGATCCCATATAGGGTTTCCCAGGAGCAGCGGGTAGGTTTGTAGTTAGCAGTTCAGTGTTTAGAAAATACTATGGCTTTGGTCAAGTGCACCTTGTGCTTGACTACTAACCCAAAAGTTAGTGGTGAGGTTAATGATCTGAACCCATTCAATGGTGCTACAGAAGAAAGGCCTGCCAATTTGGTCTCATAAGGATTACAGCCAAGAAAACCCCATGGAGCTGTTCTATTCTGAGACACATGGGGTTGCCATGAGTCAAGCTCTGTTAGACAGAAACAGATGTGCTCTTTGCATTAAATTTCAGAATGATTGAGATAGTTTGTGATTGTGTGTGTTTAAAGTATGTAATATTTAAGAGTATCTGGCACATTTGCCTTATTGTTTCAATTTTTATTGTTGTTAAGTGCCATCAAGTCAGCTCCAACCCATAGTAGCCCTGTATAGGGATTTCTGAGGAGCGGCTGGTGAGCTTGAACCCCAAACTTGTGTTTCAAACCAATTTTGCAGTCTAGTGCATTAACCCACAGTGCCACACCAGGACTCCATTATTTCAGTTAGAAAAATGTAATTGATTTTAGATATATGAGCTAAAAAGATAAATTAAAATCTGATGTGGCACTATAGGATAAACACTGGACAGCTAACTGCAAGGTTGGCGGTTCAAACCCACTAGCTACTCCATGGAAACCCTATACAGAATATCTATGAGTCAGAACAGACTCCACAACACTTAACAACAATAAAAAGGGCTACATATACTGGTGATGGTGATTGTGTCCTGTCAAATCAATTCCGATGCATAGTGACCTTGTATAGGATTTCTGAGGCTGTAAATCTTTTTTTTTTTCATGGAAAATTCTTTCTTTCTTTCTTTTCTTTTTTAAAGCTTTTATTGTGAATTGAGTGATAGTTTAAAGGGCAGATTATCAGTTTTATACTCCACCAGTCAAATTTTGGTACTTTGCAATGAATATAGCTCCCTCCATATGCCATTGGTTAACAGTATTTACCTTTATTCTTTTTTTTTTTTTTTTAATGTACACAAAACACAAAGAAGGTATATATTCATTAAAAAACACAAGGGCACATTCTGCAAGCCTGCCTCCTGGCCACCAGCACACAGCCTTTCTCATACCATGAGTCTGGAGTCCTCAGCTGCTCTCTCTGTCCATGTCTTCATTTCTGACTCCATCTCTGGTATTGCTGCTTCTCTGGTTAGGATCTCATGCTCCACTCATGCTCTTCCCTCTTGCTGGTCCTAGGGTCCTCTGTTCCTGGAATGTAAGATTAATTACTCTCTGATTTTTGTTTTACATCTTCTACCTTTACAGTTGTGACTATCACAATTAGTCATGATAACAATTACTCACTATTGAATCAAAAGAATCCTATCTCCTCCTCCCCCATCCCCTTCCATCAGAGCCATCTAGACAGAGAAAAACTATTCAGTGGAGATTCTACCTTACCCCCCTCCATCTGAAACTAAGCACACTCTGGAAGGCTTGTAAACCAATCACTTTGTGCCTTTATAGTCCCCATTTTTGAAACCAATGTCTAAGTTGCCCATCCCTGTCAACCCTGGGTACCGAGGAGACAGGCTTGATGTCTGATTTGATGAATCCTACCCTTTTGGTTGGAATTTTGAGCAACTTGAGGCTGTAGCATCTTTACAGGAGCAGAAAGCCTCATCTTTCTCCCAGAGAGTGACTGGTAGATTCAAACCTCTGACCTTGCAGTTGGCAGCCTAGTTGATAACCCATTAGGCTACCAGAACTCCTTTACATGTGGTAGCTTTATAAAAATTGCTTAGATGCTTTGAAAACTTTTGTTTGTATAGGTTCATAAATCTGACCTGTCAGGCATTTGAAAAGCTTCAAAAAAAACAAACTCAACTTAAATTTGTCAAGCTAGTCTAATATATCTGAAATAACTTAGTTATCTGTTGCAAATTGCCTAGAAAATTTTAATATGCTCAACTTGAATTAATTAAAGAACAAGTAAAAGTGACTATTCTTAATTCAAGCTTTTCTTAACAGAATAAGATTTATAAACTGAGCTGAAACTCTTAAAAAAAAAGTCTAGTTTTTTTTAAATTTACAACTCCAGTAATTTGACTGCCAATTTAATCTCAAATAGTTATAAATAGTCACTTGCATGCACAAAGGATTCTCTGGGCATTAAAAACTCAGAATCGGTGAACAACTTTAAGGAGTTTTTCATATGGTATGGCGTCTCAGATTATTTGCTCAGCATAAATATGAGGTGACAATACAATTCTGACTCATACCTTTCCTGATTTTAAACCATCCAATTATCCCCACTACCAGCTACCAGCGGTTCCACGGGAGAAAGATGAGGC
>NW_006408607.1:5768883-5769844 GCF_000296735.1 Chrysochloris asiatica | reverse complement strand
TATGCATAAATATGGATCTCTTCCATGACTGGAGGAAGACTCATGAACAACCTGTGATATGCACATGACACAACCTTGCTTGCTGGAAGTGAAGAGGATTTGCAGTACTTACTGATGAAGATCAAAGACTACAGCCTTCAAAATGGATTACACTTCAACATAAAGAAAATAAAACCCTCTTAAACTGAGCTAATTAGCAGCATCATGGTAAATGAGAAAAAGATCGAAGTTGTCGAAGATTTCCTTTTATGTGAACCCACAATCAACATTCATGGAGGAAGCTATCAAGAAATCAAATAATGTATTGTATTGGGCAAATCTGCTGTAAAAGACCTCTTTAAAGTGTTAAAAAGCAAAGATGTCCAAGGTGCACCTGACCCAAGACATGGTATCTTCAATCGCCTCATATGCATGTGAAAGCTGGACAATGAATAAGGAAGACTGGAGAAGAATCAATGGATTCAAATTATGGCATTGGTGAAAAATATTGAATATACCAAAGACTGCCAGAAAAACAAATAAATCTGATTTGGAAGAAGGACAGCAAGAATGCTCCTTAGAAGCCAGGATGGTGAGACTTTGTCTCTTGTGCTTTGGGTTTATTATCAGGAGGGACCAGTCCCTGGAGAAGGACTTCATGCTTTGTAAAGTGGAGGGTCACTGAAAAAGAGGAAGCCCCTCACTGAAATGCATTGACACAGTGGCGGAAATCTGGGCTCAAACTTAGCAAGGAACGTGAGGATGGCACAGGACTGGAAAGGGTTTCATTCTGTTGAACACAGTTTAGTTATGAGTCAAAATGAGCTCTAGGACACCTAACAACAGCACTGAGAAGGTCACCCCACGATTCCAGGTTGTTGTTGTTGGTAGGTGCCACCGAGTCGACACCGACTCATGGATACCTTATGCACAGCAGAATGAAACAATGTCCGTCCTGGGCCAACCTCACTACTGTTGCCAC
>NW_006408607.1:5741627-5743500 GCF_000296735.1 Chrysochloris asiatica | reverse complement strand
GCTTGTGCAGCAGATTTGCCTAATGCAATACATTATTTGCTTTCTTGACTGCTGCTTCCATGGGTGTTGATGATTGAGCCAAGCAAAACTAAGTCTTTGATAACTTTGATCTTTCCCCGGTTTATCTGAAAGTTATTTGTTGGTCCAGTGGTGAGGATTTTTGTTTTCTTTACATTAAGGCACAACACATACTGAAGGCTGTGGTCTTTGTCTTCATCAGTAAATATTTTAAAGCTCTCTTCACTTTCAGTAAACAAGGTTGTATCATAGGCATATTGCAGGTCGTTAATGAGTCTTCTTCCAATCCTCCAATCCAATTTTCTTCATATAATCTAGTTTCTCGAATTATTTGCTCAGCATACAGATTGAATAAATATGGTGAAAAATGCAACCCTGGTATACATCTTTCCAAATTTTAAACCCTTCAGTGTTCCCTTATACTGTTAGGAGACTGTATCTTGGTCTATGTACAGATTCCTCATGAGCATAATTAAGTGTTCTGGAATACTCATTCTCCACAATGCTGTCCATAACTTGTCATGATCCACACAATTGAAAGCCTTTATTTAGTTAATATAGTACAGGTAAACATCTTTCTATTATTCTCTGCTTTTAGCCAAGATCCATCTGATGTCAACAATGATATCCCTCATTCAGTGTCCTTGTCTGAGTCCAGCTTGAACCTCTGGAAGTTCTCTGTCAATGTATGGCTCTAGCCATTTAATTATCTTAAGCAAAATTTTACTTGCATGCACTATTAACCATATTGTCCAATGATTTCCTCATTCCATTGGGTCATCTCTCTTTGGAATGGGCACAAATATGGATCTATTTCAATTAGGTGATCAGGTAGCTCTCTTCCAAATTTCTTGGTATAAATGAGTAAGTGCCTCCAATGTTGCCTATGAGATGATAACATTAGATATAGTTCCTATGTGATACCAATCACTGGAATGCTAACCTCAAGGTCAGTGCTTGAAGCCCAATAGCTTCTTTTCAGAAATTCTATTATGGTCTCTATGAGTCCACACCAACTTGACGGGACTTGACAGCAATAACATAGTTACTAATATATCTACATTGTATTTTTCTCTTTTAAATAATCCTGATTATGTGAAGATTTTCTCTACACAACCCAAACCAGTGTTGATTTACAGCCTCTATGACTAAGTTCTTCTAAACAGCCTGATTCTAAATGAAAAGAAATTGTCTCAAATATTCATAAGTAACAGGAACAGAGAATGTGCAAAGTATAAATCTAGGAAAATTGGAAGTTGTCAAAAATTTAATGGAACACATAAAGATTGATATTCTAGATATTAGTGAGCTGAAATGGACTAGTATTGGCCATTTTGAATGTGTGCTAGGAATGACAATTAAAGAGGAATGACATTACTTTTTATTGTCAAAAAGAACATTTCAAGATCTATCCTGAAGTACAGTCCTATCAGTGATAGAAAGAAAAAAAGAAGGATGACAAAAGAAGGAGCTGGGAAATAAGACCTTGGTGATAGAAACAATGTTGAAGAGCATTTAGATACAGAATGCGCTATAGAAAAATGAGTTGTTGTTGTTAGGTGCCATCGAATCGGTACCGACCCATAGCGACCTTATGCACAGCAGAACAAAACACTGCCTGGTCCTGTGCCAACTGCACATTACTGGTGTGTTTTTTATGGTGTTATGGTATTAAGTGTAGCTGAGTCAGTTCCAACTCATGTCCACCCTGTATATGGAACACTGCCTGGTCCTGTGCCAACTGCACATTACTGGTGTGTTTTTTATGGTGTTATGGTGTTCGGTGTAGCTGAGTCATGTCCACCCTGTATATGGAACACTGCCTGGTCCTGTGCCAACTGCACATTACTGGTGT
>NW_006408607.1:5724959-5740922 GCF_000296735.1 Chrysochloris asiatica | reverse complement strand
CTGTATATGGAACACTGCCTGGTCCAGCACGATCCTCACAGTTATTGTTATATCTGATCCCATTGCTGTTGCCGCTGTAACAATGCATCTCATTGGGGGGGTCTTTCTCTTTTTTGCTGACCCTCCACTTTACCACACAAGATGTTTTCTTCCAGAGACCAGTTCTTCCTAAAAATATATCAGAAATATCAGAGACGTCTGGCCATCCTGGCGTGTAAGGAGCATTCTGGTTGTACTTTGTCCAGCGGAGATTTGTTTGTTCTTCTGGCAGTCCACGTTACTTTAAATATTTATGTCTTCTTCACTTTCTCCAAGCAAGGTTGTATCATCTGCATATTGTAGGTTGTTAATGAGCCTTCCTCCAATCCTGATGCCACGTTCTTCTTCAGATAATACAGCTTCTCAGATTATTTGTTCGCCATGCAAATACAATGGTGTTGTTATTGAGTGCTGTCAAGTCGGTTCCTACTCATAATGACCCTCTGTAGTGTTTCCAAGGAGCAGCTGATAAGTTTGGACCACCGACTTTGTCCAGTGCTGATCATACCAGGATCCACACCAGGAGTCCCATAGATTGAATAAGTATGGTGAAAAAATACAACCCTGACCTATACCTATCCTGATCTTAAACCATTTAGTGTCCCCTTGTTCTATTTGAATGACTATCTCTTGGTGTGTGTATATTCGTTGGGTCACTTGTCTTTGGAATGGGCACAAATACAGATCTTTTCCAGTCAGTTTGCCAGGTAGATGTCTTCCAAATACCATAGCATAGATGAGTGAGTGCCTGTAATGCCACATCAGTTTGTTGAAGGATTTCAATTTATATTCCATCAATTCCTGGAGGCTTGTTCTTTGCAAATGCATTCAGTGCAGCTTGGAGTTCTTACTTCAGTAGCATTGGCTCTTGATCATATGCTGCCTCCTGAAGTGATTGAACAGCAATAATTTCTTTTTGGTACAGTGGCTCTGTGTACTCCTTCCGTCTTCTGTTGGTACTTTCTGCATCATTTAATATTTTGTCTATAGAATGCTTCAATATTGCAAGTCAAAGCTTGAATTTTTTTCTTTAGTTTCCTTAGCTTGAGAAATGCCAAGCTTATTCTTCCCTTTTGGTTTTCTGACTCCATGTCTTTACACATTTCATTATAATATTTGACTTCATCTTCTCAAGCTGCCCTATGAAATTTTCTGTTCAGCTCTTTTACTTCCTCATTTCTTTTAGAATCTCTACGCTGGAAAACAAGTTTCAGAGCATTTTCTGACATCCATTTTGGACTTTTCCATCTTTCTTAAAAAATGTTTTATTGTGAATTATGTGATAGTTTACATGGGAGAATATTAGCTCTACATTTATCCTTTCGTATACATTTCATTGCCATGGTTTCAATTCCCTCCATGCATCATCAACCAACCAAAGGGTATACACTACAAGCTTGCCCCCAGGTCATCAGCACATAGCCCCTCTCCCTCTCTGGGTCTAAAGTCCCCAGCCATTCCATCTCTCCATGTCATCTTCTCTGCCTCCATCTCTGGCGTCACTGCTTCCTGGGTAGGGTCCCGCTCTCCGTTCTTCTCCCTTGATGGTCCCAGAGACCTCTGCTCCTAGACTGCAAAGCCAATCTCTCCCATCCTTTTGCTACAAAACATCTACCTTTACATTTCCAACCCTCACAATCAGTCCTGATAACAATTATTCACTATTGTATCACAAGAGACCTATCCACATCTCCTTTCATCAGCCCCGCCCAACAGATTTGGATATTACTCAGTGGAGATTCTACCATTCTCTGCACCCTCTGGATCTAGGCTCCCTCTTGAAAGCTTGTAAGCCAGTCACTTCTTGCCTTTGTAGCCCCCCATTTTGGGTAGCCAATGTCCAAGTTGCCCATCCCTGTCTACTCTGTATATGAAGGGTGTGAGAATGATCCTCGCTGTAAAGATTTATTCCCTCTTTTGAGCTACTGCATCCATAGGTGTAGGTCAAGTTCATCAAATTGTATCAGATTACTCCTTTTTTTCTCTCCTTTCTTCTAGTTGAGCTCTGATCATCCAGTCATTGAAGCCAGGTCAAGCAGATATTATCTGCAAGTGTGGGTGTTCTTGTGCATATATGCCCTCTGATCTTATCAGCTGGATGCTTCACTCTCTACTCTAGTTCTCTGTGGCTATGTCATTGACTCTGGGTCTGAGAGTCCTCAGGTCTTGCCACACTGTTGGCCAACCAGGTCTCCACCTGGGCTCACAAGAGTCTATTGAATGTTGTAGGCCTTAGCTCACAGCTTCATTGCTGTTTGAACGTGATCACCAATCAGAGTGTGTGTTCCCGTTGAGTCTTAGTCTTGGAAAGGGGTTTGCCCTGAGGGGACATGACCACTTGTCTTGATGTCTCCTGGGCAAATAACTTGCTTGTTCTTGTAGTAATCAGTCGGTCTGCCTATATTATTTTGTATTCTTCCTGTCGGTCTTTCTTTCAAGAAGTTATCTTCTGATCTTCTAGCTGTTCCAGGTCTTGTCTTCTTAATGACCTTTTGCTTTCTTCCTATATGATATTCTTGATTCCACCTCTAAACTCTACTGGTCTTTGGTTGTTAGTATCTAATACATCAAACCAGTTCTTGAGATGCTCTTTAATTCAGGTGGGATATGTTCAAGCTCAAATTTTGGCTCTCTTGGACTTGCTTTTATTCTCTTCTGCTTCAGCTTAAACTTGCATATGAGCAATTGATAGTCCGTTCCACACCTGTCCCTGCCTTGTTTTGGCTGATGATATGGAGCTTTTCCACTGTGTCTCCCCACAGATGTAGTCAATTTGATTTCTATATTCCATCTGGTGACATATACATGTGTATAGTCATCTTTTTATGTTGTTTAAAAAGAAGTCATTGGTCTTACAAAATTCTATCATGCCATCTTGAGCATCATTTCTATCACCAATGCTATATTTTCCAACTACTGATCCTTCCTCTTTCTTTCCAAGCTTTACATTCAAATCACCAGTAATTATCAATACATACATATATTTTAAAATTATCAGTACATATTGATTGCATGTTTGATCAATTTCAGACTGAAGAAGATGGTAGAATTCTTCAATTTCATCATCACTGGCTTTAGTGGTTGCTGTGTAAATTTGAATAATAGTGGTATTAACTGGTCTTCCTTGCAGGTATATGAATATTATCCTATCACAGACAGCATTGTAATTTGAGATAGATCTTGGAATGTTCTTTTTTTGTGATGAATGTTACGCCATTCCTCTTCCATTTCCCTGGTATAGTAAACCACATTGTTTTCTGATTCAAAATTGCCAATACCAGTCCATTTCAGCTCACTAATGCTGAGGATATCCATCTTTCTGCGTTCCATTTAATTTTTGACAGCTTCCAACTTTCCTGGATTTTTACTTCATACTTTCCATGTTTGTTTATAGCTGTTTCTCCTCATTTTGAGTTGTGCCCCATCAGCAAATGAAGGTCCCGAGGACTTTACTCCATTTGCATCATCATGGTTTACTTTGCTTTCAGGAGACAGCTCTTCCCCAGTTCCATTTTGAGTACCTTCCAACCTGAGGGGCCCATCTTCTGGCACTATAACTGAGAATATTCTGGTGCTTCTCACCATGTTTCAGTATTGAGTACTTTGAATCTGATAGTGTTCCACTGCTATTCGTAATGTTTTCAGTGGCTAAACATTTGGAAGTAGTCTGCCTCTATTTCTTAATAGTCTGTCTTAGTCTGGAAGCTTCACTGAAACCTGTATGCCACGGGTGACCTGATGGCATTTTAAGAACTGGTGGCGTAACTTTCAGCATCACAGCAACATACAAGCCACCACAATACGGCCAACTGACAGGTGAGTGGTGCTGATTGCCTCTAAGTATCACAATTTGAACAAACAAGTGAAGGGTGGGATCATTTTTCTAGATTGTTGCCAAAGCCATGCTGCAATAAAAGACCGTCCTTTTTATTCTGCCAGACAGTCCTTACCAGGTGTGTGCATCTCTGAATCTGGTCAAACCAGTTCTGTCTGTCCCAGTGTTTGCCCTAGATGTTTAGACAATTTCTGACTCGTGGGAAACATAAGACTACCTGCCTTTTTTCTGCTGCATCCCCAGGCCTCAATTTCAGAAACCTTAAATGTCTACTGTGGAGTGAGTACGCAGAGCTTCTGGAAGGGCAGGATTTCTGGATTCAAAGGAGATATATGCATAGCTTTTGCTTACAGAATACATTACCATCCTTTTTGGAAATTGTGTGCCCACATAAATAATACACACACACATAAATGGGAAGAAATGAAAAGTTGTGTAAAACCGTTCTGCATAGCATACACTGCACATGGCCCCTAATATTTTCTGAAGTAAACTCAGACCACATTCACCCTTATTCAGTAGTACACATTTCACTTCTGGAATGTCGTGGTATACGCATAGGCACGTTGTGCCAGAACTTTTTTACACAACTTTTCATGTCCTCCCGTTCTATTATTTGTGGGTATTATTTATGCAGGCGTGCTATTTTCAAAAATGTATAAGCAGGTAGGGCTGTTGCTTTGCAGGATAAGCACTAGTCTTCAAACCACAAGGTTGGTGGTTCAAGTCCACCAGTTGCCCTGGAGAAGAAAGATGAGGTTTTCTTCTCCCATAAAGATTTACAGTCTAGGAAATGCTATGCAGGGTCGCTATGAGTCAGAACTGACTCCATGGCACTTAACTATAACAGCAATGGTATACACCAAGGTTAAGAAGTCACGGTGTTTGTTGTTGTTGTTGTTAGGTGCCGTCAAGTAGGTTCCAACTCAAAGTGACCCTATTATGCACAACAGAACCAACCACTGTACGGCCTTGCACCATCCTCACAATTGTGTTCGAGTCCACTGTTGCTGCCACTGTGTCAATCCATCTTGCTAGGGGTCTTCTTTTCGCTGACTCTCTTTACCAAACATGATGTCCTTCTCTAGGAACTGATCCTTTCTGATAAACGTGTCCGAAGTATGAGAGATGAAATCTCACCCTCCTTGCATCTAAGAAGCATTCTGGCTATACTTCCAAGATAGATTTTTTGTTGTTCTTCTAGTAGGCCACAGTACTTTCAATATTCTTCTCCAACACCACAATTCAAATGCATGGACTCTTCTTCAGTCTTCCTTAGTCCTTGTCCAACTTTCACATGCATACGCTGTTGCTGTTAAGTGCTGTTCAGTGGGTTTCAACCCATGGCCAATCTGAATAGGGTTTCCGAGGCTGTAAATCTTTACAGAAAAGTCTCATCTTTCTCCTGAGGAGCAACTGGTAGGCTCAAACTACCAACCTTGTGGTTAGTAGTCCAGTGCTTATCGTACAGATGAGGTAATTGAAAATACCATGGTGGTGTCAGGCGCACCATAGTCCTCAAAGTGACATCTTTACTCTTTTAACACTTTAAAGAGATCTTTTACAGCACATTTGACAAATGAAATGCTTCGGTGGATTTTTTTTTTTTAATCGCTCTTCCATGAGCATTGAATGAGGATTCACACAAAATGAGTCTTTGACCAGTACTCTGGTAACTGGAAAATCAACAGCTGAAACTGTGTTTGTTCTGGGGCCGGTCCAGGCTGTGCCAGAGAGGGGTGGAGCTTCTTGTAGACACTCTGTATGTTGTTCTGGAAATGGGTGGAAGGTCAAGCGGAAGGTTGAGCCGAGCGAGTGCGCCTGCGTCCTGTCGTCCTGGTCCTATATGAAGCCAGGGTGGCAGGACCCATCTGATGTGTGATCAGTGGCTCTCTCGCCCACCCTTTGGCATCGTGCAAGCATGAGATTCAAACAGATGACAGAATGAAATGCATGTGGCTTTGGTAAGCCAGCTCGCCTTCCTAACCGGCCCACTGTCCCGTGGGGTGCACAGTCGTATGCCCACCTCAGGGCAAGGACTATTTCCCGGGCTGAAACTGTTTTCTTCCTGCATTGAAGAAAGCAGTTTGTAGA
This sequence comes from Chrysochloris asiatica, assembly GCF_000296735.1. Taxonomy (NCBI): domain Eukaryota; kingdom Metazoa; phylum Chordata; class Mammalia; order Afrosoricida; family Chrysochloridae; genus Chrysochloris; species Chrysochloris asiatica. The sequence goes on along the minus strand of NW_006408607.1, from coordinate 5,734,954 downwards.
GCAGGAAAGGAATCCTGCTGGAAGAGGGGCTGCTTTAGTAACCTCAAGGCAGGTTGCTGCTGAGACTCACACCTCCAAGTCCACAGGCACCAAGATAATGACTTCAGTTAAATCCATTGGATAAGCGGGGGAATGGAAGAAAAAGAAGTCATCTACATGTAAGCAAGATTGGGACAGTTCACTTACGAAAATAACGCATGTAGATTGTGTGGTATACAAAAAATGTCTCACACATACTTTGTGTAAAAAACATTGCTTCTTTTTGAAATCACATTCTTTCAATCTTCTGGTGTTTAATCAAAATCCAAAAATACGAAGGGACATGCAGAGATAGCAGTCACTGACTGCCAGGCTAGTATTTCAGGGTCAGGACTCTGAGCAAATACCTTTTGAAATACTGCTTTGTTTCTCCTGAACTCAGATGTGGGGCAGTTGTTTGTCCCTCAGGTGCCTTTCATCTTAACTCCAGATTAACCCATCATGTGCCACACAAAAGTGGTGCAGAGGCCACGTCAGACTCCCTCTGCCTTCACAAGAAGGAAGGAGAATCAAACTGAAAGTCAGCCCAACCGATATGTCTCCACCCTCCGCCATTCTTTACCCTATTCTGACACCCACCATCCCTCCTAAAGAGCTCTCTGCTTCCCATCTGGGTTCCATAATCTGTGGCATTAGCCACACAGAACTCACAGACAATAGTCACAGTTATGAGCTTTATTAGAGAGGTGAACAGGGTACAATCCAGGAGCAGAAACAGCTCAGGACTCGGCAGTTCTCCAGTTAGACACTCCTCACTCTTATCTTGGGTCTCTCAGCCATGTGACCACTCAGCCTTTGCCCAGTCTGTAAATGTCCAAAGGGCACATTCTTCAAGCCAGCCTCCTGCCCATAAGCACTCAGCTTTCCTCAGTCCATGGGTCTAGAATGCAGCAGTTGCTCTGTCTCTCCATGTCGCAGTCTCTGCTGGCATTGCTTTTCCAAGTAGGGATCTTATGCTCCATTCATGCACTTCTTTCTAGATGGTCCCGGGGTCCTCTCCTCCTGCTTCAGGGATAGCTCTTTTTAAACCTAGTGGGATGATAAAACCAACCAATCCCAGTGATAGAGCCCTGTACATCCTATTTGCATGGTCCCACCCAATCGCTTGGTGGGAGTTAAGACTATGGATAGAAAAGCTACATCAAGTATTTTCAAGGTACCACAGCCAAGCAATAGAAAACTTTAAAAATAGCTTTATGAATCCAAATTTGTCACCATGCTTCAATAAAGATGGTCTCAAATCTAGAAACTTTCACGTGCACATACTCCCCTAATGCAACAATCCAAAGCCATAAACACAGACGTCTGCCTTGCTTCCTCAATATCTAAAGCCAAAGTGCAACAGTTCAGTTAACACGTAGCTGCTAGGGTTGAAACCGAGTATATAACTAATTGTTGTTGTTGTTATGTGCTGTGGAGTCGGTTCCGACTCATAGCACCCCTGTACAGGCTTACCGAGGCTGTAATCTTCATGGGAGCAGAAAGCCTCATCTTTCTCCCGCTTTTGTATAGATCACAAGCAATAACTCCTTTCATCCTTGGTAAGCTCTCAGGTGCTAAATGAAAGATTGGTGTTTCAAAGCCAACAGTGTCTCCACAGGAGAAACAATTGGTGATTCTAATGGGGCAATTGTACTTTGTCCTACAAGGGATCCCTATGAATCAAAATCAACTCCTGGGCATTATACAACAATATAAATCTCTCAGGTAGCCATTGTTGTTGTTAAGTGCCATTGAGTCAGTTCAAATTTATAGCAACCCTGTATAGGGTTTCTGATTCTGTAAATATCTGTTGGATTCTGTAAATCTTTGCCTCAGCTTTCTCCAGAGTAGTTAGAGGCTGGTGGGTGCAAACAGCCAGTGCATTTTACATATGGAAAGAGAATTGGCCCAAGAGATTGCAAGGCCTGCCCAAAGACTCAATGTAAGGGAAAGAGCCAGCATTTGGTCCTTATTCTAAATCGCACATGCTTTTTCGTCAAAAGAGAAATGACATACTTTCCATTTACTGAAGATAAATTAGAACGTGAAGTAAGGTTACAGTTACATTTTGAAATAGCAAAAGTGAATCAATTAACATGGGTTAGTTTTAGATTAAAAACTTTAAAACTTAAAGGATTTATTTTGTCACAGAAGGCTTAATTGTATTTATTGCATCTAAAGCGGGCTAAACCTGGGTAGCATAGAGGATTAGAGCTGGGCTGCTAATGGCAAGGTCAGTAGTTCGAATCTGCCAGTCATTCTGTGGGAGATTTATAGCCTCGGAAACCCTATGCAGGGTCGCTATGAGTTGGAAACGACTTGATGGCACACAACCACCACCACTATCAAAGCAGGTGAAAATGTACTTGGTGACTAAAAATACGTTGATGAATAATGCCGTCTGCTTAGAGGAATGTATTTTTGTTATATACTTTTACTGTTTGATATATGGACTGAGAAACGTTAAATGTGTTGTTCACCCTCAAGTGACAGTGTAGAACTGCTCCACAGGGGGTCTTCTTGGCTGTGATTTTTATGATTGACAGGTCTCCCATGGAGCTGCTGGGTGGATTCGAACTATCAACTTTTGGGTTGAGTATTCAAACGTTTGTTCCACCAGGGCGCCGGATTTAACATGTGGTGATAGTGGTGGTTATGTGCAGTGGAGTCGGTTCTGACTCACAGCGACCCTGCATGGGGTTTCCAAAGCTGTAAATCTTTATGACTGGTAGTTTCAAACTGCAGACCTTGAGGTTCGCAGCCCGATTCATAACCACAATCTTTACATGAGAAGTATTAGGTTAAATCAAAAAAGCTCACACCAATGGATGAAAGCTTATGAGAGATCAAAAACGACTTCATTGCATGCATTTTGTTCTGCTGAGATTTTATGCTTAGTTACTTACATTCATGACAATATTCTATTAATGCTGTGATACTGTAGTAAGTTTACTTGATGAAAATCATTTCATCAGCATCAAAAAATACCTAAATACAAGAAAAGCTCATTGATAATAAAGACGGGACAGGAATGAAAGCTTCAAAGAAATGGGTGGGGAGGTCAGGCAACACTCCACATAAACAAGAACATTTAATCTTTGTGACCAGAGTTATTGCTGCCACAGCTTTCTGGATCCCGCCCCTACTGAGATAAACTCTGTAATAAAAATGAAATCTAATTCTTGATGCAATTGCAGTGTGAAGCACACTGCATCGTCTATGAAGTAATCTTTTTTGTATATGTCTTTTACAACGTTTCTTACATTTATCTATATTTTATTCTTTTACTTATTTATTTTTTCAAGCTTTTATTGTGTATTGAGTGAGTGAAGGTTCACAGGGCAGGTCGCCATTTTTACATTCAGAAAATCATTGCATTGATTACAGTCCCCTCCGTGCACCCTCAGCCAATAGGATTTACCTTTAATACATTTTTTAAATGTACACATATAACATTGTAAATATACATTCATTTAAATGTCCAAAGGGCACATTTTGCAAGCAGGCTTCCTGCATGCAGGCACACTGCCTTTCTCAGTTCTTGGGCCTGAGGTCCAATGCTGCTCTGTCTCTCTAGGCCTTCGCCTTTGCCACCATCTCTGTTGTTGCCGCTTTTCTGGTTAGGATCCCTAGCTCCTCTCTTGTTCTACAGTCTTGATGGTCCTAGGGTCCTCTGTTCCTGAAATTACAGACTAACTGCTCCCCACTTTTAGTTGCACCTCTTCTACATTTATAGTTGTGATAATCATCATTAGATCTGATAACAATTACTAGCAATTGAATCATAAAATCCTATCCCTCTCATGACCAGACCCATCTGGACATGAGGAAAACTACTCAGTAGGGTTTTTGTCTTACTCGCCTTGTTCTGACACTAAGCACCCTCATGAAATGTTGTAAGACAACCACTTTGTGCCTTTATGTTGTTGAGTATCATGGAGTCGGTTCCCACTCATAGTGACCCTGCACAGGGTTTCCGAGGCTGTAAATCTTTACGGAAGCAGAACGCCTCATCTTTCTCCCACAGAACCATTGGTAGAATATAACCTTGTCACACACCTTTCTTAATTTTAAACCATTCAGTGTTCCCATGTTCTGTTCGAACAACTGCCTCTTCGTCCAGGTACAGATTCCTCATGAGCACAATTAAGTGTTCTGGAATACTCATACTTCGCAATGTTGTCCATAGCTTGTCATGATCCACACATTTGAAAGCCTTTGCATAGTCAATAAAGCACAGGTAAACATCTTTCTAGTAGTCTCTGCTTTCAACCAAGATTCATCTGACATCAGCAATGATATCTCCTTGTTCCAAATCCTTTACTGAATCCAGCTTGAACCTCTGGAAATTCTCTGTCAGTGTATGCTTTTTACCATTTCTGTATTACCTTTAGTGAAACTTTACTCGCATGGGATATCAAAGATATTGTCCATTGATTTCTCTTTGAAATGGGCACAAATACGGATCTCTTCCAATCAGTCAGACAGATAGTTGTCTTTCAAATTTCTTGGCATAGATGAGTGAGTGCCTCCTATGCTGCCTCACTTTCTTGAAAAAATTCAATTTTTATTCCATCAATTCCTGGTGCCTTGTTCTTTGCCAATTCCTTCAATGCACCTTGGACTTTTATCTTCAGTATCACTGGTTCTTGATCATATGCTACCTCTTGAAACCGTTGAACATCAACCATTTCCTTTTGGTACAATGACTCTGTGTATTCCTTCTATCCTCTTTTGATGCTTTCTGCAACATTCAATAATTTGCTCAGAGAATCCTTCAATAATGAAAGTCAAGGCTTAAATTTTTTCTTCAGTTCCCCCAGCTTGAAAAATGCTGAATGTGTTCTTCCCTTTTGATTTTCTGACTGCAGATCTTTGCACATTTCATTGTAATATTGACTTTGTCTTCTTCAGCTGATCTTTGAAATTTTCTGTTCATCTCTTGTACCTCCTCATTTCTTCCATTTACTTTAGCGTACCTACTCTGGAGAAAAAGTTTCAGTGTCTCATCTGCCATCCATTTTGATCTTTTCCTTTCTTGTCTTCTTAGTGGCTTTTTGCTTTCTTCCTTTGTTATGTTCTTGATGTCATCCCACAGTTCTTCTGGTCTTCGGTCTTTAGTGTTTAGTATATCAAATCAAATCTGTTCTTCAGATGATCTCTAAATTCATGTGGGATACATTAAAGGTCATATTTTGGCTCTTGTGGACTTGTATTCTTTATTCTTCACCTTCATTCTGGGAATTTGCATATGATCAATTGATGGTCTGTTCCACAATCTGCCCCTGGCCTTGTTTTGGCTGATATGGAGCCTTTCCACCTTGTAAAGCCAGTGAGGATGAAACAGAAGAATTCTACCAACTTCTTCAATCTGAAATTGATCAAACATGCAATCAAGTTATATTGATAATCACTGGTGATTGGAATGCAAAGGTTGAAAACAAAGAGTAAGGATGAGTAGTTGGAAACTAAGGCCTTGGTGATAGAAATGATGCTGGAGATCACATGATAGTATTCTGCAAAACCAATATTTTGTTCATTTCAAATACCTTCTTTAGATAGCATAAGAGACAATTACAGTGTCTTGGACACTTTAAAGAGGGCTTGTGCAGCAGATTTACCTAATGCAATACATCATTTGATTTCTTGATTAGCTGCTCTCATGAGTGTTTATAGTGAATCCAAGCAAAATGAAGTATTTGACAATGTCCATCTTTTCTCCCTTTATCATGATGGTATTTATTGCTCTAATGGTGAGGATTTTTGTTGGTCTTTTTTTTTTTTTTTTTTTACATTGAGATGCAACCTATACTGAAAGCTATGGCCTTTGATCTTCATCAGTAAGCTGATGAAGTCTTCTTTGCTGTCTGCAAGCAAGATTGTATCATCTGCATATCACAAGTTGTTAATGAGTCTTCCTCCAATCCTGATGCCACATTTTTGTTCATATAATCTGCTGACTTTGTGATTCAAACTAGCCTTGAAGTTGAGTGCTTATCCGACAACACCGCACCAGGGCTCCAACACTAAAATAGAGCCTTGTAGGAGTTCTGGTGTGATGCTGTGGGTTAATGTGTTGGACTGCATGGTCGGTTTGAACTGCAAGGTTGGCAGTTTAAGCTTATTAGTCACTCCTTGGAAACCCTATACAGGGTCACTGTGGGTCTGAACCGACTTGAGGGTACTTAACAACAGCAAATAGGTCTTTTGTGATTCAATAGTGAATAATAGTTATCAGGACTGATTGTAAGGGTTGGAAATGTAAAGATAGATGTTTTGTAGTAAAAGGAGGAGAGTGATTGACTTTTCAGTGATGCCAGAGATGGAGACAGAGAGGATGACATGGAGAGATGGAGTGGCTGGGGACTTTAGACAGAGAGGGAGAGGACCTGTGTGCTGATGATCAGGGGGCAGGTTTGCAGGGTATACCCTTTGCTTGGTTGATGATGCATGGAGGGGATTGTAACCATGGCAATGAAATGATATACGATAGGATGAATGTAAAGCTATTGCTCTCCCATGTAAACTATCACATAATTCACAATAAAACATTAAAAAAAAAAAAAGAAGGAAGGAAGCAAGGTGATTGGAACTGTTGTTAGCAGCCCTGGAGGCAGCCTCGTACTCAGGACAACCCCATGTGTTAAGTACAATTGCTCCATAGGGTTTTCTTGGCTGTAATCTTTTTTTTTTAATATAAAGTTTTATTGTGAATTATGTGATAGTTTTACATGGGTAAATGGGAGAACATTAGTTTTACATTCATCCTATCATATATTGTTTCATTGCCATGGTTACAATCCCCTCCATGCATTACCAATCAACGAAAGGGTTCATTCTACAAGCCTGCTCCCTCCCCCCCCCCCCCCCCGGCCCGGTCATCAGCACACAGGTGCTGTCCCTCCCTGGGTCCCGAGTCCCCAGCTGCTCCATCTCTCCACATCATCATCTCTGCCTCCATCTCAGGGATCGCTGCTTCTTTGGTTAGGGTCCTGCTCACCGCTCTTCTCTCTTCATGGTTCCAAGGACCTCCACTCCTAGCCTGCAAAGTTAATCACTTCCCTCCTTGTCTTGGCTGTAATCTTTATGAAAGCAATTTGCCAGGCCTTCCTTCTATAAATCCTCTGACAGGGTCTGAAGAACCAACCTTTAGAATAGCAGTTGATTACAAATGTCTTGGGTCAACGAGGATCTTGGTTGACATTGTGGTAGTTAACAAGGTAGGGCCGGATCCTGACCACCTTCAAGAGCCTAACACATATGCAGGTAATCAAATGTTTTTCACTTTGTGTTGCAAAAAAAAATTAAAAAAAGGATTTAGGTAAATTTACACTCAACTAGAAGGTTTTTTTGCTTTTTAATTTTTATTTAAACAACAACAACAAAACCCAAAATGAAATATAGGCAGTTATGGGTTACGTTTGAGCTCTGCCCCTAAGTGTGTCTTCAAGTCAAATTTGTGGTTAAGTCAGGAAAAGTGCATATGGTTCTTACTTAGGCTTATTTTAATGCAAGATGCATTATGGGCTCAGACATGGGAACAATTGTGAGGCTGGCACAGGACCAGGCAGCGTCTTGTTCTGTCCTACGCAGGATCAATGATGAGTCAGAACTACTTGACGACACCTATGGGTCGGAACCAATTTGAATGCACTTAACAATAACAGCGGCAACAGTTAAGTGCAAGAAAAGGTTCAAAGTCTTTTCAATGCTTTGAAAGCTACACATGTACCAAGTGCAGGTGTTCGTGATGAAGAATTTGTTGTGAGCACGAGTTGGCTCAGTCTTTTCAAAGCGATAGCAAATTTACCCAATGTACTTGTAAACTTGTAAACAAATTGTCTTTAGGTTGGATGTTCGTAACCTGAAGACCTACTGTCCTGTCAAATCTGTGAAAGCCATTATCTGCGTAAGACAGGGACCTGGTAGAGAAGGGAAGGTCAACTATTTTCTCTGAAGAGAATGACAGGAGAGTGGTTAGCCTACACTATCAAAGGCAGAAGACTTGTGGAACCAAGAAAAACCAGGCAGTCTTGCATCTAGTTCCTGCCCTAAGGTTTTTACTGTAGTGAAAGCATAGGAAATAGCAAAAAATAATATATAAAAATATTTATTTAAATGCCACTCAGATTTTAACAAATGTGAACATCTGGCCCTATTTGCTTCAGATCATTTTGTTTGACGAATAAAATTTGATGTTTTGTGCCCTTTGGATCTGCTTGAATTTCCTCGCATCCGGGGAGCTATCAGTCTTCTGAAGTTGGAGACTATTTCTGTTCATTTTTCTAGACTTGTACAAACATGCCCATAAGCAACATATGGGCTACTCTGTATTTACACAAATAATACATATAAATATTTGTGAAACTTTTTTCCTTCAACATTGTTTTGAGATCTGTGGATACATTTTGAGACATGTAGCTAGAGTACATTAACTTTCACTGCCCTAGCCTGGATGTTTTCATGAGTTGCTATAGGAAAAGCCCTCGAATGCTAACCACAAGGTCTGCAGTTCAAACCCACCAGTTGCTCTACGGGAAAAAAGCCAAGACTTTCTGCTCCTATTAAGATTTATAACCTCAGAAATCCTATATGGGGTCTCTTAAAAACAATGAAACCGACTCCACAGCACTTAACAACAGTCTTTCACTAAGGGGCCCTGGTGGTGCAGTGGGCCTAAGCATTTGGCTGCTAATCACAAAGTTGGCAATTCAAACCCACCAGCAATTTCAAGGTAGAAAGATGAGACTGTTTACTCTTGTAGACTTAGTCTTGGAAACCCCATAGGGTCAGTGCGTCAGTTTAGTCTCTCAGGACATGAGGATACTACAGTTGAGTATCCATCATCCTGGTGACAGATGTCTAGGTTGTTCTTAATTTTCCCATATGATGAACACAACAGCCCTGAACAGCTTTGTCTGTGTCTCTCTCCTTGGGTGTGTGTACAAACATAGAGTATTTGCATTTGCATTTTACTAGCAATGATTGTACCTCATTCCTCACCAAAATGATTGTACCAATTGGCAAACTTTCTATTTTCCTGTACTGTGATAGGTCTGAAATGGTAACTCATTGTTTATTGTTTTATGAAGAATAATTGATATTCAATGGTGGAGGCTATGTGCCAAGTGGAGTTGGTTCTGACTCACAGCGATCCTGTATAGGGTTTCCGAGGCTGTAAATCTTTAAGTGGGCAGAAAGCCTCATCTTTCTCCTGTAGGATGACTGGTAGATTTGAACTGCTGACCTTGTGGTTGGCAGCCTATCTCATGATCCACTATGCTACCAGGGCTCCTTTACAAACAACTTTGCTGTTGTTAAGTGCTATCGAGTCATTTCCGGATCATAGTGACCCTGTATAGGATTTCCAAGGAGTGAGCTGCTTATGAGTTTGAACTGCCGACCTTTTAGCCCTACTGTACCACACCAGGACTCCTTATATATAATTGTTGCTGCTGTTATGTGCCATAGAGTCGGTTCCTGCTCATAGCGACCCTGTATAGGGTTTCCGAGGCTGTAAATCTTTACGGGAGCAGAGAGCCTCATCTTTCTTCCCTGGAACAGCTGGTAGTTTTGAACTCTTGACCCTGAGGTTAGCAGCCTGATTCGTAACCACTATGCTACCAGAGCTCCTTTAATAAGGGATGTAATTTGATGACCCCTGATCCATGTACTTACCTGAAAAACTATCACAAACCAAGATCCAGAACATTTCCATCATCCTCAGAACTTCCTCATGTCCCCTGAACTCAGGCAACCCTGGAATGCTTAAATAGGTGAGTTTTCAGTTTAGAGAATTGTTTATCAATGGAATCCTACAGTATGTTCTTTCTTGTGCCTGACTTCTTTCATAATGATTTTGAGATTCATAATGTTGCTATATCAGTTGTTAAGTTCCATCAAGTTGGTTCCGACTCAGCGACCCTGCATAGGGTTTCATCTGTAGTTAGTTCCTTTTTATATGGTCATACACT
>NW_006408607.1:5720279-5720888 GCF_000296735.1 Chrysochloris asiatica | reverse complement strand
CTTGACCTCCTGACCGGGTCTGCACGGTCTGCATCAGATTTTTTCTTAATCTTTTACAATAGTGGTCCTATGCGGTACTTCTCCTTTTGTGACTAATTTCACTCAACATAATGTCCTCAAGGTTCATCCATGTTATGTGGTGGCTTACAGCTTCCTTGTTGTTCATCAAGGTAGCATAATATTCCATTGTGTGTATGTACCACAGTTTGTTTATACATTCTTCCACTGATGGGCACTTAGGCTGTCTCCATCTTTTTACTATTGTAAATGGTGCTGCTATAAACATTGGTGTACATTTATCTACTCATGTTATGGCTCGAATTTCTTGTGGGTAAATACCAAGCAAAGGAATTGCTGGATCATAAGATATTTCTAACTCCAACCTTCTGAGGAAGTGCCATATTGCTTTCCAGAATGGTTGGACCATTTTGCAGTCCCACCAGCAATGCAGGAGCATCCCAGTCTCTCTACATCCTCACCAGCAGTTATTGTCCTCTACATTTTTGAACTTTGCTGTTATTGCTGGTGTGAGATGATATCTCATTGTTGTTTTGATTTGCATCTCTCTAATAGGCAAAGCTGCTGCACAAGACCTTTTTAAAGTGTTGA
>NW_006408607.1:5702753-5718313 GCF_000296735.1 Chrysochloris asiatica | reverse complement strand
ATGTTGAACCATTCTTGCATCCCTGGTATGAATCCCACTTGATCTTGATGTATTATTTTTTGATGTGCTGCTGGATTCTGTTGAGAATTTTTGCACCTATGTTCATGAGGGATATTGGTCTATAATTTTCTTTCTTAGTGATGTCCTTCCATGGTTTTGGTATGAGTGTTATGCTTGCTTCATAAAAAGTAATAGGAATTTTTCCATCCTCCTCTATATTCTGGAATAATTTGAGTATAATTGGTGACAGCTCTTCCCTGAATGTTTGGCAGAACTCACCTATGAAGCCATCTGGAACTAGACTTTTCTTTTTGTTGGGAGTCTTTTGATGACCTGATCAATTTCTTCTTTTGTTATGAGCCTGTTCAGGTTTTCTACTCCTTTCTTACTCTTAATTAAACCTTTTATTCCTCAAGCTAGCCTCTCTGTGCTGGTTAAGCTTCCCAGTACAACACTGACTGGGAACAGTGAGAGCCAGAATCCTGTCCTGGTCATGTTACTGATTTCAGAGGCAGGATGATGGTCTCTAAAAGATGTTCACATCCGAATCCCCAGAATTTGTGAATATGTAACATGGCAAAGAGGAATTACGGCTGTGGATAGAATGAAGGTTGGTTATTAGCAGACATTAACACATGGAGATTATTAGTCTGAGATTACTCTGGTGGGCTCAGTGTAATCTGAAATTCTTTAAAGTAGAAGAGTGCAGCACAAGGGTGTCAGAGTGATGCAGTGTGAAAAAGACTCAACCCACTTTGCCGGCTTTGATGACAGAGGAAGAAAGAGGACCTCGTGCCAAGGTATGCATGAGGTCTCTAGAAGCTGGACAGGGCAAGGCAGCGGACTCTCCACTTCAGAGGCTCCAAAAAGATTTTGATGTTGTGATTTTAGCCCCATGACACCTGTGCCAGACTTCCCAACTGCCCTACAGAACAGTGAGATATGCAACTGTGTTTAGGTTAAGGCACTAAGTTTGTGGTAATTTATTACAGCAACAATAGAAAGCTAATACTAAAAGCTTTAAACTTTTCAACATGAAGCAGATATTTGTTGCAGGGTTCTGGTGGATATCCATCTATTGATTCTTGTGGTCCTTCTAGTTAATTTCTGAAACATGCTTGGAACTCTGATGTCTCCTGAATACCAGCTATACTTTCTCCAGTTGCTGACCCATCTCATATCTGAGCTTTATGCTGTTTTTCTTATCTCCGATCATTTCTTAAATTCATTCAGCGTGGTTTAAAAATAGTGGGTTACCAATAATACTAGTGAGGTGCACACACTTGAGAATAATCAACATTTGGAATCAAAAGGGCAGCAATTACCCAAGGACAGAGTTCAGATGGGTTAGGAAAGGAGGAAAGGAAGTAGGGAATACAGAGAGTAGGATAACTGATGTTACATTATGGGGATTGCGGATGTTGAGATAAAACAAAATGTATATGAATTGTTGATCTGCTCTGTAAACCAATTCACAATACAATTAAAAAAAAAATAGTGTCTTTGGAGTATCTTCATTTTCTGTGGGCATGTTACTTAGATTTTTATCCTGTTTTCTTAGAACCTATTGTAAGATGGGGTCATGTTTAAATGAGGCGGGTTTTCCAAGAAGATTCCTGGGTAGGGGTGAGTTTCCTAGCTCTCTGGTTCTAGGGCTCTCCCCTGTGAGTTTTGGAACCTGTGTAAGGTGGAACCTGGTCAGAAAAGAAACACTCGTGTGGTTTCCACTAATAAAGAGCAGACTGAACCCTGTCCAAAGCAGAAACTGAGAGAAGCAAGTCAGTGCAGTCAAGTTTCAGCATTCACAGGTTTCATTGTATTTGGTTTTCTCTTCTATCAGTCTCTAGTGTGGGGCTGCAGGATAATGCGCTGGACTGAGAGGTTGGTTTGAATCACAGGGTCTGTGGTTCAAACCCACCAGCTGCCCCTCAGAGTCGACTACAGGGTCACTGTGACTTGGAACCAACTCGATGGCATGCCCTCTTTACCCCTAGAGCCTTTCCTTGCTAATTTGTATTCTATTTCCAGGATCTCTACTGGTCCAGGTCTGGTAGCATAGTGGTTACAAATCGGGCTGCGAACCCCAAGGTCAGCAGTTCAAAACTACCAGCTGCTCCATGGGAGAAAGATGAGGCTTTCTGCTCCCATAAAGATTTATAGCCTGGGAAACCCTGTACAGGGTCACTATGAGTTGGAACCAACTCGATGGCACTTAACAAAAACAACTGGTCCGGGTCTAGGCTCTCTCATTAGCTAGTTTTGAGAACCTTGAGAGCTAGACTGTTCTAGGGCTCCCCTACTTTTCTCCAGGCCCCCTTTACTAGCTGCTGATTAATGCTGGTTTCTGGATTGACCGGTTGAGATTACAAGCATGACTGGGACTCCATGTTTGAGGCTGAGTTCTGTGTGGGCGAATTCAGAAGCATTGAGTCTTAGGACCATCACCGTGCCCTTATTTTCCCTCTTCTTGCTCCTACAAAGGAGCTGTGTGGCTTCTGCTGCTGTTCGTGTTTAGTGAAGATAGTGTCAAACTGTGTTTTTTCTGATGCTGACCCAGTCATTCTGGGGTCCTGGTGTGGTGCTGTATGATAAGCACTGGACCACATGATTGGTTTGACTGCAAGGTTGGTGGTTCAAACTCACCAGTCACTTGCTCCTTGGAAACCCTACACAGGGCTGCTATGAGTTGGATTCGACCCCATAGCATGTAACAACAACACTCCAGTCATTCTATGAGCATTTGAGGCCATTAAAAAACAACACTACAGTTGCTAGTATCCTGCCTCTAACAACTAGATTTTCGCCTCTGAAAATTTGTATTTTTGTTACATTATGGAGTACTGGTGTAGTGGTGTAGGATAAGCACTGGACTGCAAGGTCACTTTAAGCTGTAAGGTTGGCAATTCAAGCTCACCAGCCACTCCTGAGAAACCCTAGACAGGGTCACTATGAGTTGGAATGGACTCAATAGCATTTAACAGCAAACTTACCTTATAGTACCCAGGTGTGATACCTAAGGTTGTATGACAACCTGGCTGGGCCAGAATTCCCAGTTTGGCAGTAAAGATAGGCACCACCCCCATCATGAGATCTGAATACTCCAGCAACTCCATGACACGATCTGCTATGAGCAACCAATCAACTGAAAGGGAGTTTCCTTGGGGATGTGTCCTGCTTCCAATACATGTGGACACTCTGAAAACGCTTGCTTTTTGCTGGTCCTGGATCCTGCATCTGGTTCATCAGCTAGCCTCCAGTTCTATGGACTTGGGCTAAAGGCCTGCTGATCCTGCCAGCCGGCTTAGGTTCATCAACCAGCTCCTGCAGCTGCTGAGCCAGAAGCCTCCAGCCTGACATGTGAGCCGTGGACTTGGAACTTGCCTGCCTCTCCAATGGTGCGAGCCCTTTCCTAAAGGGAAACCTCTCTGTATGTATATCTGGGGATGTATGTGGGTATCTAGCTCTCTATCTATCTAAACTTCTATCTATCTATATCTAAACCTCTCAACATGTATATTTGTGTGTGTGTATACATATCTACCTATGTATCTAAATTTCTATCTATAAATCTTTATGTATATTTGTATGTATATGTGAATCTATATCTATACAAACATCTATCTATCTAAACCTCTCTATGTTTATATTTGTGTGTGTGTGTGGGTACTTATATCTATCTACATAAACTTTTATCTAGCTCTCTATATAAACCTCTCTATACATATATGTCAAAGGAGCTCTGGTAGCGTGGTGGTTACGAATCGGGCTGTGAACTGCAAGGTCAGCAGTTCGAAACTACCAGCAGTTCCGCGGGAGAAAGATAAGGCGTTCTGCTCCCATAAAGATTTTTAGCCTCGGAAACCCTCTGCAGGGTCACTATGAGTCGGAACCGACACCACGGCACGTAACAATACATATATGTCTGTGTGTGTATATGTGTATCCATATCTTGTTGTTGTTATTGAGTGCTGTCAAGTCGGTTCCAATCCATAGCGACCCTTTATAGGGTTTCTGAGGAGCAGCTGGTGAGCTTGAACCACCAACCTTACAGTTCAAAGGGCTTTGAAGTCTGGCGCATTAACCCACAATGCCAAGCCAGAACTCTGTAGCTATATGCATATCTCATATCTACAAACTTCTCTCTCTGTATATTTGTGTGTATCTATGTATCTATCTTTCGAAACTACCAGCTGCTCCACGGGAGAAAGATGAGGCGTTCTGCTCCCGTAAAGACTTACAGCCTCAGAAACCCTGTACAGGGATGCTATGGGTCGGAACTGACTCTACGGCACTTAACTACAACAACAATATACCTATCTACCCACCACTTGTCTGTCAGTTTGTAGTACTGTGGTGGTGTGTGAGTTGCTGTGATTCTGAAAGCTATGTCACCAGTATTTTAAATACTAGCAGGGTCACCCATGGTGGACAGGTTTCAGATGAATTTCCAGACGAAGGCTGACTAGGAAGAAGGAGGGGCAAACTACTTGTGAATATTCAGTCACTGAAAACCATATGAATAGCAGAGAAATACTGTTAGATATAGTACTGGAAAAGGAGCCCCTCAGGTTGGAAGGCACTCAAAATGCAACTGGGGAAAAGCTTCCTCCTCAAAGTAGAGGTGACCATGATGATGCGAATGGAGTAAAGGCCAAGGGACCTTCATTTGCTGATGGGGCACAACTCAAAATGAAGAGAAACAGCTGTATACAACCATTAATAATCAAGCATAGAATGTACAAAGTATGAATCTAGGAAAACTGGAAATTGTCAAAAATGAAATGGAACACATAAACATCGATATCCTTAGGCATTAGTGAGCTGAAATGGAATGGTATTGGCCATTCTGAATCTGACAACCAACCACATGGTTTACTCTGCTGGAAATGACAAATTGAAGAGGAATGGTGTTGCATTCATTGGCGAAAAGAACATATCCAGATCAGTCATGAGGTACAATGCTGTCTGTTATAGAATAATATCCATGCACCTACAGGGAAGCCCAGTTAATACCACTATTATTTAAATTTATGCAGCAGCCATTAAAGTCATTGAAGAGGAAATAGAAGAATTCTACCAACTCCTTCAATCTGAAATTGACCAAACATGCAATCAAGATTTATTGATCATTAGTGGTGATTGGAATGCAAAGGTTGGGAGCAAAGAGGAAGGATCACTAGTTGGAAAATATGACATTGATGATAGAAATGATGCTGGAGATTGCATGATAGAATTCTGCAAAATCAATGATTTGTTCATTTCAAATACCTTCTTTAGAGATGATAATACACATGAATCTTGCCAGATGCTATACACAGAACTCTGACTGACTACATCTGTGGAGCAAGACGATGGAAAAGCTCCATATCATCAGTCAAAACTTAAAGGGGAACTTAAAGGGGGCTAGAAATTGCCCAGACCCAAAATTGGGGTGGGGGCTATAAAGGCAAGAAGTGACTGGCTTACAAGCTTTCAAGAGGGGTAGGTAGAACCTCCACTGAAGGATTTCTAATCTGTTGGGACCAGGCTGGCAAAAGGAAATGGGGATAAGACTCTTGTGGCATAACAGTGAAAAACTGTGAGGGCCAGAAATGTAGAGGTAGATTTTTCTTGAAAAAGGAGGGGAGTGATTGATTTTGCAGCCCAGGAGCAGAGGTCCCTGGGACCATCAAGTGAGAAGAGTGGAGAGCATGACCCTACCCAGAGAGGCAGTGAAGCCAGGCACGGAGATAGAGATGATGACATGGAGAGATGGAGTGGCTGGGGACACGGGACTCAGGGAGGGAGAGGGGCTGTTTGCTGACAGCCAGGGGGGCGTGCCTGTGGGGTGTATCCTTTGGTTATTTGATGATGCATGGAGGAGATTGCAATCATTGCAATGAAATGAAATACGATAGGATGAATGTGAAGCTGAAGTGGAACAGAGGTAAATAATGATGTAGGCACAACCTTGGAACAACAGGGCTCTGGGATACAGGGATTAAGACATGGTTGGAATGGGGAAAGGGTGGGAAATAATGGTAACATGCCTGGATGTCTTTTGAGTCTTGGCTTCCCTGACATACCATTATAAAATAGACACTGAAGGGGGAGAGAAAGGAATATCCAGATATATCACCATAGAAAGCTTGTAAGTCCATTTTCTACCTAGAACTGATTGGAATACCTAAAATGGGGCTACCACGTGCCCAGTGAAGGAGGCTTCCTGTGGAGCCTCTGCTTTACATAAGACGATAGGTGGAATCCTGAACTGCATCCAGAATCTTCTGAGGTGGAAAATTTCCACTTGAAAGAACAAGCAGACCAGCCTGGACTGGCTAAGGTACTTCTTGAAAGAAAGACCGACAGGAAAAATACAAAACAATATAGGCAGATTAGTACAAGAACAAGCAAGTTGCTCACCCAAGAGACATCAAGGCAAGTGGTTGGGTCCCCTCAGGGCAAACCTCCTTCTAAGACAGACTCAATGGGAATACATGCTCTGATTGTTGTTGTTGTTAAGTGCCGTCGAGTCGGTTCCGACCCATAGCGACCCTGTACAGGGTTTCCGAGGGTGTAAATCCTTACGGGAGTAGAAAGCCTCATCTTTCTCCCGCGGAGCGGCTGGTAGTTTCGAACTGCTGACCTTAAGGTTCGCAGCCCGATTCGTAACCACTACGCACCACATTTGTCACTGACATGGGGAAGTGAGGGAAAAACAGCAATGAAGCTGAGATCTAAGTCTTACAACATTCAGTGGACCCCTGCAAGCCTGGGTAGAGTCCTAGTTGGCCAGCAGTGTGGCAAGACCTGGGGAATCGTCCAGCTGTTAAGAAGAGAGGGCATATGCATAAGAACACCCACACTTGCAGATAATACCCACTTGACTTGGCTTCAATGACTAGATGATCAGAGCTCAACTAGAAGAAAGAAGAGGAAAAAAAAGAATAATCTGATACAATTTAATGAACTTGACCTATACCTCTGGATGCCTCAGTTCAAAAAAGGGAACAAATCTTTATAGCGAGGATCATTCCCACCCCCTCCATACACAGAAAAGACAGGGATGGGCAACTTACACATTGGCTACCCAAAATGAGGTGGTTACAAATGCAAGAAGTGACTGGCTTACAAGCTTTCAAGAGAGCACCTACATCCAGAGGGCTTGGAGAAAGGTAAAATCTCCACTGAGTAGTATCCAATTTACCTAGGCAGGGCTAATGAAAGGAGATGCGAATGGGTCTCTTGTGATACAAAGGTGAATTGTTATCAGGACTGATTGTGATGGTAATGTAAAGGTAGATGTTTTGTAGCAAAAGGAAGGGAGTGATTAACTTTGCAGTCTAGGAGTGGAGGACCCTGGGACCACCAAGGGAGAAGAGTAGAGAGTGGGACCCTACTCAGAAAGGCAGTGACGCCAGAGATGGAGGTGGAGACAATGACATGGAGAGATGGAGCGTCTGGGGACTTTAGACCCAGAGAGGGAGAGGGGCTGTGTGCTGATGACTGGGGGGGCAGGCTTGCAGAATTTACCCCTTGGTTGGTTGGTGACTCATGGAGGGGATTATAACCATGGCAAGGAAACGATATACAATAGGATGAATGTAAAGCTAGTGTTCTCCCATGTAAACTATCACATAATTCACAATAAAACATTAAAAACAAAAACAAAAAAACAACCCAAGGTAAGGGGCAGATTGTGGAACAGACCATCAATTGATCATACGCAAATTCAAATTGAAGCTGAAGAAAATGAAAACAAGTGTATAAGAGTCAAAATATGACCTTGAATATACTCCACCTGAATTTAGAGATCATCTGAAGAACAGAGTTGATACATTAAACACTAAAGATCAAAGACCAGAAGAGATGTGGGATGATTTCAAGAAATATGGACAACACTGTGAAGTATCAGTATTCTGGAACACTTAATAGTGCTCATATAGGAAGAAAGCAAAAAATCATTAAAAAGACAAGGAAGGAAGGAAAATGATCAAAATGGATGTCAGAAGAGACACTGAAACTTGCTCTCCAGTGTAGAGATGTAAGAAATGAGGAGGTAACAACAAAAGCTGAACAGAAAATTTCAAAGTTCAGCTTGAGAAGACAAAGTCAAATACTACAACAAAATGTGCAAAGATCTGGAGACAGAAAACCAAAAGGGAAGAACATGCTCAGCATTTCTCAAGCTGGGGAAACTGAAGAAAAAATTCAAGCCTTGACTTTTGTTATTAAACAATTCTCTGGGCAAATTATTGAATGTTGCAGAAAGCATCAAAACAAGATGGAAGGAATACACAGAGTCACTGTACCAAAAGGAAATGGTTGATAGTCAACTGTTTCAAGATGTAGCATATGATCCAGAGCCAATGATACTGAAGGAGGAAATCCAAGGTTCATTAAAGGAATTGGCAAAGAACAAGGCTCCAGGAATTGATAGAAAAAAATGGAAATCTTTTAAGAAAGTGAGGAGGCACAGGAGGCACTCACTCATCTCTGCCAAGAAATTTGGAAGACAACTATCTGGTCAACTGATTGGAAGAGATCTGTATTTGTGCCCATTCCAAAGAGAGGTACCCCAATGGAATGTGGAAATCATCAGACAACATCTTCGATATCTCATGCGAGTAAAGTTTTACTAAAGGTAATACAGAAATGGCTGCAAGTATACATTGACAGAGAACTTCCATAGGTTCAATCCAGATTCAGAAGAGGCCGTGGAAGGAGGGATATCATTGCTGATGTCCAATGGATCTTGGCTGAAAGCAGAGAATACCAGAAAGATGTTTACCTGTCCTTTATTGACTACACAAAGGCTTTAGATTGTGTGGATCATGACAAGCTATGGATAACACTGTGAAGTATGAGTATTCTGGAACACTTCATTGTGCTCATGAGGAATCTGTACCTGGACCAACAGGAAGTTGTTTGACTAGAACATGGGAACACTGAATGGTTTAAAATTAAGAAAGGTGTGCTACAGGGTTGTATTCTTTCACCATACTTATGCAACCTGTATGCTGAACAAATAATCTGATTAGCTGGGTTATATGAAGAAAAATGTGGCATCAGGATTGGAGGAAGACTCATTAACAACCTGCGATATGCAGCTGATACAACCTTGCTTGGTGAAAATGAAGAGGGCTTAAAATATATACTGATGAAGATCAAAGAGCACAGCCTTCAGTATGGATTACATCTCAATGTAAAGAAAACAAAAATCCTCACCCCTGGATGAATAAACATTCTTATCAATGGAGAAAAGATTGAAGTTGTCAAGGACGTCATCTTCTTGGATCAACTATCAACACTCAAGGAAGCAGCAGTAAAGAGATCAAGCGACGTATTGCATTAGGCAAATCTGCTGCACAAGATCTTTTTAAAGTGTTGATGAGTAAAGATGTCAGTTTGAGGACTAAGTTGTACGTGACCTAAGCCATGGTGTTTTCAATAATCTCATATGCAAGTGAAAGCTGGACAGTGAATAAGGAAGACCATAGAAGAATTGATACCTTTGAGTTATATATGGTGTTGGAGGAGAATATTGAAAGTGCCATAGGCTGCCAAAAGAACCAATAGATTCCTTTTGGAAGAAGTGCAGTCAGATCGCTCCTTGGAGGCCAAGATGGCCAAACTTTGTCTCTCATACTTCGGATATATTGTCAGGAGGGACCAGTTGCTGGAGAAGGATATCATGTTTGGTAAGGTGGAGGGTCAGAGAAAAAGAGGAAGACCCCCAGCGAGGCGAGATGGATTGGCAAAGTGGCAGCATCAATAGGCTCAAGCATGGCAAAGATTGAGAGGCTGGCTCATTTCCAGGCATTATTTGGTTCTGTTATACATCGGGTCGCTATGGGTCGGTACTGACTCTACGGCACCTAACAACAGCTCTCTATACTTCTGTGTATGGATATTTTTCTGTGTATTTTTGTATCTATATAAACCTCTTCATACATCTATTTATGTGTGTATGTGCGTATTGATATCTTACCTACCGATCTATCTATAGACGTTTCACTGGTTTTGCTTCTTTAGAGTAGAACCCAAATGAAGACACCAGGATATAGGGCAGAGCATGCTGTAGTGACTGGACATTTCAGTGCCAGCATAAAATCATTTATTTCCTGCTCATCTCACGGTCCGACGGCCATCAGAAGGTTCTCCTAGACATTCTCCTACAAGCAGTGGCGTATGTGCCCTGACTGCTTCTGTTCTGCGAATTCTGTGTTTAGAGTCAAATAGGAAGGCAAGTGAGCAGACAGCAATGGCAGGGAGAATCCCTGCCAATACCGGAAGTCAAATACATCACCTGGCCTCACATCTCACTGACCTCAGTCGCAGGGCCCCAAACGCACTGGAAGAGGCTTGAAAAGTACAGGAGCACTAAGCATCTTTGCCACAATTCTGCACAGTTGCCCAGGCAACTCTGTGGAAGAAAGAAAGACTCTGAAACAGCGGTCTTTCTCCCGGGATCGCTGTACACGGTTCTCAGATGGCATCTAATCAAAGAACATGTCAGAATAATTTTTTCCAAACAAGGTTTTAATTCCAATAGTAAGCACTTAAAATTTAAAAAACTTTTACTAATTAAAGTTTTTTCCAGTCTGCAAACCATGTTTCCACATTCTCCAACTGCTGACAAATTGGAAATAGTAAGTAATTAAAAAAATCAAAATGAGAAAGATTCCAATTAAATAGGTCTTTTTGCATTTTGAAGGCTTAAAAGGACACCAGTAACCTATGAAATAAGAAAATGGCACTTTGGCATGGTGTATAACTGTCAAAGTGCTCACAGACATTTTAAATATTCAATATACATACCTCAGGAGAAATCTAGCCTTAAGATTTTTATTACCTTCAGCATACTGTTTGATACTATAAACAAACACACTGAAGAAACTTAACACAATATTTAAATAAGAATTACGTTTGTGAAAGTTGACAAAATACTACCACAGTACTGTGGCAATACTGTGAGTTGGAATCATACCTTTAAGTATTCGAACTTTTCTTTTTCTGGCATGGTCAGAACATCTTAAAATATTTCCATAGTATTTTTATTTTAGAATCTGAAACAGTGAGTTTGCTCAGTTTTCTAATAAGACATTTCATAAGTAGAGTAGCTCTCAAAATCTTGAAAAGATTGCTTATGAAAGTAACATCCATATCGCAACAACTTACTTTCTTTTTAAGACACATCATCAAAAGGCATATGAGGGAGGGGGCTTCCAAAAGTTGGTAGAAAAATGGACTGAAAAGATCAGTGAATTTTTCCACAAATTTTCTGAAGCCTCCTCATCTTTTCACCCCACTATTTATTTCAACCTGGTAGTTTTAAGTTCTGCCCTTCCAGCCAGTTTTCCACTGGCTGGAAATGTAGATAATGGGGTAGTAGGAGGTAGGAGACCATCGCTTCCCTCTGAACTTCCAGGATGGTGCAGTCTTGTCATGTGCTCACCGTGGGCATGGGGACCAAGAGAAAGGAGTGAAGGAAGAACTCCAGAGCTGTCTTCTAGTCTAACTACCCAGAAGTCCTTATTACACAGTAATACTTAACTTAGAGAAGAAAACAAATAGCCAACCATGACGCTCAAAAGACAAAAGGCCAAGACCACAGGGGCCAGAGTGGTGATGTCCTTTGCTTCTAGTCTGAGGAAGAGAACCACGTTTCTGCTTGTCCTTCCTAGGGCTGATTTCAACTTAAATGATTAGTGAGTTAAAAGTACTATAAGACCTCAGGTCAGATAGATATTCCTTATTTGGAAATTCTAAATAAAGTACAAAAATAAATTTTACAATTATAAATCATTTAAAAATTATCTGTCATCTTTCTCCTTAAATTAGAGCTAGCAATCTGAAATGGATTGATATTAACTATAACAAAAACTATAATAACAAGTACCCTAAAAGCATGACTATTATTTTTAAGAGCTTACATACTAAGACTCCAAAATGAAATCCGATAGACACTTTGGGATATGGTTTGCGTCTCAGTGAAGAACTGTACTAACTGATCAGGATTCCTACTCTGAAGCAATAATTGATCAAGAATTTAATCCCATGCAAGAAACAAAAAGTGAACTGTTAACATTGACTATTTTGGGACGTCAAAATCCTAAAATCCTAGGGAATGATCTTAATTTCATGTACTCCCCTCAACTTTCAGTTGAGTGTTTCCATTTAAAAAAAGGGGGGGGGGGAAGGGGGAAACCTTCTGATGTTTTTTCCCCCTTTCCCCACAACAACCAAATAATTCAGCAAAGATATTCTAAAGTACAAAAAAGAAAATGGTCTCATTTTATTCAATCAAGGGTCCTAATAAGAACCCTCTCAGGGCTCTGGATTCCTGGTGCGGTGCTGTAGGATCAGCACTGTACTCTGACCCACAAGGTGGACAGTTTCCAATCCACCAGCTGCTCCCTAGAAACCCTACACAGGGTCGTGATGAGTCAGAACCGACTTGACGGCACCTAACTACTACCACAGGGTTCCAGTCCAGTTCTGAGGGGTAGCAGCAGCTGGACTAAGGGAACACTGCTTCTTTCTCTCCTGTTATTCGATTAATGGCTTTGTATAAAGTTCAAAAGAGCAGTTTCAGATGCATGCACCTTTTCATCAGAGGCCTCTTAGAATGCAGGAAGACTTAACCATGAATGGTCTCTCAAATGTTTAAAAGGTACATAAAAAGTTTAGTTATTCAAGTCAAAAAAAATGCCGAATTTTCTACTTGGAATTCTAAAGTTATTACAGTAATTCCAGCATGTGTAAACTACAAAATTACCTTTAACATTCACAATATGAATTACAATTTTTCTACAAAAATACAATTATCGGAAATACAGTACTTCTTCCCTGAAATAGAAATTTAATATTTGGACAATACACACACAACATAAAAAAACCCTGTAAACATTTGATTACATTCAAAATATAACCTTTTAAAAGATTTAAATGATTTGAGGTTTTGGCAAACTGGAGCTCTTGACAGCAGATTTACATTACTGTATTGTCTTAAACACAACAATGCCAACCCACAGCCAACAGTCTGTTTCTCTTATTCTTACATATGCTACCAGGAGGAAAAAAATGGCTTCCTGCAATGAACAGTCTGAGTAAATGAACTGCTGAGGTGGACAATCCGACCCTGACCTCCACCATGACTTCGTTCCACAATCACACACGGCATCTGAACCAGCTGGACGGGGCTCTTCCCATCTTTCAGCGCCTGAGTGAGGTTCAGGATCTATGGACAGAGACAATACTATCACCAAGTTGAGCAAGACACATTTCTGCCCATTTATTCATGACTACGATTTTGACTTGTTTCTGCACAACAGAGTCTGTAATGAGGAATAAATAACAAATACGAGGGGACTCAGAAAGTTCTTGGAAAAATGGAAATAAAAGACACCTGGTATTTTTTCATGAACTTTTGGAAGCCACTTAGTGTGTGTATATATATGTGTGTGTATGTCTGTGTTTATTTATGTGACTCTGGTGATGCGGTGGGTTAAGCACTTGGCTGCTAACCCAAAGGTCAGTGGTTTGAATCCACCAGCTACTCTGTGGGAGAAAGATGAGACCGTATGTTTCTGTCAAGATTTACAACCTTGGAAACCCTAATGGGAAGTTCTCTTCTGTCCTACAGGGTCGTTACGAGCTTGAATCAACTGAATGGCACTGAGTTTGAGGTTTGGTATATATATATATATATATTTACACATGCACACACACACATGTGCGAAATTCGAACTGAATAACTTCTGCTAATTGGTAACTTTAAAGTATGTAAAGACGCTCCTCTATCTAGGAGCAATAAAAATAGGAACCGGATATAAAGTGAATGGTTCTACATATTCCAATTGACACAGACGCTAAACAATACTTGTCAAAATAGTCTGGTTTTATTTTGTACTTGTCTTGCCCATCCATTCCACAAACCCAGTGATGGCATGCCTACTATTCAGTGTGGGAGTCCCGGTGTGGCACTGTAGGGTAAGCACTGAACCACAAGGTCGGTTTGAATCATGAGGCCGGCAGTTCAAAATTACCAGCCATTCCTTGGAAACAGCACTAAACCACAGCAAAAACTAAGTGTAAGGCTCTAAGTAAAAATAATAACAAAATAAAATCTCTTGATGAAGCTGGTATTTATCCAAGGGAAGGGAGTTCATAAATGTTGTAAGTAAGAGAGTTTGACAATATATTATTAATACAATATACAATATTAATATAATATATGAAAAAGTGAAAATACTAGGGGGAAACCTGAAGCAGCGTGAGCAGGTTAGAGAATTTGGGGCAATGTAGCCATTTACAACAAAGTTTTATTTAAGAGCTTACTTTTAAATAGGAAGAAAACGACTGGGAAAAGTAATATCTTACATTTCACATTTAAAAGATACGCAGAATTTCTAAATAAGGCTGTGAAACTCAATATATAACTTGTAGTATAGTCTATGCCCTGTTCAAGGAAAAAAAAAAAAAGATTTAAGAATTCTTTTCCTGTCTTTCCTGCATATCAGGAAAAACATTCCTGAAACAACAGTCCCTATGAGCTGGAACCAACTCAACAGCACTTAACAATTGGCAACAAACAATGCCTTTCACTGGCTTAGAAAAGACAGTGACATGCATAACAGTGTCACCCTAAAGTCCTTCTAGTGCTTCAGAGTCTGGAAGAGTTGGGGCATCTTGCATAGCAAGGAAACAAACCTAGACCAGTCACAGTAGCTACTGACTGTTATTGATTGGCTCATAGTAGGAACAAGTGGACTACCACTTCCTCCACGAACAAGAACAGAAAAAGGCCGCCTACCTGACCCCGCATCACAGACATCTGACTTTCAAAGGTGGTCTTGTTGAACCCCTTATCCATCTACCACAGAAAGGAGAAAAAAAAGGTCATTCTAAGTATATCAAGATGTCTGAAACAAATGAACTCTACAACTTACCACTCTACAGGTTATGTGTCCACCTGGTACACACTTGCTTTTCTTGTTGCATGAAATACCGTGAAAAAAAATATTTTTACCTTCTGTCTTTTTAATATGCCTCAGAATTACCACAATAGTTTCACTGATTCATACTCTAACTTGTGTCAGAAAGGATTGAAGGTGACTTTCTAGCCCAGGGGTTTAAGTTTCTTAAGATGTTGTTGTTGCTGTTACGTGCCATTGAGTCAGTACCGACTCACAGCAACACTATGCACAACAAAATGAAACACTGCCCAGTCCTGGACCAACCTCACAATTGTTGCCATGCTTGAGTCCACTGATGCTGCCACTTTGCCAATCCATCTCACTAGGGGTCTTCTTCTTTTTCTCTGACTCTCCACCCTACCAAACATGATATCCTTCTCCAGCAACTAGTCCCTCCTGACAATGTATCCGAAATGTGAGAGACGAAGTTTGGCCATCCTGGCCTCCAAGGAGCACTCTGGCTGCACTTCTTCCAACACAGACCTTTTGGTTCTTTTGGCAGCCCATGGCACTATCAATATTCTCCTCCAACACCAAAACTCAAAAGCATCAATTCTTCTATGGTCTTCCTTATTTACTGCCTAGCTTTCGCATGCATAC
>NW_006408607.1:5688865-5702377 GCF_000296735.1 Chrysochloris asiatica | reverse complement strand
ATGCCACATTTTTCTTCATAGAACCCAGCTTCTCAGATTATTTGCTCAGCATACAGGTTGAATAAGTATGGTGAAAGAATACAACCTTGTCGCACACCTCTCTTAATTTTAAACCATTCATCACCAGATGTAGCATGACTCATACCTGTACAAAAATCCAACTTTTAAAGGAACCAACTCCCCAGATTTGAATGTATTCTCACTTCAAAGAATACTGACAGTAAGCATAGTTGTACATATTTACGCACACTGCAGGATAAGCACTGGACCACTAACCGTAAGTTTGGAAGTTCAAACCCACCAGCTGTCCTTCAGAAACCCTATGGGTCAGATCCGACTCAATGGCATTTTTTAACAACAATAACTACAAGTAGCAATACCAGACATTATAGATAAGCTCCTAAACAAACAAAAAACTCTCTTAAGAAGGAGTTCATTTTCTCTGATAGTTACAACCAAACATTTATTTACCTTAAAAAGTTCATAAAGATCTTCACATAAATCTTGCACAAAATTCATGTCAGAAATGGAGGGCAGAATCAAGTCTCTTGTTTCTTCAGAAAAAGGAACTTTTGCTTGAGGAAGCCAAGCCCAATGAAATGGATCTAACAAGACACAAAAACATTACGCTAATCAGTGGGGAAACAAACAGATCTTCTGACTCACAGGCTTCCTGGTTCTTTCCCACAACTCCTTAGTTCTCCTCAAACACAGGAGGAGAAAGACGAGTGATCAGAACAGAACTCTTCTTCCTCATCCAGATTCTTCAGATGCAAGTTTCTTCAGATCCAAGTTTGTACAGCAAGATAGTTTGGATAACTGCTTCAGAAGGTGATGCACTGTAAGATGTTACCTGAAACAATCTGGTTCCTGAGTTTTAGAGTAAAGAGGGACAATCTGGATCAGGAGTTTATCTCAACAGCCATTGTCTAAGAAAAACAAAAGTATCTGAATTCATCTGGCTCCTGAATTTGGAAATTGAGGGATACCCAGAGTTTGTTCACAGCCCCAGATCAAACAGCACAGTAAAGGGCTCCCAGCCTCCATCACTCTAAATCATCAGGGACTGACCACCGTGTTTACAGAAGATGCACCACAAGGAGCACAAATGCACAAGCAGATAAACAGGCCAGTAGCTTAGAGGGACAAGAGTCACGGCTGTGGGTTAAATTCTCTCCCAAGAAGATCATTATATTTACTCAGGCTTCGGCTGGAAAGATGTATAAAGTGGCGGGTGGGAGACACATTTCCATGAGAGAAGATGCTTTCTTTTTTTTTTTTAAGTTTTTAGTGTGAATTGAGTAATAGTTTACATGGGAGAACATTGGTTTTACATTCATTGTTTCATTGCAATGATTACAATCCCCTGCATGCATCATCATTCAACAGTATCTGCTTCTATTCCCTCAGTTTTTTTTTTTTTTTGGTGGAGGGGAGCGTACACAAAACCATTCAGGAACATATATATATATATAATCATTCCAACAACTGAAGGCCATATTCTGCAAGCTGGCCTCCTGGTTGCCAGCACACAGCCTTTCTCTTTCCATGAGTCTAGAGTCCTAAGCTGCTCTCTCTCTCCATGCCATCATCTCTTCCTCCATCTCTGGTGTCACTGCTTCTCTGGATAGGGTCCCACATTATGCTTGTGCTCTTCTCCCTTGATGGTCCTAGGGTCCTCTGTTCCTGGACTTTAAGATTAACTACTCCTGTTTTTGTTGCAAAACTTCTACCTTAACAGTTGTGACGATCACAATTAGTCATGATAAAAAGTACTCACGACTGAATCATAAGAGTCTTATCCCCATCCTTTCACCAGATCCATCTAGACAAGATGAAAACTACTCAGTAGATACTTTATCTCCCCCCCCCCCACACTCTTAAACTAAACTCCCTCTTGAAAACTTGTAAGCCAGTCACTTCATACCTTTATAGCCCCTCCCCACGTTAGGTAGCCAATGTCTAAGTTGCCCGTCCCTATCAACCCTGTGTACAGAGGGGATAGGGTTGATCCCTGATGTGAAGAAGTCTCATTGCCTCTCAGTTGATATTTAGAGCTACTACATCCATAAGTATAAGTCAAGTTCATCAAATTGTAGCAATTTACACTTGTTTCCTTTATCAAAACCTTTTTATCTTCCTCTAGTCAAGTTCTGATTATCAAGCCATTGGAACTAGGTCAAATGGGTACTGTCTTCAAGTTTGGGTGTTCTTGTGCATCTCCCCTTACTTCATATCCACTGGATGCTTCACTCTCAGCTCTAGTCCTCTGTAGCTATGTCCTTGTCCATGGGCTCAGGAGTCCCCAGGTCTCACCACACTTCCAACCATCCCTTTCTCTTCACTTTCTCATCTCCAGGTTGACGGGAGTCTATGGAACGTGGCTGAACTCAGCCCATTTCTTCACTGCTGTCTTTCCTGAGAGGATTCATTTTTAGAGCCCTATAACAGTCCTAAAGGAGCTCTGGTAGCATAGTGGTTACGAATAGGGCTGCGAACCTTAAGGCCAGCAGTTCGAAACTACCAGCTATTCCGCGGGAGAAAGATGAGGCGTTCTGCTCCCGTAAAGATTTACAGCCTCGGAAACCCTGTACAGGGTCACTATGGGTCGGAAATGACTCAACGGCACTTAACAACAACATAACAGTCCTAAGGCACTCTGGTAGCGTAGTGGTTACAAATCGGGCTGTGAACCGCAAGGTCAGCAGTTCGAAACTACCAGCGGTTCCGCAGGAGAAAGAGGAGGCGTTTTGCTCCTGTAAAGATTTACAGCCTCG
The DNA here is from genome assembly GCF_000296735.1 of Chrysochloris asiatica. Taxonomy (NCBI): domain Eukaryota; kingdom Metazoa; phylum Chordata; class Mammalia; order Afrosoricida; family Chrysochloridae; genus Chrysochloris; species Chrysochloris asiatica. The sequence continues at coordinate 5,699,600 of NW_006408607.1, read as the reverse complement.
GAAACCCTGTGCAGGGTCGCTATGAGTCGGAACCAACTCCACGGCACTTAACAACAACAACAACAACATAACAGTCCTGGTGTGGCACTATTGGTTAATACGCCAGACTGCAAAGCTGTTTGAACTGCAAGGTCGGTGATTCAAGCTTATCAGCTGCTCCTAGGAAATGCTATACAAGGTCACTATGGTTAGAAGTGACTCAATGGCACTTCACAGCAACACCAACAACTTAAGAGTATTTCAGCTTTATGACAACATGATTACCTAGAATGAGTGGGAAACCTGTTTTCTGCCAATATTTATATCATATGCAGACCATACAAAATTATCAACTTAAAAATTGCCTGCTATATTTGGTCAAATATTTAATTAACTCACCTCTAATTCTATGGGAGTCCTGGTGTGGTGCTGTGGGTTAATGCGCCAGATTGCAAAGCCGTTTGAACTGCAAGGTCAGTGGTTCAAGCTCACCAGCTGCTCCTCAGAAACCCTACACAGGGTCCCTATGGGTTGGCATCGACTCAACAGCACTTAACAACAACAACAATTCGATGGGTGGAGTCCTGGTATGGCGCTGTGGGTTAAAGTGCTAGACTACAAGGTTAGTTTGAACTGCAACATTGGCAGTTCAAACTCACCAGCCGCTCCTCCGAAATCCTACACCAGGTCTCTATGAGTCAGAACCAATTTGACAGCATTTAACAACCTCAACAGCATGGTTTCCTTGAGTGACAGCAAACAACCCATGGATTCAACCATCAGGATAAAGTTTTAAAACTATACCCTCAAACCAATTTTTCCCGTAAGCTCCAAACCCTTACTGGCCAATTATATATTAGATAAAATTTCCTAAGTATATTGAAGGGACCTGAAACAATTAAAATATAATTGGCATAGAGGTTTCAAACTATTGTTGTTAAGTGTCATCGAGTTGGTTCCGACTCATAGTGACCTTATTATACACAATAGAATGAAACACCGCCCGGTCCTGTTTCATCCTCACAATTGTTGTTATACTTGGACCTATTGCTGCTGCCACTGTGCCAATCCATCTCGTTGGGGGTCTCCCTTTTTGGCTGACCTCCACTTAACCAGGGACTGGTCCCTCCTGATAACATGTCTGAAGTATGAGACATGAAGTTTCGTCATCCTGGCTTCTAAGGAACATTCTGGTTGTACTTCTTTAAACACAGATTTCTTTGTTCTTCTGGCAGTCCACAGTACTTTTAATATTCTCCTCCAACAGCATGACTCAAATGCATCAATTCTTCTACTGTCTTCCTTATTCACTGTCTAACTTTCACATACATATGAGGCTACTGAAAATACCATGGCTTGGGTCAGGCACATCACAGTCTTCAAACTGACATCTTTGCTCTTGAACACTTTATTGTTATTATTGTTGGTCTGTGCTGTTGAGTCTGTTATGACTCATAGTGACCCTGCCCAGTGTTTCTAAGGATGGCTGGTGGGTTTGGTTACTGCAGTCCACCACAGCATCACTGGTTGTTGTTGTAAAGTGCCATCAACTCGATTCAGATTCATAGTGACTCTGTATGGGGTTTCTGAGGAGCAGCTAGTGGGTTTGAACTGCTGACCTTGTGGTTCACGGTGCAGTGCTTATCCTACAGCACCATTCCAGGAGTCCAAAGAAATACTATTGTGCTTAAATTATGCTTTATGTATGTGACTTATAAATAGCATTTAGTTATTTTTTTCTCTTTTTTTAACCTCACAAAGAAATTTTAGTGAGGTTATAAGAAAACATGCTGTTTTTAAGTCGTAAATCATAGATAAAAGAAAATGACAGCTGGAGATTACAAATAAAACTATAAAATAATACCAAGTAAGTGCTATTGAAAGACATAACAACATTACAACTGAACAAAAAAGTTAAAAAAACAACAACCACTGACAGGTATGAAGTGGGACATATTTTATATTGATTAAGAGGCTAAGACGATGGACCTTTATGTATATGAAATATAAAGAAAAAACAGAAATAGAGGAAAACTGACAAAAGCAGACACAATGAAAACCTTTCACTTTCCCTTGAAAACTAAAGAGGGAAGTCAGGGATATGATGTGACTAACAAGCCTCAATTAGGAAACAGATACAAAGCTTTGTGCCCAAACACATTCTTTATAAACATAGAATGTCACGGAGGCCATATGTCACATCACAAAGGAATTAATAAGAACTTTCAGAAAGCAGAACTGACACAGGACACACCCAAAGAGCCAGTGCAGTAAGACCGAAACACAAAGATGAGCAGTTACGAAAAAATGTCAAATGAACAAGAAATTTTACAACCAAAGCAAAATACTTTTAAAGAACTCCTGTCCAAGAGGAAGTAAGAAAGTACGAATAAGCCAAACCAAACAATAGAGGCGCACCTGTCCCACATTCGGCTTAGGCAAAATGATACACCCTGAGGAAAGTTCCCGGCTGCTGCATTCCCTGCAAATTCAGCAATACTGAAGGACCATAACTAAAGACAAGGCTAATGACTGAAACATAAATCAATGAAATAGAACATCGCAAACAGGAACAACTGAAAACATGACCAGTAAAATCAAAACGCAATTCTCTGAAAGAGCAAGAAAATAAATAAAAATAAAAGAAAATTTCTACAAGGTGCTAAGATACTCACATGCTCTCCACTCATCAGGGTGTTTAAAAGGAAATGCTAGACCATTATCAATGGCAGCAATTTTAATTAGAGGTTCTTTATCAGCAATCCACATGGCTTCCTAAAGGGGAGAAAAGTAGTCTGTTGGTTAAAAAACATACCAACATTTCCACAGACTAAAGTATTTACAAGAATTATTGACACAGTCACTCTGAGCCTATAAATAATAATTAAAAAAACAACTTGCCATAAAGAGTATGAATTCACTCTGGGAGAAAGGAGAATGTCTTAAAAAGCAGAATGAATTTTATAAACACTGTTTTACAAATTTTACTATTATACATACACATTTTTCTTCTTGTGGGATGTGTTGCTGTTAAGTGCTGTCGAGTCAATTTTGACTCATAATGACTCTGTATAGGATTTCCAAGGAGCAGCTAGTGGGTTTGAACTGCCAATGTTGAGGTTAGCAGTCCTGTGCTTATCCAACAGTGGCACACCAGGACATAGAACTTGGGTATATTAGGGCTTACACAGTTATTTAACGAAAGTCCTTGCTTAAAATCCTATTCGTAAAATACTGATAAGTTTAAGATACCAACTTAACAAAATTATCCTATAAAAATCTAGCCTTCTTCAAAAACAAACTAACAACAAAAACCCCCCTAATCCACTGCTATCACGTTGATTCTGACTATAGCGACCCTATTGGGTTTTTGAGCCTGAAAATCTGAATGGGAGCAGACACTCTCATCTTTCTCCTGCAGAGACGCTGGTGGGTTTGAACTGCTGATCTTGTGGTTAGCAGACCAATAGACTAACCCACATTGCCACCAGGCCAGGATCCATAGCCCTTCCTAGAGTTCCCTATAAGTATAAAATGTCTATAAGTAACATTACCCATAGACAACAGTTAAAAGTATCATAAGTCCAGTAGAGGGAACCTCAACATACTCCTACCTTCTTCTGTAGCAGAAATAAAGACCTCCGGAACCAAGGGTTTTCATGTTAATGAGCATTTCCTGTGTACAGTATTTCACAACAGATGGTTGCATTACTATTTCTATTGTGCTGTATTGAGCTATATCTTCTTTCTTGTCTATTTTTTTGCCTTCCCTTTCACCAAAGTAAATATGTGCCTACCTTCTAATAGACACACAAAAAAAGACCAAAGAAAAATCAGTGCATTTGCATTGTGGTGTTGGCTAGGAACACTGACTATGCCATGGACTGCTGGAAGGATGAAGAGATCTGTCAGTGAAGAAGTACAACCACAGTGCTCCTTGGAAGCAAGGGTACTGACACTGACTTTTCCATACTTTGGACATGTTATCAGGATGGACCAGTCCTCGGAGAAGAGAGTCACGTTCAGTAACGTAGTAAAAAAGAAGACCACAGCGTGGCAGCAGCAGTCGGCTCAGCTGTAAGACCTCCAAGAATGGAACAGGACCAGGCAGTGCTTAGTCTGTTACACACAGGGTCACTATAGGTGGGAACTGACTTGAGGGCATCTAACAACCTAAAACAATTAATTCTGGGGTGAGATGGTATCTCATTGTTATACTGATGTGCATAGCTCTATAATGGCTAAAAACCTAACAACCTTATGCACAGCAGTGGAACAATGTCCGATATCAGGGCGCAAGATAAGCCCCTCAGGTGGGGTGGGATTGGAAGGCACTCAAATACAACTGGGCAACTGGATGGAGTAAAGCTTTCGAGACCTTCTATTACTATTGGGGCACAACACAAAATGAGAGAAACAGCTGCAAACATCCACTCATAACCAGAATGTGGAATGTACGAAGTATAAGTATAGGAAACTTGAAAATCATTCATCAAAAATGAAGTAGAAGGCAGTAAGATCAATATCCTGGTCATTAGTGAGCTGAAATGGACTGGAATTGACCATTTTGAATAGGGCAATCATATGCTGAGAATGGCAAAGCGAAGAGGAATGGTATCACATTCATCATCAAAAAGAGCAAGGAAAGATCTACCATGCAAAGCAGCACTGACTGTGATGACATCCATACACCTACAGAGAACACCAGTAAATACTAGGATCATTGAAATGTACTCACCAACCACTAGAACCAATGATATGAATAATTTACCAACTTCTTCAGTCTGAAATTGAACAAACACATGACCAAGATGCATTGATAAGTACTGGTTGGTGGAATGCCAAAGTTGGAATCAAAAGGAAGGACAAGTAGTTGGAATTTATGGCCTTGGTGCTAGAAATGATGCTGAAGACGCCATGACAGAATTTTGTATAAGACCACTGAAATATTCACTACAAATAGCTTTTTTTCACAACATAAAAGGAGACTAAACGCCTGCACCTCACCACATGAAATACACAAAATAAAATTGACTACATCTGTGGGAAGAGATGAAAGAGATGCCCCACATCATCAACTGATACAATGCCGGGGGCAGACCGTGGAACAGACGATCAATTTGCTCATATGAAAGTTGAGGCTTAAGTTGAAGAAAGTTAAAACAAGTTCATGAGTGCCAAAGTATGACCTTGAGTTTATCTCACCTGAATTTAGAGACCATCTCAAGAATAGATTGGATGTATTAGACACTAAGACCAATGGCCAGAAGAGTTGTGGGATGACATCAAGAACATCATACAGGAAAGAAAGCAAAAGATAGGAAAGAAAGAAAAGACTAAAAAAGATGTTCAAAAAGACTGAAACGTGCTCTTGAACGCAGAGAAGTTAAAACAACTGGAAGAAATGCTGAGGAGCTGAAGAGAACATTTCAAAGGTCAGCTGGAGAAGACAAAGTCAAATCTTATAATGAATGTGCAAAGACCTAGGATTGCAAAGTCAAAATGGTAAAACACACTCTGCATTTCTCAAGTTGTAAGAACTGAAGACAAAATTCAAGCCTCCACTTGAAATACTGAAGGATTCTATGGGCAACATACTAAATGACGCAGGCAGCATGAAAAGAAGATCGAAGGAATACACAGAGTCACTGTACCAAAAAGAATTGATGAATGTTCAATCATTTCAAGAGCTACCATATGATCGAGAACCAATGGTATTAAAGGAAGAAGTCCAAGTTGCACTGAATGTATTTATGAAACACAAGGTTCCGGGAGACAAACTGAAATATTTCAACAAATTGATGTCTATGCCAAGAAATTTGGAAGACGGCTTCCTGGTCAACAGAATGGAAGAGATCCATATTTGTGCCCTTTCCAAAGGGAGTTGATTCAAGAGAATGTGAAAATCATCAAGTAATATCATTAATGTTGTTGTTGTTGTTAAGTGCCGTTGAGTCGGGTCCGACCCATAGCGACCCTGTACAGGGTTTCCAAGGGTGTAAATCTTTACGGGAGTAGAAAGCCTCATCTTTCTCCCGCGGAGCAGCTGGTAGTTTCGAACCGCTGACCTTAAGGTTCGCAGCCCGATTCGTAACCACTACGCTACCAGAGCTATCATTAATATATCACATAATTAAAATTTTTCTGAAGATAATTTAAAAAGTTGTAGCAGTACATCTACGGGGAGCTGCCAGACATTCAAGCTGGATTACGAAGAGCTCTTACCAGATGGATCATTGCTGAAGGCAGAGAATACAAGAAGTCTACTTTATTAACTATGCAAAGGCATTCAAATCGTGTGGATCAGAACTACGAATAATATTGCCAAAACTGGGAATTCCAGAGCATTTAATTGTAGTCATGAGGAACCTATACACAGACCAAGAGACAGTAGTTTAAACAGAACAAAGGAACACTAATTGGTTTAAAATGTGCACGGGTGGTATCCTTTTACCACAATTATTCAATCTGTATGCTGAGCAAATAATCCCCAAAGCTTGATTTTATGAAGAAGGTGGCATCAGGATTGGAGGAAGACTAACTAGCAACCTGCAATATGCACATGACACAACCTTGCTTTTTAGAAGTGGAGAGGACTTGAAATACTGGTGAAAATCAGATTATAGCCTTTAGTTTGGATTGCACCTTAGTGTAAGGAAAACAAAAATCCTCCCAACTGAACCAATAAATAACATCATGATAAACGGAATAAGACTAAAGATGTGAAAGACATCAATTTACTTAGATACACAATTAAGACTTATGGAAGCAGCAATCAAATCAAATAACATACTGCATTGGGCTAATCTGCTACACAAGGCCTCTTTAAAGTGTTCAAGATTAAATATTTTACTTTTTATTGTTATTGTTACTGCTAAGTGTCATGGAGTGGGTTCCAACTCATAGCGACCCTGTATAGGGTTTCTGAGAAGCAGCTGCTGAGTTTGAACCACCAACCTTGCAGTTCAAACCAACCTTATGGTCGTGTGCTTATCCTATAGCACCACACCAGGACTCTCATATGTATGTGTATCTACACATACGTAGACATACATATGCATACATATATATATATATAGAGAGAGTGAGCATGTGCGTGCTGGTAGCATACTGGTTACAAGCCAGGCTGCTAATTTCAAGGTCAGCAGTTCAAAACTACCAGGTGTCCCACAGGAGAAAGAGGAGGCTTTCTGCTCCCATTAAGATTTACAGTCTTGGAAACCCTATGCAGGGTCATTATGAGTTGGAACCGACTCCATGGCACACCACCACCACATATATGTTGTTGTTAAGTGCTGTGGAGTCGGTTCCAACCCATAGCGACCCTGTATAGGGTTTCCAATGAGTGGCTGGTAGGTTTGAATGACCAACATTGTGGTTGAAACTGCCCTTCTGGTCCAGCGCATTATCCCGCAGTGCCACACCAGGACTATAAAAGTATATGTAGACATTTGTATATTTTTTATTTTTTCTCACCTTAATTTCAGTTTCCTTTCTATGACTCAGCTTCTCACATTTGATTAACCAATTATCATTGCCTCTGTCTTTTAAAGCAAACAAACAAACAAACAAAATCCGTTACTTCATTTTTATGGACATGATTAATATCAAGCAGAAAAATCTACTTACCTCTTATTGAGACCTTCAGATTAATGGAGATTGATTATTTGTGGCATATGTTTATCCTATTAAGGTCCCAATCTAATACACTCAAACATTTATGAGAATTTATTCTGTCGGATGTTGTTAGTCCTTGTATGTACTAATATGTTTGATCTTCATAGCCTCCCACTCTTTGAAGTAGATACAATTATTATCAAGAGTTATTTATCAGGGTTATTAAAATCAAATTCAACGTCATCAAGTGTATTTCTGAGCAGACTCACCTAAAGTCAGTTGAGGAGTCCTTTAACTGTACAGTAACTTTAATATTAGTCTAAGGGCACATTAAGAAGGTAAATCTAAAAAATAAGTATGTTTCAGAAACAGATACAGACAAAAGTTCTCAAACTTCAGAGCGCATCAGAATGACCCAGAGATTTCATTAAAACACAAATTCCTGAGGGCCACCCACAGAGTTTCTGCTTCAGTTCTCTGGGGTGGGGTCCACAGAGCTTCCTGGAAAACGCTGACTTTCCAGGCTAGAGAACCACATTTTGGAACCCATGTTTTAGGCACTTACATCATGGCTCCCTTCCAGCAGCAGAACAAAATAATTCAAAATATAAAACACTTCATACAATTCAAGTTGTACTTACCCATATTCTGCACATGTTTGCTGTTGTTGTTGGCTGCCTTAAAATAGATTCTGACTCATTATGGCCCTATAGGCCAGAGCAGAAGGGCTCACTCAAGTTTCTAAAGGGGTCATCTTTATTCCCATGAAGGGGCTGGTGGGTTTGATTTGAAAACTTATCGGTTAGCAGACTTAATCACATTGCCACCAGGGTGAGTTTTAAGAACTGGCTTTAGTTTGCTGCTAGGAAATAGACTTTTCCCCCTGGGCCACAAATGCAAACATCTATGTAATCTCTTATGGCCAGGGCCAGAGCCTGCTAGGACTGGAATCTCCAGGACTGGGCAGATCCCACCCCATGTGGTCAATGCCACATCTCTCCTTCTAATGCAAGTAGAGAAAGTGGCCTCAAAATTGTGCTTCAATACAGCACGTCTTTGATTTGGATGACATAGAACTGAATATAGTTTGAGAGCTAACAAGATGAGGAAACAAATGAGAAAACTTCAATACCTGTATTTCTGATGATGTAATCCAAAACAACTAATTTTTCAAACTGTGACTGAAATTGTTTTCTGATATTCTCAGGCAGAGGGTCAGCTTCAAATTTCCTAAGCCAATATTCCGCCTCCCTGTAATCTTCAACAAATAACTGAAAGGAACCAACCTGCAATTTTAAGAACCAGAATTAGAAAAGAAAGTACAAGAACAAAGGGATTAATTAAAAAAAAAAATTTTTTTTTAATGTTTTTATTGTGGATTGAGTGAAAGTTTACAGGGCAGATCATCAATTTTACATTCAACAAATCATAAAATTTATTTCATTACAATGATTATAATCCCCTCCATGTACCATCAGTTAACAGTATTTCTCTCTATTCACTTTGGATTTTTTTTTTAAAAAGAAAGAAACAAACAAACCATTCAGGCATATATAATAATTTACACCTTCAAAGGGCACATTCTGCAAATCTGCCTCCTGGCCACTGGCTCTTTCTTAGTTCTTCTCTTTCCATGAATCTAGAGGCCTCAGCCGCCCACTCTCCATGAGTGTAGGTCAGGTTCATCAAATTGTAGCAATTTACCCTTGTTTCCTTTATCAAAAACACAATTTTTTTTTTTTTTTAAATTAATCTTCCTCTAGTCGAGCTCTGATTATCAAGCCATCGAGGCTAGGTCAAATGAGTACTGTCTGCAAGTTTGAGTTTTCTTGTGCATCTCCCCTCACTTCATATCAGCTGCATGCTTCACTCTCAGCTCTAGCTCTCTGTGGCTATGTTGTTGTCCATGGGCTCAAGTGTCCCTAGGTCTCACCACACTTAGAACCAACCAGCCCTTCTTCTTCTCTCTCTCATCTCCAGGTCAATGGGAGTCAATGGACTCTGGTTGAACTCAGCCTATTTCTTCATTGCTGCCTTTCCCCCTCTTCCACTTACCGGTAGACCAATGTGGTCATCAGCAAGCTTACATGCCTGCTCATGTGTTCCCTTTGAGTTTCAGTCTTAGAGAGGAGTTTGTTTTGAAGGAATTTGATTGCTTGCTTTGATGGCTTCCCAGTGAACAGCTTTCTTATTCTTGTAGTAGCCAGTCATGCGGACATTTTTGTTTTGGGTTTTTCTTGATGATCTTTCTTTGAAGATGTATTTTCTGTTGCTCTAGCTGTTCCAGGCTGGTCTGCTTGTCCTTGCTAGTGGGAAGGTTCAACCTCATAAGGTTATAGATGGGACTTAAGATTCCACCTAAGGTTCTATACTCTGCAAAGACTTTGCAAGAGGCCTATTTCACTGGGCAAGTTCTAGAACCCCTTTTAGGTATTCCAATCAGTTATAGGTTGAAGATGGGCTTATAAGTTTTCTGTAATCATGTTTCCCAAGATTCCTTTCTATCCCACTCAAGTGTCTATTTTACAATAGTAGGCAAGGGAAATCAATATTTACAAGACAGTCAAGCATTTTAGTATTATTTCCCCTTTTCAAACTATGCCTAGATCCCTGAATAACAGAGCTCTGATGTTCTAAGTTTGAGCATGCATCATTATTTACCTCTGTCCCACTTAAGCCATACAAATCTGTCTCAGTGTTCCCCTAGCTACCTTGTTCTTCCACCTCCTCCCCCTTCTTGTATTGCCCTCCCCAACCCCCAAAGTAAACCCCCCACCCCAACCCCACTGTTGTGGTTACCTTATATCCCATTAACTTTTCCCTCCATTTAAGACAGTCGATTTTATCCCGTAATCTACCTGACATTCTCACCACCTGGATCTCTATTCCTTTGTGTTTACCTACTTTCACTTTGTAATTGTTTTGATCATAGACTGACCTCCCAGATCCTCTGTTCTTATCATTTTAGTCTGTTCTTGACTCTTCCATTTGTTGATTGAGTTCAGGGTGATGCTGCCACATACGTCATTCTCTGGTTGTTGTCTGTTCTTGTTGGTTCTCAGTCCACAGAACTTCTTTAGGATGCTTTTCATAGCAGGGTTGGCTTTGGCAAAATCCCTTAGCTTCTGTTTATCCTGGA
>NW_006408607.1:5677049-5687327 GCF_000296735.1 Chrysochloris asiatica | reverse complement strand
TCCAACATGAATCTTAGGCCTTCTTTGCAGATTTTTTAAATCCTTTTTTGTGCTTGCTCTTCTATCTTAGTAGTGTTGAGAGATTTATCTTCTAGCTCACTTGTTCTGGCCTCTTCAGTTGTACTCCTTTGTCCTTTCAGTGTATTGTCCATTTCTGATATTCTATTTTTAATCGTTTGGACCTCTTTCTGTAGGTTTTGCATTTCTTCCAATGTTGTATCTATCTTATTTGATTGTTCCTGTAGCACTTTCCTGACTTCTTCTGTATTTTTCTCAACTCCATTGTATAGTGGTTTGATGCACTTTATAAACATTTTTCTGAATTCCTTCTCAGGCATTTCCAAGGCCTGCCCATCTTCCAGTATGGAGTATAGGTCTACTTCCAACTCATTTGCCTCAGTCACTTTATCTCGTTTCTGGACATGTGGTGATATGGTCATCTGTTTCTGTTTTTTTGGGCATATTCAGGAGTTATCTGTGGCCTTAATACTTAGATGGGTGTATATTTTTTATTTTTTATGCTTTCTGATTGCCTCCAGGTAGATGTGATCAGGAAATGGGCTTCCCTTTTCACTCTTCTTCCTGAGAAATTTCAAGATGCCACTGTTGGTCTTTGTGACATAACTCAGGATTTAATTTTCAGCCTATTTCCTTTTTAGTCTGCCTGTCTGGCTCCACTATCCCCGCTCAGGCCTTTTCCCTAGTAATAAACAGTTCAGGGCCGGCTGTGATCGTTTTGCACTACTGTTTGGTTTTAAGTGGAAACTGTCACTTTAAATTTTGATGAAATCTGTGCACATGCCTAGTAGAACGTTCCGGGGGTGGGGTGTCCACTCACTCAAGCACCTCCTCTAGTCACCAGAATGGAGGTGCACAGATAAGGAGAGACCAATGAACAGATTTTAAAAAAAGCATCCACACCTTTATCTCTGTGGTTCTTTCAGGTATCTGTGGCTGCTCTGATACTTTCCCAGCTTGGTTTCACCCAAGATGGCAGCTCCGGGAGTAGCTGAGCATCTTGGATTAGAAAGCACTGGATTTCTTGCCTCTGCTACAAATTCTCCTAGCTGTAAGGCTTCCAACCTTCTACCTATTCCTTTATATGTGGTTCAGAGTTCTGGCACCATCCCCTGAGCCTGCTTGGCCCGGTATTCTGTGTTGTTGCTGACGGAGCTCCTCACTGCACGTCTACCCAATTCGCCATCTTGTTTGTTCTTGGGGATTAACTTTTTAAGCAGTGTTGTTGTTGTTGTTAAGTGCCCTCAAGTTGGTTCCAAATCAGTGACCCTGTACAGGATTTCTAAGGAAAGGCTGGTGGGTGTGACCCGTGAACTTGTGGGCAGCAGTCCAGTGCTCATCCTACAGTGCCATTTCACCAGTACCACCATATAAGCTGCTGTTGTTGTTAAGTGCCATCAAGTCAGTTCTGACTCATGGTGACCCTGTATAGGGTTTCCAAGGAGCAGCTGGTGAGTCTGAACCGCTGACCTTGTGGTTCAAACCAACCTTGTGGTCTAGTGCATTATGCCCAGCACCACACAGCTGGCATTATATTACATAAACACAGTTAGAAGAAAATTAAAGCATTGATACAAATTTAGATAAGTCACATTTATCAAGAAAACTCTTTTTATACAATAATTTAAATTAAATCACATAAAGGACACGTAGCAAACACAAAATGCTTAACCCTAGACTTCCAAAGTGCTTGGCAGCTATTTTAGGATAATTAAAAAAGAAAATAAATATGCATCCTCAAGGTGACTCTCTGAACAAGAGCACACAGGTTTCTAAAAATAGTCATTAAATCTCTAAGGCCAAATTTTACACTTATTCTGGTTATTTTGTAACACTCCAATTATGTCTTACTGAAATAGTTCAGGATTTAAAAAAAACAAAAAAAAAAACAATAGAAAACAGAAAAAAAAAATTATTAGGAGAAAATAAAAAGGATTCGTTGATCATACAGATTAAAGATACTGTCAGAGTCTTAAAGAACCAATCAGTCATAACCTCTGTTGTTGTTGTTGTTAATAAAGTTCCTCAATTCAGTTCCGACTCATAATGACCCTATATAGGGTTTCTGAGGAGCAGCTGGTGGTTTGCAGTCCAGTGCTGAACTCAGAGAGTCACCCCACAAGTCCATCCTTTAGGAACCCTGGTGGCACAGTGGTTAAGCGTTCGGCTGTTAACCTCAAGGTTAGTGGTTCCAAACCCATCAGGCACTCCTTGAGAGAAAAGACTTAGTGATCTGCTCTTGTAAATATTTGTTGTGTTGTTATTATAGCAAAGTGTTGTGGAGTGGGTTCCAGCTCATAGTGACTCTGTATAGGGTTTCCAAGGAGTGGCTGGTGGGTTTGAATCACCAACCTTGTGGTTAGCAGTCCAGTGCTCATCCTGTAGCACCACACCAGGACTTGTAAAGATGACAGCCGAGGAAACCCTACGGGGCAATTCTACTGTGTCCCGGAGGATCGCTAGGAGTCAGACTGGGCTCTATGGCACACAACACAGTGGTCTTTAGAAAGTCCTCTCCACGAGGATGTGTCTGTGTCTAGAGGCATTTCTATCATTAAAGCTGCTACTTGTTAACATGGAAAAAAGGTCGAACTTATTCACCAAAGCAGGAACACGTGATAAAAAAATAAATACAAGCAAATCACCACAAAGAAATCGATTTCTTTTCCTGACACTTGCAGTTGGCATGACATTTTACCATTTCCTAGAGGTTGTCTCTGAAGCACTTCTAAATAAGCACATGTTGTTAAGTGCCACTGAGCCAGTTCTGATTCATGCTGACTCTCTAGGGTTTCCAGGGAGCAGCTGATGGATTTGAACTGCTGCTCTTGCGATTAGCAGTCCAGGGGTTGTCCTACAGCGACACAGCAGGATTACACAGTAGCAGTCTTAAATATGGCATGAATACCCTTCTTTACTCATACCTATTCCAGCACACCTAAGGAATAGCACACCTTCTAACACACATTTCAAACTTCTTGCCTTCTTGGAATTTAAAAACAAAAAAAGTTCATTATGAATTTGTACTCATATATTCTTTGTCTAGATATAATGCACAGCAAGAACAATACAAAAATAAAATCAGGTCAAATTTTATACATATGTGGGCTTCAGAAAGTTCACAGAGAAATTCCATTCTCTTTTTAAAATTCCATTTCCCACGAACGTTTTTAATTCCCCTCTTACATACAGGGTAGTGCTTTCCCTTAGATTTGCATAGCCTTTGCCTAGAATGCCTTCCTCATTGTTCATCCCTCCTCCCGAACTCCTCAGGCTTGTTGAAAAGTGACAAGGAAAACAAAATCCAGTACGTAATACAGAAAATATTTACTGAAGCTTTACTTTGTGCTGTTACGCCCAGAATTTGGGGTCCCCAAAGACCACCCAGGAGCCGTGTACCGATGCAAATACATAAGGGAAGTTTAATCAAGCTCGAGGCAGGTCTCTAACCTTATCCGACGCAGCGGAATAGGGAAAGAGCCCTGAATTCATTGTCTGCAGGGTTTTTATAGAATTTTCAAACAGCTCAGGTTTCTCAGCTTTACAATCTTTGGATTGGTTAACAATTGGCAAACTATGAGAGGTTACAGTTTAATTGGTCAGGACTGGTGGTCTTTGTTCTTAGGCTAGGGTAAAGGAAAACATCTGGCCTCTGGCCTTGAGCTGCCTGGCTATTTATACATATATCATTTTCTTGGAGCTAGGGGACGTGTTCCGGCTAATGTACAGAATGGAGATTGACCTTGTCTCTGGAGAGAACTAAAAACTGAGGCCTTGTCTATTTAAAATGCTTTCCTGAGCCTGACTAGAGTCTAGTCAAGCAGTCTCTAGGTAGGCAAAATCAGGTAAAATCAGTTAGGTCCTTACAGTGCCAGGCACTGACATGAATTAAAAGTACTTCACATGAATTTCTTCACTGTATCCTCAAAGCCACCGTAAGAGTTTTTCCTCATTTTAAGCAAGCCGAGGATTAGGCAGGGAGAGACTTGCTTGAGGTCTCAGAGCTAATTGCTGGAGAGCCTGAGACTACAATCTAGGCCTGATTCTAGGACTGTGCTGTTGACCTTAGACACAACCTCTTCCCAGAAGCACTCCTCAAAAATGAGTTGGCACTCCCGCTTCTAGGCTCTCAGAGTGATTGGAATTTACTGTCCTAGTAGCTTTAGTCCTACAATGAAACTGCTTGTCTACTATAAGCTTGAAGATGAAAACGATTGTTTTCTTTACTATTCTATCCACAGCCCAATGCCTTGTACATGGAGCTCAGGAAATACATGTAGAATCAATAAGGTGCCCCCCAAATAAAGCCTCTCAGAATGGCTTACCTTTGGAGGGAGACCTATCCGATGGAATTTTCTCCCTACTTTTGGCACTTTCTGCAAAGCATACTTCTTGCCTCTTGACTTTGCGCGGTCAATTGCACTGTAGTTAAATGTCTCACTGACCAGCCAGGCCACCTAGAAACATGCATGGTGGAAAAATGGTCTGAAGTTTTAGATGCACCAGAGGACACATGTTAGTGCTACAAATTAGCAAAGGTCAATTCTATACAACAGAACATTTTGAAGAAGTGTTCAAGTAAAAACGTATAAAGACCAAAAGAAACCTAACAGTCTTTTTATGCTCCAGCTCTCTGATGGGTCTCTCCTCTCTAGACACTAGGTCCTTCCCTTGTTTTCTTTAGCATCTCCCGGCCTCACATGGACAAGGCATAGTCTTTGCGGATACTTGTATATCAATTTAGTAGTGGCTCATGAATTTAGGTTTGTTGTTGATGTTATGTGCCATTGACTAGCTTCCAACTCATAGCAACCCTGTATAGGATTTTCAAAGAGGGACTGGTGAATTTGAACCACTGACTTTTCGGTTAGCAGTCCAGTGTTTATCTTACAATGCCACACCAGGACTCGACTTTTAGTTTGGTGATAGTGTGCTGTTGGCTCAGTTCTGATTCATAGCGACCCTAAATAGGGTTTCCGAGACAATATTTTAGGGGATCAGAAAGCTTCACCAGTCTCCTGTAGAGTGGCTAGTAGATTTGAACTCCTGACCTTAAGATTAAGAGCCTGATAATGTGTAACCAATAAGGTACCAGGACTACTTGACTTTTAGTTTATCGGAAAAAAAATAAACTCTACTTTGTTGTTGTTGCTGCTGTTAAGTGTCATCGAGTCGGTTCCAACCCACGGCAATCCTGTATAGGGTTTCCGAGGACTGGCTGGGGAGCTCGAACCACTGACCTTGAAGTTCAAACCGACCTTGCAGTCCAGCTCATTAACCCACAGAGCCACACCAGAACTCCAGGCTCTATCATTAGGAATTGCTAATGAACTGGTCACAGATAGATAATTAGGGAGTAAATTAAAATGGTGGTGGTGGTATGTGGTCGAGTCACTTCTGACTCACAGAGACTCTGTATCAGGTTTCCCAGGCTGTGAATCTTTATAGGAGCAGTAAGTAAGCCTCATCTTTCTCCCACGGGGTGCCTGGTGGACTCAAACTGCTGACCTTGCAGTTAGCAGCCCAATGCGTAATCTACTCTACAACCAGAGCTCCCAAATTTAAAGAACAAGAATAAAAATAAATTCTCCGTTTACCCTTGTTTTAGGAACAATTCCAAGATGAAGCTTTTCATCCACAAGGTAGGCTCCAGCTTCAGAAAGGTACCCCTGATTCGGGAGCAAGCAACCTCTCCCGAAGCAGCAAGGGCAGAAGACCTTATGAACATACTTGGTCCATTTGGGGTTTAATTGACCATAAGGCTCTTCAGATTTCGGTTTAAACACACCAACAGTTTTCTGTAGGGGAAAAGAGCAGAAATCTTAGCAGATTTTCACCATCTATATAAACATCCACAATATGTTTGCATTCTTAAACCTTTTAACTGCTTCCCACCACAGACTGGAGCCTAATTCCAAAATATTATAACATGTTCAGTTCCTAGCACAGTTTTACATGACTCCCGTTCAAAATTCTATAATCAATAATCCTTGGGGCCAGAGGCTTTCAAACTGTGTTCTGAAAAGCCCCAGGGGATAGGAGGGCAGGGTTCTAAGACCCCAGAGTCCTTCTCAACCAGATTAACTATGGTTTCCTCTGTTGTACAAGATTGGACTTCTAAGTAGGAAACAATTCCAGGGATTTAAAAATGTTTAAAAACCACAGCTCCAGGTCAAATAGTAGTATTATTTCCTATCTGTCAAATATTCAAATCATACCTTATTTCATTGTCTACCTTTCTCACTAGAGTGTACATCAATCCTAAAAGAACAAGGACCCTGTTAGAGCTGTACCCCCAAGTTCTCAGTAAAATTCCTGGTACACAGTAGGTATATGAGTATAGGGTAAATGAACTAATGAATCCAGTGACAAAACAATATCTCTAAAATACAAAGGTAATTACTGAGCCTTACCCGACAGAACTATATTATAAGTTAGGTATTATAATTCAGGCTTTCTACTGCCGTTAAGATTTGTTGTTGTTGTTGTTAAGTGCCGTCGAGTCGGTTCCGACCCATAGCGACCCTGTACAGGGTTTCCGAGGGTGTAAATCTTTACGGGAGTAGAAAGCCTCATCTTTCTCCCGCGGAGCAGCTGGTAGTTTCGAACCGCTGACCTTAAGGTTCGCAGCCCGATTCGTAACCACTACGCTACCAGAGCTCCCTCGGAAATCCTGTACAGGGTCGCTACGGATTGAAACCGACTCGACGGCACTTAACAACAACAACAACAACAACATAGTGCAATACAATCAGAGTCACTAGTAAAAAAGTCAGTAAGAATGAATTAAGAAACCCAACTTGGGAAAACAATCGGGAGACCTACATTTGTGGAAAAAATGCAATTAGAAGATAATGGGCTGTTTTCTATGAACTTTAAAAAAATCCTCTCACAGATATTTAGGTCTCAAAAAAGATCTAACTTCAAAAAACAAGATACAACTTCAATTTTGGCCAAAAAAAAAAAATTAATTGAGATTAGAATTGTTCTGGCCAATGAAAAAAGGACTGTTGATGATGCATCATGCAGAAAGCTTTGAAGACGACAGCATAGATGATTGAAAGATTCTAGACTCAGGGGAACAAAGTCCCTAGTCAGCCACTCCTTTCTGCTCTAGAAAGAGACTTTGGTTCATCTGACTTGG
Organism: Chrysochloris asiatica; assembly: GCF_000296735.1. Classification (NCBI taxonomy): domain Eukaryota; kingdom Metazoa; phylum Chordata; class Mammalia; order Afrosoricida; family Chrysochloridae; genus Chrysochloris; species Chrysochloris asiatica. Next base: position 5,680,165 of record NW_006408607.1, on the reverse strand, counting down.
CCACATTCCAATGCTTCTAAACTTCAGTAGGTCAGGTCACCCTTCTCTGGGACAGTGCTAGGAAAAAAATGTCCTTGGGCAAGATTCTCCTCCAAAAAAAGATCAAGGATGATGGAAATAACATGAAAAAGGTTTCAAAAGGTTAGCCTTCCACTGTGGAGGGCTAATATGGTTATCATCTGTTGCATGGTAAGGATTGAGGAATACAAGCCCAATAAACCTTTACTTGACTGTGAGGATATGGCAAGTACTTTCAATCACATGGAAAATAATAGAATAGCAAACTATGCCTTAAAATAAACAGTTCTATTTCTAAATAGTGGAGGACTTTAGTAAAGACAAAACAAAAAAAACTGACCTTTTGAAAAGAAGGTGCAATCAGATCAGAAAAATATCTTCAGTAATCACAATGACTTCACATTTAACTAAGTGCTTTCCAAAATTTCTGTTATATATAGTAGGTCTGTGAAATTCTCACCCTCTTAGGATCCTTCACAAAGTAACTTCCGCTTGAACCTTGAATGATTCTTTCCGGGAAAACTCCACATTCTATTGCTTGCTCTGCTTTTGATACAATATCAGCAAATTCTGGATCATTGGAGAACGTATTCATCTCTGAAGTCACTCCACTTACTGCATTAAGAAAATCAATGTAACTATGAAAAATAAAGAAGAAGACCACCCAAGAGATTGTTTATAATGTGGAACTGCGAGATCTGATAAGCTCTAGGACATAAAGGTACAGAAATGTAATCAAGTATTGTACGGACTGCTTTCATCTGCCTACTTTTTTTCTTTCCTAACCATACCATTCATTTATGTTTCATGTAATGACACATAGAAAAAAACTTTCACTACTTGTTAAAATAATCACATGAATACCCCTCATTTCTTTGAACTCACTTCCAATGATTTTGTTTTTCATCCTACCTCAGCCTTCATCTCCACAACATATGCAGTTGTTGTTGTTAGGTACCATGGAACTGTCTCTGATTCGTAGCATCCTATGCACAACAGAATGAACCACTGCTTGGTCCTGCAAGATCCTAATAAATGTTGTGTTTGAACCAATTGTTGCAGCCACTGTGTCAATCTATCTGGTTGGGAGTCTTCCTCTTTTTTGCAGACCCTTCGACTTTACTAAGCATGATGCTCTTCTCCAGCAACTGGTCTCTCCTGGTATGTCCAAACTATGGGAGACAGACATCTGGGCTTATAAGGAACATTCTAGCTGTACTTCTTCCAAGACAGATTACCCACTCGTCTGCAGTTTGTTGCCCTGTAGTTGGCTTGCATGTTGCTGTGATGCTGGAAACTATGCTACTCATGTTATCTGTGGTGGACAGGTTTCTGTGGAGCTTCCAGACTAAAAACAGATGAGGAAGAAGGAATAGGCCGTCCATGTCCGAAGGATTAGCCACTTAAAACCTAATGAATAGCAGTGGAACACTGTCAGATATAGTGTCAGAAGATGAGCCCCTCAGGATGGAAGGCACTCAGAATATGACAGAGGAAGAGCCTCCTTCAAAGTAGATTTGACTATGATGATGTGTATGGAGAAAAACTTTCAGGATCTTCATTTGCTAATGGGGCAAAACTCAACATGAGAAGTGGCTGCAAACAATCTTAGGAGGGGGCTTCAAAAAGTCTATGGGAAAAGTGAATGTATGAAGGCCCCTTGTTTTTGAGATCTTGTCATTACCAATACCTGCCACCTCTACGTATTTTGGTTCTCACACATCTCTCATCTTCCCAATTCACTCCCTCGGGCACCGAGCAGTAAATTCTTCCATCCCACTCTTGTTTGTTGTTGTTAGGTGCTGTTGAGTCAGTTCCAGTTCAGAGAGACCCTATGTACAACAGGACAAAGCACTTCCTGGTCCTGCACCCACCTCCCAATTGTTACATATGAGCCCACTGTTGCTGCCACTGTGTCAATCCATGTTGTTGAGGGTCTTCCTCTTTTCTGTTGACTCTCCACTTTAACAAACATGATGTCCTTCTCTAGAGACTGCTCCCTATTGACAACATGTCCAAAGTAGGAGAGAGAGAAAGTCTCGCCACCTTCACTTCTAAGGAGCATTTTGGTGATCTACAAATCATCCATCTACCATATTATCTATCTATCTTCCTTCCTTCCTCCCTCCCTCCCTCCCTCCCTCCCTCCTTCCTTCCTTCGCCAGTTTCAGTTATGGTCAATCATCATATAAACACTATCTTCCTTCACCACCTGACAAAAATCCCAATTCTGAATTGCCTCAGACTCTGCCTACACCCAGGCAGCTGAACCTGGCTAGAGAACGGATACAAAGAGAACACTTGGTCTCACTTTAAATTCATCACCACAAACGTCAGGTGGACATGACTTCTGGGAATGACCCAGTCCACAGACTTCTGGACAGCTATGCCATATTCCTTTCTCTCAAATTCTCAACATATTTCCTCTTCCATTCACTCTCTCTCAGCATGTAATCTAGCTACCTATTTCTATAAGAAATCAGAAAAATAACTTTCACCATCTACACCTACCCACCACACCACTCTCATCTGTCAGCTTGTCGCACTGTGTTGGCTTGCATGTGGCTGACATGCTAGAAGCTATGCCACTGGTATTTTGAATATCAGCCAGGTCACTCGTGAGGGGGAGGGCAGATTTCATGAAGCTGAGCTTCTAAAGCAAGACAAACTCAGAAGAAGGAGAGGTACATTACCACTGAAAACCTTATGAAGAATAGTGACACACTGTGAGACAGCAACAGAATACTGACTATTGAAACCTGATGAACAGCACAGGTGTTCTGTCAAACAGAGTGCAGGAGGATGAGCCCGTCAGGTGGGAAGGCACTCACAACAGGACTGGGGAAGAGCTGCCACCTCACAGTCGAGTTAACTATGATAATGCAAATACAGTAAAACTTTTGGGATTTTTCATTTGCTCATGGGGCACAACTCAAAATGAGGAGAAGCAGCTGACCATTAACATCTACAACATGAAACATACTAACGATGAATCTAGAAAAATTGGAAGTTGTCAAAAATGAAATGGAACATATAAGCATCGATATCCTAGACATTATTGTTTTGTCAGGTGCCATCGAGTCAGAACCGACTCATAG
>NW_006408607.1:5671514-5674299 GCF_000296735.1 Chrysochloris asiatica | reverse complement strand
GTATGCATGTGAAAGCTGGGCCATGAATAAGGAAGACCTTGTAGAAGAATTTCTGCATTTGAATTATGGTGTAGAGAAGAACTTTAAAAGTGCCATGGACTACTGAAAGAAATACAACCAAACACTCCGTGGAATCCAGGATGGCCAGACTTTGTCTCTCAAATGGGACATGCTGTCAGGAGGGATCAGTCCCTGGAGGACATCATGTTTGATAACAGTGGAGGGTCAGCGAAAAGAGGATGGCCCTCACTGAACTGGATCAGCAGCAATGGGCTCAAGCTTAACAACAATTTTGAGGATGGGACAGGACCCGGCAGTGTTTTGTTCTGTTATGCTGTGGCTGCTCTGAGGTGAAATCTACTCGCTGGTACCTAACAACAACCCATCCATTAACAACTGCACATGTACACTCTGCTTTTGCCTATTGCTATCGAGAGGACTTCAAAACATTTGTGGAAAACTTCCATATATTTCAATTCCATTTTCCAAAAACTTTAAAAACAATCCCCTTGCAGGTAAACTGCCTAAGGTTCAAGATGAACTTCACCTGCATCCTAGATCTTCCCCTGAGTACTTCTAGGGCATTTCCTCTGCAATTCTGCCCTGAATCAACCTTCCCCTTTTGATGGTATCTTACATCAATATACAAACATGCTGTCATTTCCCCCATCTGAATACAAACCACTCTTGTCCCCAACTTTTCCCTTAGCTGAAAGAACTTCACTTCTCTGCTCCTGATCCTAGCAAATGACCTCTTGTTGTTGTTGTTAGGTGCCATCGAGTTGGTACCGACCCATTAGCGACTTTATGCACAGCAGAACTAAACACTGCCCGATCCTGGGCTAACCTCACTATTGTTGCCATGCTTGAGTCCACCGATGCTGCCACTTGGCCAATCCGTCTCGGTGGGGGTCTTCCTCTTTTTCTCTTAGAATTGTTTATATTCACCAGTCTCAATTTTTTTTCCTTCTACTCTCTCTTAAACCCATTCTACTCTAGCTCTTTGTCTTCACTACCAAATTAAAATCATTTGTTTGGTAAACAGTGATCTGTACTGTTGTGGTACTGTGGGATAAACACTGGACTGCTAACCACACGGTTGGCAGTTCAAACCCACCAGTCACTCTTGGAAAGTCTATCTAGGGTTATTATGAGTCAGAAGCCACTGGGCAACAAACACCACCAACCTCAGGACTTATCTTTCTTGACTAACATCGCCTTGTGGCCCTGTGGGTTATGCCTTCCTTCTTGAAATTCTTTCCTAATGTGGCTTCTAGGATGTCATTTCTCCAGGCTTCCCTCCTACTTCACTGTCCCCATCAATCTGTCTGACCACTGAATTTTGGAATGCCCCCGGTTCCGTTCATAGTTCTCTTCTTGATCAACACTTTGGACTCCCAAATGTGTATTTGGACTTTTGCTCTCGATCCCAGACTACTCTGTATTCAAAGTGTCTACTTGGATTTTAATAGATGCCTCAAATTTCCCACATGCAAAACCAAACTACTGTTTTGCACCAACCCTCTGGATGGCTGCATCCCCACACTGTTCTATCCCAACCATTGGCAACTTGAACTCTTCCTCCATTTGATCAGGACCAAAGTCTGTGGTATCATCCAGGATTTGACACTGTCCATCCCCACATCCAATCCATCCAAATCTCTCTCACTTTCCACACTATCCAATTTACCAGCAACTCCTGTGGGCTTTACCATAAACAAACACCCAGAATCCAACCATATCTGACCATCTCCTCTCCTTCCACCTAATTTATGCCACTGCCAACTCTGCCAGGATTATGACAATAGGCTTCTAATGGGGTTTCTTCTTCTGACCATTCCTGTCTTCTGGTGGTGGTGGTTGTGTGTCATCAAGTCAGTCCTGACTCATAATGACCCTGTATAGGGTTTCAGAGACTGTAAATCTTCACAGGAGCAGAAAGTCTCATCTTTCTCCTGCAGAACAACTGGTGGATTCGAACTACTGACCTTGCAGTTCGCAGACCAACTCATTACCCACTATGCCACCTGGGCTTCTTAGAGGAGCTCTAGGAAAGCTTCTAAAACATTAAATTAGATCCTGTCACAAAACAGTCCAGAAACTTCCTCACTAAAGTCCTATGCCCAGTCTCTCCTGACCAGTTCGGACGCAGTGATTCTGATTTCTACTCTGGAACTTCTGGGTCCCTAAGATTTCCACGGCCTTTGGAGCAGATAGCCAGGTTTTTCTGCCAAGATGCCTATGGGGGTTTATACCAGCAACCTTTCTGGTTAGTAGCCAAGTGTGCAACAGTTTTCATATTCAGGGACTCTTTGTTTTGGTACTTATTACCTACAATACTATGTAGAGTCCTGGTGTGGCGCTGTGGGTTAATGCGCTGGACCGCAATATTGGCGGTTCAAGCTCACCAGTAGGCAGTTCAGATCTACCAGCCGCTCCTTGGAAACCCTGTACAGGGTCGCTATGGGTTGGAATTGACTTGAAGGCACTCAACAACACTTGATATCTATATATTTACTTATGGTGTAAGATCCAAGAAAACAAAATGGACATTCCCAGAAGTTACATTGCATCTTGCTTGATGTGGTAAGAATGATCTGGTTGTGTTTGGTTATGATAGCTGAGTGGTGCACTTTTTTTTTTTAAGTTAAAATTATAGTCGTTCTTTTTTAATGAATCAACTGTGGGGTCCTGATTTGTCTCTTGTCAGAGGATATTCAAAGTTATTTCCTCAGGAGAATCTCAGTTCTGCCTCTGTGTACTCCCTTTGGGTAACCTCAGAGAT
>NW_006408607.1:5643635-5671414 GCF_000296735.1 Chrysochloris asiatica | reverse complement strand
GGTGTAGGTCATGTTTATTGAATTGTATCAGATGATGCTTTTTTCCTCTTCCTTATTCTTCAGGTTGAGCTCTGTTCATCCAGTCATTGAAGCCAGGTCAAGTGGGTTTCATCTGCAAGTGTGGGTGTTCTTGTGTCTGTCCGCCCTCTTTTTATCAGCTGGCCACCCCGCTCTCCATTCTAGTCCTCTGTGGCTGTGTCATTGACTCTGAGCCCCCTGATTTGTCTCTTGTCAGAGGATATTCAAAGTTATTTCCTCAGGAGAATCTCAGTTCTGCCTCTGTGTACTCCCTTTGGGTAACCTCAGAGATGAGTGGCCTTGTAGCTAAGTTCCAGTCCAACTCAAGGTCCTCACTCCTCATAAGATTTCCAACTCACCCTGTGAACCTTTGCCCAGGCTGTTGCCACATGTACGCCTATCTTCCTTCCCATGGCTAATTCTTATTCATCCTTTACCTCCATCTGATCATTTACAATGCTGTAACAAACCAATGAAGAGCCAAGAGGGCAGAGATCTTTGTTTTGCTTCTGCTCTGGAATTTCCATTCTTCACAATGTTATCCACTGTTTGTTAGGATCCATGTAGTCGAATGGAGTCAATAAAGCACAAGTAAACATCTCTCTAGTATTCTCTGCTTCCAGCCATTCTCTGACATTAGCAATGATATCCCTCATTTTACATCCTCTTTTGAATTCAATTTGAATTTCTGGCAGCTCCCTGTCAATGCACTGTTGCAACCATTTTTGAATTGTCTTCAACAAAACACCCAGGCATTGGAAACACCAGAGGCATAGCTTCCAGCATCACAGCAACATGTAAGACACTACCTTACACAAACTGACAGGCAAGTGGGCATTACAGTGCTGGCTGAAGATTAATCTCCAACACATCACTCACTATTCAAAAACTCAGTTCTGGAGGACTGTTAAAACACACGAACAGTTGTCCTTTAGTGCCGTCAAGTCAGTTTTGATTCTTAGCAACTCTATATGGGATTTCCAAGGAGCGGCTGGTGGATCTGAACCAAACAAACATTGTGGTCCAGAGCTTATCCTACAGGGCCATCAAGCCAATGGCTTGAATATAGATGAAGCAATTCTAATACAGCCACTGCTAGACTAGACTAGCTTTGACTGAAATGGGTGGGCTCTGAGGAAGTTGTCAGAAATATCCCTACGAATCCATCACTCTTAGTACAAGATACTGCTTATCGTGTAACCCCCTTCTCCAAGAGAATGCACCACAGATTATCCATTGTCCCTTCTGTTTGTTTGAATTTGATGGACACAGTGACTGTGTCTCCTTCAAACTGGCCGCTCAACCACCTGAAAAGCTGAATTTATGGCCTGCCTGTCTGCCTCAAGTATCTGGCATGCATTTTCCAAGGGAGCTTCAAAAAACTCGTGGAAAAACTACATTCTTTTCATTCTATTTTTCCAGAAACTTTTTGAAGGTCCTTCATATGTAACAAAAGGCTAAACAGGAACTATCTGTGAGGATACCACAGGACCAGGCAGTGTTTCCTTCGGACAGATGTAGGATCACGATGAGTTGGAACTGACCCAATGATACCTAACAACAACTTTTCTCTGTGTCTCATCTTTTTCCCATTGAAATAAATTTTAAAATGTGTTAGTATCTTGTTAAGTCATTTGGTATGGTGCTATGGGATAATGCACTGGACCACAAGGTCAGCGGTTTAAACTCACCAGCCGCTCCTTGGAAATCCTATTCAGGGTTACTATGTGTCAGAGCTGGCTCGACAGTACTTCACAACAACAAGAATCACTACATGACTTAGAGATAAACATTTATTTTGGTACCACTCTGGGAATTGGCATGCTGCTCTCTAATTGTTAGACTTTCTAACTGAACGGTTCAGTGCTCCTGGGTCGCAGCCACTGGTCCTGGAAAAGTCACTTCACTTCTCAGTGTCTCCTTATACTCACTCCACAGGACTGCTTATGAACTAATGTAAGAGAAGTGCACAGAATATGCCCAGTACATACTAAGGGCTCTGGAAACCCAACCCACTGTTGAGTTGAGGCTGACCCATAGCAACTCTATCCAGGGTTTATGAAATTGTAAATCTTTAAGGGAGCAGACAACCTCATCTTTCTTCCAAAGAGTGACTACTGGGTCTGAACCTCCAACCTTGTGGTGAGCTACCCAATGCTTATCCCATAGTATCACCAGGACTCCTTCAAAATGCTACATAGCCAAGTGCTAGTGGGCTGGCTCCGACACAGCAATTCTGGATAGGGTTTCTAAAGTGTGGCTGGTGGGACTGAACTGCCAAACGTGCAGTTAGCAGTCCAGTGCTTATCCTATAAAACCACAGCAGGACCCAAGCCACTGATTTCAATGATAAGTAGAACAAGGAATGCCATTGTTTCTCCTCCTTTGACATTGATCCAAGGATGATTTATGCTTGCTCTAAGGAGCCATGGTGATGCAGTAGTTAAAGTGTTTAGCTGCTAACAAAAGGTCCAGTAGTCTGAACCCACCAGTCCATCAATGGAAGGATAATGTAGCAGTCTGCTTCCATAAAGAAGACAGTCTTGGAAACCCCAGGGTACAGCTTTGCTCTGTCCTACTAATAGTGAGGTTGGCCCAGGACCGGGCAGTGTTTTGTTCTGAAGTGTGTAAGTCACTATGAGTCAGTACCGACTCGATGACACCTAACAACAACAACAACAACCGACTACTATGAGTCAGAATAGGCTCAATGGTAGTGCTTTGGTTTGTCTCAAAAGCGTGTTCTAAACTTTGTCAAATGTCTTAAAAAAATCAAGATGACAAACAAGACATTCTTCCATGGGTCAAAGTACAAAAAGTTGTTTACAAAACACAATAATTAAGTTTCCTAATTGACATTAATATTTAACTAAAGAAAATAATTCCTGGGAACCAGAGAGGTGGTTTTGTGGGAACTGGATGGTAAGGGACAAAGGAAACTAATGAACTCATTAAAAAACTATGAAACTAAAATCTAGTTAAACGAATCATAAACTTTTCAAGAGACTGGCTTAAAATTTTTTTTAAATGTTTGTTTTTATTTATTTTAAATGGTTTTTATAACTCAAAACTATTTTTTAAATATTTTAAAAAATAAAGTCTCCATAGTAAATAACTAAATAAAAGTAATAACTATTTAATAACATTGGAGATATGCAGCAATGAACAAAGTGCAGGCACAAAAAAGGGAAAGGAAGGCCAAGTCTTGGCTTTACCAGTTACTGGATATTTTATTTTAGGCAAACAATCTCCAAGGTGCTATGAACATCACTTTTTAAAATTTTCAGTCCTTACACAAGAATGAGAAGAAGTAACTATTTTGCTGTGCTGTTTCAAGAATGAAAAAAAACAAACTTAAGACCGTGTTGTTGTCAAGTGCCATCCAGTCAGTCCTGACTCATGGCGACCCTGTAAAGGGTTTCCAAAGAGTGGCTGGTGAATCTGAACCACCAACCTTGTGGTTAAAAGCGACCCTGCAGTCCACTGCTTTATCCTGCAGCGCCACACCAGGACTCCATCTTTAAGATCATACAAACTGTAAACTATGGTATAAATGATGTATTACTACTACAAACAGTCTGCCATCCAAGTGAGTTCGCTCATAGCAACTCTGTATAGGGTTTCGGAGGCTATAAATTTTTTACAGGAGCAAAAAGCTTCATTTTTCTACCGAGAAGTTGTTGGCCGGCTTGTTAGTGGCTGGTAGTTTTGAGCTGAACTTGTGGTTTGCAGCTAGTGCTTATCCTACAGTGTCACCAGGGCCCATTAAAGTATTACCAATTAAGTTGCTAAGTGTCGAGTCAGTTCTGACTCATAGGGATCCTGTCAAGGGTTTCCAATGAGTGGCTGGTGGGTTTGAATCGCAGTCCAATGTTTATCCTATAGAACCACACCAGGGCTCCAAGGTATTACCATAAAAGTTAGGAATTGTTTTATAATCCATTTGAATTCCAATTACTATACTCCATCCCTCCCCCCTCACTCTTTCAAGCCTTACTATTTATTATTAGTTGACAGGATTTCACTTTTACAGAACAAACACACTGTGAGGTTATAGAACCAAACCAAACGCACCCCATCAAGTCAATTCCAACGCAAAGAGCCCTTAGATAGGGGTTTCAAGATGGTAAATCTTTACAGAAACAAACAGTCTCATCTCTTTCTCAGAAAGTGGCTGCTGGGCTGTGGTTAGCAGCCCAATGCTTATCCTACCACCCCTCCAAGGCTCCTTTTCAAGGTTGTATTGTTAAGTGTCCTTGAGGTGCTTCTGACTCACTCATAGTGATCCTGTATAGGGTTTCTGAGGAGCAGCTGGTAAGTGTGAACTCCCGACGCTGGGGTTAGTTATCCAGTGCTTATCCTACAGAGACATAAAATCTGCTACATCGGGTAACTTTGGCAAAAAAGGGGCATGATAGCCACGCATATCTTAGTTCACAGATTGGATTCTAGATCACTGTTGCCATTAAGTGCTGTCCAGTTAGTTCTGATCCATGGCAACCCAGGATAGGGTTTCCAAGGAACAGATGGTGAGCTTGAACCACCCAACTTGTGGCTCAAACCGACCTTGCAGTTCCGCGCATTAACCCACAGTGCCATTCCCCAAATTATTAACATAGCTAGGTGAATCTGGCTTCATTTGGTATATGGCTTCAACTTCATGCTGGTTTGTTCTGCTAAACACTGCCCTGTCACGTTCTCAATGCATGTATTAGCTACCGTAGTGAGAACACCTGAATGCTGGGCCTAGTGTTGGATCAGTGAATGAGAAGCCTGAATTGGAAACAGTGCTTCTTACCTCAGGTCTCTCCAATTTATTAAATTCAAAGAGCCTTGATGGCTCAATGGTTAAGTGCTTAGCTGCCAACCAAAAGGTTGGCAGTTGGAACCCACCTCTCCGCTCTGCTGGAGAAAGCTCTGGCAATCTGTTCCTGTAAAGATTGCAGTTTGAAAACCCTAAGGGATACTATGAGACCCAAATCAGCTCACCTTCATCTAACAATAAAAGTGACAGAAAAGCAAAGATAGTAACAAAAAAGTGCAAAATAAATATGAAAATGATACAACTTTGCTTGCTGAAAGCAAAGAGGAGTTAAAAGTTACTGAGGAAGAGCAAAGACCAAAGTCTTCAGTATGGGTTGCACCTCAATATAAAGAAAATAAAAATCCTCACCACTGGACCAATAAACAACACCCATATAAATAGAAGAAACATTGAAGTCAAAGACTTCGTTTTGCTTGAATCCAACATCAACACTCATGGAAGCAGCAGTCAAAAAAAAATCAAAGGATGTATTGCATTAGGCAAATCTGCTGCCCAATACCTCTTTAAAGTGCTCAAGAGCAAAGATGTCAGTCTAAGGACTAAAGGGCACTTGACCCAAGCCATGGTATTTTTAATCGCCTCATGTGCATGGGAACATTGGACAATGAATAAAGAAGATCACAGAAGAACTGATGCATTTGAGCTATGGTGTTGTAGAATATTAAAGGTACCACGGACTTTCAGGAGAACAAACAAACAAAAAATATAACCACAATGCTCCTTAGAAGCCAAGATGTCCAGACTTCATCTCTCATACTTCGCACATATTATCAGGAGGGATCAGTCCCTAGACAGCAACATCATGCTTGGTAAAGTGGAGGGTCAGCCCAAAAGAGGAAGACCCCGCAATGAGATGGACTGGCACAGTGGCAGCGCCAATGGGCTCAAGTGTAGCAGCAATTGTAAGGATGGCACAGGTCTGGGTGGTATTTTGTTCTGTTGTACACACTACTACATTTCGGAAGGAACTTAACAGCACCTAAAAACCACAACAATCACTCTGAAACACAAAAGTAGCTGTGTTGTAGGGGATGGAATCCTGCAACCAGAAAGAGTAGCCTGTAATTGGCTGACATTGTGAAGATCAACAATCCACTCCAGCAAAATGAGCAGACTGGTGCTGCTGCCCCACATCCCTGCACAGCACGGGGCATTCTCGCAGTTCCTTGTGGCCACCATGGTGGACAGTGAGCTGCCTGGCTTGCCTTGAGCCGTGCAGAAGTCTGGGTGTACGCTCAAGACACTTATGTTTAAACTCACTTTTGTGTGGAGGCCCTAATGGGCAAGGAAGCCCCAATACAAGGGAGCTTAATGGGCAAAAGAAAGTGACTTCTCAGCCCACAAAATCACCTGACTCCAACCTCTCCACTGATCATTTGAAACTGACATGACAGTACCATGTTTTACTACAATTTCAGCTTGAATTTAAATGATGCAAAATTCTGTAATATATAAAGCAGCAGCAAAATCTAACAACTCCAGAAGAACTAAAACTGGACAAATCCATTCTCTACAGTTTCTCTTCCAGCTGTCACCTATTGTGTGTGGCACAGTACACACATCAGCAGTGTACGGATTCATTTTACAAACACGTTTGTTTTTCTAGCTGGGACTCCTTCAAGACCGCCCTATTTTACAACCAAATCAGCCTAAATTAACTCTATTGCTGTAAATTACCCTCAAGTCGGTTTCGACCCATACTGACCCTGTTTCAAGGAGCGACTGGTGAACTTAAACCGTCAGCTTGTGGTTCAAACTGAAGTCCAGCGCATTAGCCCATAGTGTCACACCAGGACTCTAAGCCTGAATTTAGTAACTGCCTAAATTTTAGTAACTTTCAACATCATTTCAATTATTCTCTTTCACCGGATGCTACCAACCTGCTTAATAGTGAAATAGAAAAATAAAATTTAAGTGTATCAACGTACTCTTACAGAAAAAAAGACAGGTAGAGTGGAAGGCGAGGAAAACCTTTGTAAGAGAGGTAACAGGTACGGGACCTCCACTGACCTGTGCCTCCTGTGGCTAACGTCATAATAACAACACTTACAAGAAAGTTTTTGACATGCGTCCCAGCGGCAGCTGGATATTCTTGCTGTACATCTCTCTCCTCTCGACCATCGCCTCGCAAATTCTAAAACTTTCCTGAGCGTGGAGGGTTCTTACTATAAAGCTAAGCAAACAACTTATATTAAGTGTTTCTCAAGAGGCGGATTCCAAACGTTTAAACTCACTTTTGGGTGGAGGCCTAAAAGCTCCGAATGTAATCCTGGCTCTCTGAATTTAGGGAAAGCAGGCTGCAACCCCAGATCCCCAGGAGAGTAAAGGGGAAAGGTGCAAATAAATGTGCAAGCTGGAGAAGGCGAGGCTTGGCCAGTGGGCCCCCCCGGGGGGAGTCTTTCTAAGTGGACAAGTGCAAGGGTCCCAGGGCTGCGTTGGGGTGGAGGCGGAGAGGAGGGTGAGCCGGGTTCACCTGAGCACGCGAAGCAGGACCGGCTGACGGGCGAGCTCCCACAGGACCCCAGCTTCCGGGAGGCGCCGCTGGTGACGCCCTGGAGAGAGCTCTGGTCTCCGTCGGGGTCCTGGCCAGGGGCGGCCGCGCGCTCCTCTCCGGAGGGCTGCTGCAGCCTCACGGCGCTCCCCGGGGCCACTTTCGGCGTCTGGGCCCAGGCGATCCGGGGTAGCAGCGGCTCCCGCTCCTCGTCGTCGTCGTCGTCCTCCCGCCGCCCGGGCTCCAAGGGCTCAGCCATGGGCTACGCTCTGTGCCTCCCGCGTGGGACCGCCTCACACAAGGGAAGTGCCCGGGTCTGACGGCAGCATCGCGGGAGGCGGGGAACTAAAGACCCGGACTCCACAGTTAGGTCCGGCGGACGCCACCTCTTAGGCGCGAGGCACTCCCCCTGCGCCAGCCCCCGGCGGTTGCCCAGTCCCGCCCAACCCAGCCCCGCCGCCCGCAGCGCCCGGCCTCGCCCCTTCGGCCAACGCGGACCTTGCGCCTGCGCGGAGGCGTCGGCGGCGGTGGACGGGGCGGGGCGAGAAGGGCTGGGCGGGGTCGCCACCTGCCGCCAGGGGGCTTGAAGGCCATGGTGTGCGCGGTGCCACTCCGTGGTAACCCTGAAGTTGGAGTTAAATTGACCTCCTCAGAAGTGCAACCTACTGCTAAATCTGCCATTTCCTCCCTCTTCGAATTCACTTATAAAGTTTACTACCGTCTATATGACTGTTAAAAACAACACTAGAGGAAGCAGCGGTCGAGAGATCAGACGACGTATTGCATTGAGCAAATCTGCTGCACAGGAACTTTTTAAAGTACTGAAGAGCAGAGATGTCAGCTTGAGGACTAAGGTGCGCCTGACCCAAGCCATGGTATTTTCAATAACCTCATATGGATGCGAAAGCTGGACAGTGAATAAGGAAGATCATAGAAGAATTGATGCCTTTGAGTTGTGGTGTTGGAGGAGAATACTGAGAGTGCCATGGACTGCCAAAAGAATCAATAGGTCTGTTTTGGAAGAAGTGCAGCCAGCGTGCTCCTTGGAGGCCAAGATGGCTAGGCTTCGTTTCTCCTACTTTGAACATATTGTCCGGAGGGAACAGTAGCTGGAGAAGGATATCATTCTGGGTAAGGTGGAGGGTCAGAGAAAAATAGGAAGACCCCCAACGAGATGGATCAGCCAGGTGGCATCATTGATGGCGTCAAGTGTGGCAGTGGTAGTAAGGTTGGCCCAGGATCAGACATTGTTTCCTTCTGCTGTGCATGGGGTCGCTATGAGTCGGTTCCGACTCGATGGCACCTGACAACAACAATATGACTCTGAGAGCCCTGGTGTGGTTCAATGGGTTAAAGCGCTGGACTGCAAGGTCAGCGGTTCAAACTCACTAGTCACTCGTCAGAAACCATAAAGGCCAGCAGTTCAAGCTTACTAGCCACTCCTTGTAACCCCTATACAGGGTCTCTATGGGTCGGAACCGACTCGACAGCACTTAACAACAACATATAACGGGGAGTCCCGGTGTAGTGCTGTGGGTTAATTGCACTGGATGGCAAAGTCGATTTGAACTCAAGGTCAGTGGTTCAAGCTTACCAGTCACTCTTGGAAACCCTATTCAGGGTTGCTATGAGTCGGAAACAACTCGATGGCACTTAACAACAACAACATATGAGTCTGTAGGATAAGGACTGGATCTCAAGGTCAGTTTGAACTGTACGGTTGGCAGTTCAAATCCACAAGTCGGAAACCCTATACAGCAGAGCTGGGGAACCTTTTTTTCTGCCAAAATTTATAACATCATTCGTGGGGTATACAAAATCATGAACTTAAAAGTTAGTGTGCTATATTTGGTCAAACATTTAACTCATCCCTAATGTGATGGCTGTGGAGTGCTGGTGTGGTGCTGTGGGTTAATGCGCCAGACTGCAAAGCGGTTTGAACTGCAAAGTCGGCGGTTCAAGCTCACCAGCTGCTTCTCAGAAACCCTAAACAGTGTCGCTATGGGTTGGAACCAACTTGACAGCACTTATCAACAACAACAATGTGATGGCTGGAACTGTGGTTGCCTTGGTAGAGCCAGAGCAAATGATTTCAAGGGCATTACAGGGCCCCCTGCGCAGACATTCCCCACCTCTGCTATATAGGATTATTGGGGTCAATGGCAGTTAGTAACAACATACTTGTACATTTATTTGTCTGACTTACTTTTGTTATCCCCACTAGAAGTCCATGAGAGCAGGGACTTTGTCTTTGTTCAGACATTGCTGATACTGGTATTTTGTGTTTTCTCTTTTTTTCCCTTGACTTATCTAACAAAAGAAGTCAGATGGTTAAGCACTGGGCTACTCATCCAAAGATGGTGTTGGAGTCCACTGAGAGGTTACTGATGATCTACTCTTCAAAATGTCACAGCCACTGAAAACCATTTCTACTATGACATACCATAAGTTCTACCACTTGCCTGGCAGTTTATTGTACAATGCTGGTTTGTATGTTGCTGTGATGCGGGAAGCTATGCCACTGGTATTTTAAATACCAACAGGGTCATCCATGGTGGACAGGTTTCAAATCACCTTCCAACCTAAGAGACTTTGTTGTTATTGTTAAATGCCATCAAGTTGGTTCCAATCCATAGTGACCCTGTATAGGGTTTCCAAAAAGTGGCTGGTGAACTTGAACCACTGACCTTGCAGTTCAAATTGACTATGTTGTCCAGCGCATTAACCCACAGTGCCACTAGGAAGAAGGAAGGGCAGACAACTTTAGAATGTTTAGTCACTGACAATCGTGTGAATTGGAACAAGATCAGATAGCACAGGAATATTGAAATTACAACATAATGAATAGTACAAGAATATTGTCAGATATAGTTCCAGAAGATGAGCCCCTCAGGTTGGAAGGCACTCAAAATACAGCTGGGGAAGAGTAGCCTCCTCAAAGAGTTGTTAAGGTGATGAAGCAAATGGAGTAAAGCTATTGGGACCGGCATTTACTGATGAGGCACAACTGAAAATGAGGAGAAACAGCTGTAAACATTCACTAATAATTGGAACATGGAAATTACAACGAACCGAAGAAAATTGGAGCCTGTTGAAATGAAATGAAACTGATAAAGATCAGCATCCTAGATATTTTGTTGTGTGTTAAGTGCTGTTGAGTCAGATCATAGTGACCCTATAGATAGCGGCTCCAAGTAACAGCTGGTAGGTTTGAACTGCCGAACTTGTGGTACACAGTCCACTGCAGATCCTACAGCACCACACCAGCTAAAATGGACTAGTACTGGTCAATTTGAACCTGGCAATCACTTGGATTATTATGCTGGGGATGACAAATTGAGGAGGAATGGTGTCACTTTCATCATCAAAAAGAACATTTCAAGATCTATGTTGAAGTATAATGCTGTCTGTGATAGGTTACTATCCATATGCCTACAAGGAAGACCAGTTAATATCACTGTTGTTCAAATTTATGCACCAACGACTAAAGCCAGTGGTGATGAAATTGAAGAATTCTACCAACTTTTCAGTCTGAAATTGATCTAACGTGCAATGCAGATGTATTGATAATTACTGATGATTGGAATGCAAAGGCTGAAAACAAAGAGGAAGGATCGTAGTTGGAAAATATGGCTTTGGTGATACAAATGATGTTAGAGTCACATGATACAATTTTGCAAGATCAGTGATATTTTTATTACAAATAACTTTTTTTTTTTAAAGTTTTCATTGTGAATTGAGTGATAGTTTACATGGGAGAACATCAACTTTATATTCATCCTATCGTATTTCATTTCATTGCAATGATTACAATCCCCTCAATGCATCATCATTCAACAGCATTTGCTTCCATTTCCTCTGTTTTTTTGTTTTTTTATTGATTGGTTGGTCTGTTTGTTTGTTTGGATGTACAAACAAAGCACTCAGGAATACATAACCATTCAAACAACTAAAGGATACACCCTGCAGCCCTGGCCCCAGCCATCAGCCTCTCTCCCTCCCTGAGTCCAGAGATCCCAACTGCTCCATCTCTCCATGTCACCATCTCTGCCTTCATTGCTGGTGTCACTGCTTCTCTGGATAGAGTCCCGCTGCAAATTACTTTTAAAAAGATGACTATATTTTTTATCATCAGATGTAATAAACAGAAATCAAATCGACCAAATCTATGGAAATAGATGGTAGAAAATCTCCATATCATCAGCCAAAATAGGCCAGGGGCAGACTGTGGAACAGACCATCAACTGCTCATATGCAAGTCCTAACTAAAGCTGAAGAAAATTAAAACAAGTCCATAAGAGCCAAAATATGACCTTGAACATATCCCCCCTAAACTTAGAGATCATCTCAAATACATATTTGATGAATTAGACATGAATGACAGAAAACCAGAAAAGTTGTGGGCTAACATCAGGAACATCATACAGGAAGAAAGCAAAAGGACGTTAAGAAGACAAGAAAGAAGGAAAAGACCAAAATGGATGTCAGAAGAGAATCTGAAACTTGCTCTCTAACATAGTGATGCTAAAGCAATGGAAGAATATAGTTCAGCAATATTCCTGAGTGCTTTGGAATGGAAGAAATGAGGTAAAAGAGTTGAACAGAAAATTTCAAAGCTCAGCTTAATAAGACAAAGTCAAATATTATAACAAAACATGCAAAGACCAAAAGGTTTCCTCAAATTGAGGGAACTGGAAAAAAAAAAATTCAAGCCACCACTTGAAATATTGGAAGAATCTATGGGTAGGATATTGCATGCTGCAGAAAGTATCAAAAGAAGATGGAAGGCATAAACAGAGTCACTGCACCAAAAAGAAATGGTCGTTGTTCAACCATTTCAAGAGGTAGCATAAGATCAACAGCCAGTGATACTGAAGGAAGAAGTCCAAGGTACATTGAGGGTATTGACAAAGAACAAGGCTCCAGGAATTGATGGAATACAAATTGAAATCTTTCAACATACTGAGGTAAGACTGGAGACACTCACTTATCTACACCAAGAAATTTGGAACACAATTACCTGGCCAACTGATTGGAAGAAATCCATATCTGTGCCATTCTAAAGTCCTGGTGTGGCGCTGTGGGCTAATGCGTCAGAATGCATTAATTTCATTGGAACTGCAAGGTAGGTGGTTCAAGTTCACCAGCTGCTCCTTGGAAACCCTGTACAGGGTCATTATGGATCGGAATCGACTGGACAGCACTTAACAACAACAATAACAAAGAGAGGTGACCCAATGATATGCAGAAATCATCCGACAATATTAATATTACATGCAAGTAAAATTTTTCTAAAGATAATTTTAAATGGCTGCTACAGTACACTGACAAGGAACTGTAAGAGGATCAGGCAGGATTCAGATGAGGACTTGTAATAAGAGATCTCATAGATGACATCATTTGGATCTTGGATGAAAACAGAGAATACCAAAAAGATGTTTACCTGTGCTTTATTGACTGCAAAGGCTTTCAATTGCGTTGATCATGACATGCTATGGACAATATTGCGGAGAAAGTATTCCTGAACACTTAATTATGCTAGTGAGGAACCTGTACATAGACCAATAGGTAGTTGTTTGAACAGAACAAGGGAATACCAAATGGTTTAAAATTAGGAAAGGTGTGCATCAGAGTTGTATTCTTTCACCATATTTATTCATTCTGTATGCTGGGCAAATAATCTGAGAAACTGGATTATATGGAGAAGAATGTTCCATCAAGATTGGAGGAAGACTTAGTAACAACCTGTGATATGCAGATGATACAACCTTGCTTGCTGAAAGTGAAGAGGACTTAAAATGCGTACTGATGAAGATTAAAGACCATAGCCTATGGGATGCACCTCAATGTAAAACAAAAAAATCCTTACCACTGGTTCAGTGAATAAGATCCATATAAATGGAGAAAAGATTGAAGTTGCCAAAGACTTCATTTTGCTTGGGTCAACCATCAACACTCATGGAAGCAGCAGTCAAGAAATTAAACTATGTATTGAATTGGACAAATCTGCTACACAACACCACTTCAAAGTTTTCAAGAGCAAAGATGTCAGTTTGAGGGCTGAAGTGTCCTGATTCAAGCCATGGTATTTTCAATAGCCTCATATGCATGTGAAAGTTGGACAATGAATAAAGAAGACTGTAGAAGAATCCATGTGTTTGAGTTATGGTATTGGAGGAGAATATTAAAATTACCATAGACTGCCAAAAGCACAGATAAATCTGTGTTGGAAGAAGTACAGCCAGAGTACTTCTTGGAAGCCGGAAATGGTGGTATTTCATCTCTCATACTTTGGTCAAATTATCATGAGCGACCAGTCACTGGAGAAGGACATCAATCTGGTAAAGTGCAGTGTCATCGAAAAAGAGGAAGACCCTCCAATGAGATGGATTGGCATAGTGGCAGCAGCAATGGCTCAAGTGTGACAACTATTGTGAGGTTGGCTCAGGAGTGGGCAGTGTTTTGTTCTGCTGTGCATAGTGCCACTGTAAGTTGGAATTGACCCTATGACACCTGCCACCAAGCAACAGCAACCGCAATCAACATCCATGGAGGCAGCAGTTAAGAAATCAAACAATGTATTACACAGGACAAATCTGCTGCGAAAGACCTCTTAAGGTGTTACAAAGCATAGATGTCACTTTGATGTCCAAGGGGCACGACATAAGCCATGACATTTTCAATCAACTCATATGCATGCACAATAAAAAAGGAAGACTGAAGAACAACCCTGTAGTGGAGGACTATTGTTGCTCGGTGTTGTTGACTAAGGACTAGTACTTAGGACTATGTGAGATGGGATTCTCTATCAGCACTATTCCTAGTTTCAGTTTTTATAAACACAAACACAGAAAATCTGTTCACTTAAATGTTGTTCGGTGCAATCTAGTTGGTGTTGATTCATTGTGACCCTGTATATGATTTCTGAGGAGCGATTGATGAGTTTAACTGCCAACCTTGTGGTTAGCAGTCTAGAGCTTATCCTACAACTCCACAGCTGGACTCCTATATATAAATAATTGTTGTTGTTTAAGTGCCGTCAAGTCGATGCTGACCCATAGCGACCCTGTAGAGGGTTTCCAAGGAGCAGCTGTTGAGCTTGAACCTTGCAGTTCAAATGACTTTGCAGTCTGATTCATTAGCCCACAGCATCACACCAGGAAATGTTGTTGTTAGGTGCCATTTAGTGGATATCGACCCATAGCAACCTTATGCACAGCAGAACAAAACACCACCTGATCCTGTGCCAACCTCACTATTGTTGCCACACTTGATCCCATTGATGCTACCACTTAGCCAGTCCATCTCACTGGGGGTCTTCCTCTTCTTCTCTGACCCTCCACCTTACAAAACATGATATCCTTCTCCAGCAACTCCTGACAATATGTCTGAAGTATGAGAGACAAAGTTTGGCCATCCTGGCTTCCAAGGAGCACTCTGGCTGCACTTCTTCCAAGACAGATCTGTTTGTTCATTTAGCAGCCCAGGGCACTTTCAATATTCTCCTCCAACACCATAACTCAAAAGCATCAATTCTTCTACAGTCTTCCTTATTCACTGTCCAGTTTCACATGCATATGAGGTTATTGAAAACACCAAGGCTTGGGTCAGGCGCACCTTAGTCCTCAAGCTGACATCTTTGCTCTTCAACACTTTAAAAAGGTCTTGTGCAGCAGATTTGCCTAATGCAATACATCCTTTGATTTCTTGACTGCTGCTTTCGTAAGTATTGATAGTTAATCCAAGAAGAATGAAGTCTTTGACAACTTCAATTTTTTCTCCGTTGATAAGAATGTTGTTTATTGCTCCAGGGGTGAGGATTTTTATTTTTTTGACATTGAGATGTAATCCATACTGAAGGCTGTGTTCTTTGATCTTTATCAGTAAATATTTTAGGGCCTCTTCACTTTACACACCAACAATAGGTGGATGGAAATATTTTATTATAACAATGTCATTTAATTTCTTCTATCTTGTTCCCAGACAGGTGCTAAGACTCACATAGTGCTCTATCATAAGAAAGTATTAGTATGGTGTATCATCAGACAGCTCATTTAGGTCCTCCAATTTCTAAGTGATTCTCTTCATTTCTGGGAAATGAACCAAAAAGATTTAAAAAAGATGTGTGACATTATTAAAAATGATCATGTATCTCTTTTGCTTTGAGACACTTTATTTTAGAACTCAGAAGAACCTCAGACTGATTTTCCCCTGAAAAGTGTGATTTGCTCTTTGTTGTTGTCGTTATTAAATGCTGTGGAGTCGGTTTCAAATCAGCAACCCAGTATAGGCTTTTTGACTCTTTTGTGGGAGGTGTACACTTGCAGAGTAAGTGGTGGTCTTGAACCACCGACTCTGTGGCTCACAATCCAGTGCTTATCCTATGGAGTTCTATTGCTGTTAAATGCCTTCGAGTTGGTCCCAACTCATATTGACCCTGTCCCGGGTTTCAGGGGAGCTGCTGGTGAGTTTGAACCACTGACCTTATGGTCGAAACTGACCTTGCAATCTGATAACTTATCCTACAGTATCCCACACACCAGAACTGGCTTCAAACCATTTGTATCAATGTTTTCATTAGCCTTTTGTCAACTTAATAATTTTTGTTACAATGTATTTTATCTTATATGAGCTTTAAATATATTTTTGTCAAAACTTTGTAACTAAGTATTTGTTGTTGTTAGGTGCCATCGAGTCAGTTCTGACCCATAGTGATGGCTTATTCATTTTATGTAGAACATTTAACTTAAAAGCTAATTAGCAAAGCCAGACTTCATTATCATATCAACTAGCCAAATTAGACTGTTTACCCAGGTTCCCATGCGTATGTTACAATGACTGGTTAACATTTCACTTTTGAATTCTAAGTTTCAGCCACTGTGGTGCAGTGCAGTGCATTGCTTAATATAACTATTCTGTGTGGTGCTGTGGGCTAATGCGCTGAACCATAAGGTCAGAAGTTCAAGCTCACCAGCCACTCCTCAGAAACCCTATACAGTGTTGCTATGGGTCGGAACCAACTCGACGGCACTTAACAACAACAACAACACCCATGCATAGGGAGAGTGGTGGCTGCATACAATAAGTACTGGACTGCGAACAACAAGGTCAATAGTTCGAGTCCACCAGGTGCTCTAAGGAAGAAAGATGAGACTTTCTGCTCCCATGAGGATTTAAAGCATCGGAAACAGACTTGGAAGAGATTCAATGACATTTAAAAACAACAACAATCCATTCATGGTCTTGTAACTCCCACACAATGATTGGGTATTGCTGTTATGTGCTGACTAGTAGATTCCCGACACACAGTCGCAGAGCTGTCGAGGAGCACCTGGTGGGTTTGAACCACCGACCTTGTGGTTCCTGGTCCTAAAGCACCACACCTAGATGATGCAAATTGCCACCACTCTTCTGTTAGTTTGTCATTCTGTGGTGACTTGTGTGTTGCTGTGATTCTGGAAGTTATGCCACTAGTATTTTAAATACCAGCAGGGTCACCCATGATGGACAGGTTTCAAATGAGCTTCCATACTAAGACAGACTACGAAGGAGAGATGGACTACTTCTGAAAGTTTACTCACTGAAAACCTTATGAATAGCAGTGGAACACTGTCAGATAGCACCAGATTATTGAATGTGGAAACATAAACATGATGAATTCTGTCACATACAGTGTGGGAAGATGAGCCCTTCAGGTTGGAAGGCACTCAAAATATGATTGCCTCCTCAAAGTAGAGTTGACCGTGAGGACACGAATGTAGTAAACCCCCTACCCCCACCCCCCCACCTCCGGACCATCATTTGCTGATAAGGCACAACTCAAAATGAGGAGAAACAGCTGTAAACATTCATTAATATTCGGAACATGGAATGTATGAAGTATGAATCTAGGAAAATTGGAAGTTGTCAAAATGAAATGGAATGCATAAAGAGTCATATCCTAAGCATTGGTGAGCTGAACTGGACTGGTATTGACCATTTCGAATCTGAAAATCACGTGGTTTACTAGCCGGGAATGACAAATTGAAGATGAATGGTATCACATTCATCATCAAAAGGAACATATCAAAATCTGTCTTGAAGTACAATGCTGTTTGTAATATTTATCACAGGTTAATATCCATATGCCTATAAGGGAGAAAATGGCTGAAAGCAGAGAATATCAGAAAGACGTTTACCTGTGCTTTATTGACTACGCAAAGGCTTTCGATTGTGTGGATCATGATAAGCTATGGACAACATTGTGAAGTATGAGTATTCCGGAACACTTAATTGTGCTCATGAGGAATCTGTACCTGGACCAAGAGGCAGTTATTCGAACAGAACACGGGAACACTGAATGGTTTAAAATGAAAAAAGTTGTGCGACAAGGTTGTATTTATTCTTTCACCATACTTATTCAACCTGTATGCTGAGCAAATAATCCGAGAAGCTGGGTTCTATGAAGAAAAACGTGGCATCAGGATTGGAGGAAGACTGCAATATGTAGATGATATAACCTTGCTTGTTGAAAGTGAAGAGGATTTAAAATATTTACTGATGAAGATCAAAGAGCACAGCCTTCAGCATGGATTATATCTCAATGTCAAGAAAACAAAAATGCTCACCACTAGACCAATAAACAGCATTCTTATCAACAGAGAAAAGATTAAAGTTGTCAAGGACTTCATGCTTCTTGGATCAACTATCAACACTCATAGAAGCAGCAGTCAAGAAATCAAACGACATATTGCATTAGGCAAATGTGCTGCACAAGACATTTTTAAAGTGTTGGAAGAGCAAAGATGTCAGCTTGAGGACTAAGGTGCGCCTGACTCAAGCCATGGTATTTTTAATCGCCTCATGTGCATGGGAAAGCTGGACAGTGAATAAAGAAGACAGTAGAAGAATTGATGCCTTTGAGTTATGGTGTTGGAGGAGAATATTGAAAGTGCCATGGACTGCCAAAAGAACCAGTAGATCCGTTTTGGAAGAAGTGCAGCCAGAGTGCACCTTAGAGGCCAACATGTCCAAACTTCATCTCTCAAACTTGGGACATATTGTCAGGAGGGACCAGTCTCTGGAGAAGGATATCATGTTTGGTAAGGTGGAGGGTCAGAGAAAAAGAGGAAGACCCCCAATGAGATGGATTGGCCAAGTGGCAGCATCGATGGACTCAAGCGTGGCAACAGTAGTGATGTTGGCCCAGGATCAGGCAGTG
The DNA here is from genome assembly GCF_000296735.1 of Chrysochloris asiatica. NCBI lineage: Eukaryota > Metazoa > Chordata > Mammalia > Afrosoricida > Chrysochloridae > Chrysochloris > Chrysochloris asiatica. The sequence goes on along the minus strand of NW_006408607.1, from coordinate 5,652,880 downwards.
TTTCATTCTGCTGTGCATAAGGTCGTTATGGGTCGGTACCAACTTAATGGCATCTAACAACAACACCAACAAGGAAGACCAGTTAGTGTCACTATTATTCAAATTTACACACCAATTACTCATATGCATGTTATAACTAAAGCTGAAGACAATGAAAACAACAGTCCTCAATAGCTTAGAATTAGTAAAGGCAGCATTCTTTCACCATACTTCTTCAATCTGTATGCTGAGTAATTAATTTAAGCAGCTGGATTGTATGAAGAAGAATGTGGCATCAAGATTGGAGGAAGACTCCTTAACAACCTGTAATATGCAGATGAGACAACCTTGCTTGCTGAAAACAAAGAGGACTTAAATGCTGATGAAGATCAAAGACCACAGCCTATGGGTTGCACTTCCAAGTAAAGAAAACAAAAATCTTCACCACTGGACAAGTAAACCACATCCATATAAATGGAGAAAAGATTGAAGTTGTCAAAGACTTCATTTTGCTCAAATCAGCCATCAGTACTCATGGAAGCAGTAGGTGAATCCATTGCACGAGACCTCTTTAAAGTGTTCAAGGCAAAGATGTCAGTTTGAGAACTAAGATGCTCCTGCCCCAAGCCAAGGTGTTTTCAGTAATCTTATATGCATGTGAAATGAATAAAGAAGATCATAGAAAAATTGATGAATTTGAGTTATGGTGTTGGAGGAGAATATTAAAAGTACCATGGAATGCCAAAAGAACAAACAAAATTTTGTTGGAAGAAGTACAGCCAGAATGCTTCTTAGAAGCCAAGGTGGCTAGACTTCTTGTCTCATACTTCGAAATAGTATTGGGAGGTACCGGTCGCTGGAGATGGACATCATGTTTGGTAAAGTGGAATGTCGGTGAACAAGAGGAACAAGAGGAAGATCTCCAATGAGATAGATTGATACGGTGGCAGCAGCGATGGGCTTAAGTGTAACTACGATTGTGAGGTTGGCATAGAACTCAACAGTGTGAAGTTAGAGGACTTTTGATGCCACTGAGCCATTTTTACAGCCATCTTCAGGATTTCTCATTGACACTTTCGTTTCTTTGGTCTTTCAAAGGTAGTTAGGGTTTAGAAGACATAGGACCTTTAAACAAAACCTGCTGTTATTCCCACGGCCTCACTCTATAATACGTATGTACTCAGGACATCCCAACAGACACCCTATTGTCCAAATTCATACTCACCTTCAACAGAAAGCTCTTAAACAGGAGAAGACAGGAAGTACTGCTGCTGCTATGGAACCATCATTGACGTATGCCTGTCAACACTTGTATTCCCAGCCATTTCTTGGGATGGTCAAGTTTGTTAACATCACGAGGAAAGAATCATTGGCCCTGATTGGAACATGAAAGCTCCAGCTTGAGAAAACACCAAATCTCAGTCTATGTGTCTTCATTTGAATCCTTTTCAGTGTAATACAATTACGATTGTAAACATTAAAAAGCAAATATTTCATTAATTAAACAAAAAGTAAAAGTATCCTTAGAAGATTCAGGTTATGGGAGGAGAGATGTGGTTAAGTGTTGTTGAGTTAGTTCCGACTCACAGCAACCCTGTGTAGGGTTTCTAGACTGTAAATCTTTGTGGGAGCAGAAAGCCTCATCTTTCTCCTGAGGAGCAGCTAGTAGGCTCAAACCACCTACCTTGTGATTAGAAGTCTACTGCCATAATGTTCCCCGAAAGAGAGGTCGGCTTTTGATTTTTTTTTTTTTTCAAATACCCAAACTGAAAAACTAAAGTCACTGCCATCAAGTCCATTAGGGCTCAGAACGACCCTGGATTCAGTTTTCAAGGCTGTACATTTGCTTTCCTTTTAACTTTTAAAAAATTGTTTTAGGTGAAAGCTTACAGAACAAATTCGTTTCCCAGTCAATCACTTGTATATAAAGTGTTTATTGGTTGCAGTTCCTACAATGTGTCACCACTCTGCCCATTCCCACCCTGATTTCCCTCTTTCTTTTTTGAAGCTTTTATTGCGACTTGAGCGATAGTTTACATGACAGAACATCGATTTTGCATTCAACCTATCATATATATATATATATTTTTAGTCAAACAGTTTTGATCAAGTTAATAGCAAGAATCAAAGCTGATTTCTTAATGTTTAAATTGTTTTCATTGTCTTTATGTAGAAGGTATTGAAGGTGGAACCAACTCCTGAATGTTCTTTCTAGTGGTGGAATGAGGTACATACTGTCCTGGAGTGCCACTCAGGTTGAATTTATGGTTCGTCCACATGAACTTACGAGCAATGCATGGTTTTGTAGTCGGAGGATCATTAGTCATACAGTGAAGCCAATGATGCCATTCGGGGGTACCATGCTTCCATCCACATCCCAGAATGTGTTTTTGCTATTCATTTTAGTCATATATATAACTCATCGAAGACGGCCAAAAAACTGTTTGTTGTCTTCATAGTATTTGTATCCATATTGTCTTCCCTGACTAATGTACCAACTCTTAAATCATTTGCCCTGGACAAAATTTATAAATAGCCCTGGAGGCCACCATGACTGCTGATCTGCTGCAGCCCACTTTTCAGGACCTGCAGGTACTCCATCTTGTCTGGCAGGTCATCTTATTTTGTTGTATTACAATGATGCAATCCCCTCCATGCACCATCGGTTTGTGGTATTTGCCTCTACTCCTTTTTTTTTATGTACACAAAACTGTGCAGAAATATATAATCATTTAAGCCACCAAAGGGCACATTCTGCAAGCCAGCCTCCTGGCCGCCAGCACACAGTCTTTCTCTTTCCATGAGTCTAGAGTCCTCAGCTGCTCTCTCTCTCCATGTCATCACCACTGCCTCGTCTCTGGTGTCACTTCTTCTCTGGTTAGGATCCCATGTTCTGCTTATGCTCTTCCCTCTTGATGGTCCTAGGGTCCTCTGTTCTTGAATGTGAGCTTAACTACCCCCACATCCCCTTTGTTACACATCTTCTATCTTTACAGTTGTGACCATCATAATTAGTCATAACAATTACTCACTATTGAATCAAAAGAAGCCTATCCCCATTTCTTTTCACCAGACCCATCTAGACCAGATGAAAACTATTCAGTGGGGATTCTACCTCCACCCCCTCAAGGCTGTACATTTTTATGGTTGCAGAAAGCCTCATCTACCTCCCCCCAGCCCCCACCCCAAGAGGCTGGTGGATTTGAACTGCAGACCTTGTGGTTAGCAGTCCAGAGTTGATCCTACAGTATGGAGAAGCCAGAAAGGTTCCATCCAGTCAGTGGCGCACGTGCTCTTTTCTTCCCCTGTAAATTCACGGTCACGTTCTTGGCTTCTTTAGTGATGGTATCTGCAATCTCTTTGACTTTGCCTTTCAGATCCTTCATCACACTATCTTCCTGGAACTCATGCTTTAGGAAGAAGAGCAGATGATGCACTTGTAGAGCAGTTCAGCTACATTAGAAGGAGTTGGCACTGTGCACCACAATCAGAAACCACACTTCAGCATGTAGTAGAAGGAGAAAAGGAAGATATCAGAGAAGAATTCAACAATGCTGGACACACCATACACTACCCAGTAGATCAGCCACTAGGTATCATCTTCTTTGTGGCTTTAATTGAGATGTAGGCTGGGTAGCCAAATCCTATCAGGAGAGAGGCTCCATAACCAAATACCAGGTACAAGGATGCCAATCTCATGGTACCCAGTGCAATGTAGCTCAGGTTCACATCAGTCTTTGCCTTGAGCTTGGCCAGGAGATTGGACATGCAATTCTTTTCATGTAAGAACTGGTCAAACCTCTGCCTTGTTTCTGCAGACATTGGTGGGGACCATTGTGCCATGCACAAATGGTTTACACCTCCCTTGGACTTTTGGTTTATTCAGGAAGATCCTAAATCCAATAACAAATGCTGTTACAAAAGAAAGTTAGAGGGAGACTTGATAGTGACTGAAGAGGAGAAAAAGAGACCCAGAGAAGAAGGCAATATGATTAAAATGATAATAGCCTCAAGCCAAGAAAGCCAAGGAATGCTAAGACAGTGGTCGACATTTGAATAAAGTCTTGAAGTAAATGAGGGAGTGAACTATAAGTTTATCTGGAGGAAGAACTTTCCAAACACATGGTTGCCCATTAATCCCTTTTATATGGAGTCCTGGTATGGCGCTGTGGGTTAGTGCACCAGACTGAAAAGCCGTTTGAACTGCAAGGTTGGCAGTTCAAGCTCACCAGCTGCATCTCGGAAACCCTATACAAGGTCGCTATGGGTCAGAACTGACTCAACAGCACTAAACAACAACAACAACAAATATGGAACCTAACAACAACAATATGGAAATTCTAGTGACTCTACATTGTATGCATTTTTAAATTTAAAAAAAATTTTAAATATAACATTAAAATTAATTTTAGTACATTACAAGGTTTTTAGTGTAATGGAAGCAAAGCAACAAGAACTACTAATTTTAGCTTATCTAAAGGAGCCCTGGACTTCTGGTATGAAACCGTAGGCTATTCACTGGACCACTAATCATAAGATAGGTGGTTCAAAGCCACCAACTACTCCTTGGAAACCCTTTACAGGATCTCTATGAGTCAGAACTGACTCAATGGCACTTAACACCAAAAAACAAAGGAGCCTTGGTGTCACAATGGTTAAGTTGTCTGCTGTTACCCAAAAAGTTAGCAGTTCAAATCCATCTAGCAACTCTGTGGGACAAAGACCTGGCAATATGCTTCCATAAAGATTATAAAGCCAGGAAAACCCTATGAGACAGTTATAGTCTTTCACATGGGGTTGCTATGAATAAGAATTGACTAGATGGTACCCAACAACAACAAGAAACTAAGCTGAAGATCTTAATTAGATGCCATTGACTTTTGTGGTTGTGATTTGAATGATTTGGCAGTCATAATACATGAAGAGCAAAGAGAACACTAGCCTTTGAGCCAATCTGGTAATAGCCACTGGGCTGATATTTTTGTTGGCTTTGATTAGCTAGCGACAGCTGACTGTGGCTTCTACTATTACTGTAAGAATGGTGTGGGGGTGGCGTCTGACCTTCTCTGATTTCACAAGGGGGAAGGAGATTCTAACTCATAATCAGGCCGAGAATGATTCCTATGAAGTAGACACCAGAAATGCATCCAGCCTGCAACCTTCTTCACCAGTTCTGATACCAACCATCCTTCTCATAGCACTCTCTACTTCTCTTCTGGATTTGCTAATTCATTACAATGGCTACACAGAATTTACAGACCATACTCATGAGTATGATTTTGTGTGTGTGTGTGTGTGCTTTCAGGGATGTTAACAGGCTACAATTCAGGATCAGAAATACTCAGGACATAGTTCTTTGTTCAGGGCAGCCTCTGCCCAGCCATGCCCACAGTCCTCAGTCTCTCAACTAAGAGTCCCATGGGCTCTTGCCCTGCTCAGACAAAGTTACAAAGCTCTTTTAGGGTCACTGATAAATGCCCAAAGGGCACTCCACTCCATGGTAAACCTCAGCCCAAAAGTGCTTGCCTCTAGTTCCATGGGTCAGCAAATCTAGATTTCCCAATTAAGTGCCTGGAGACACCCCACTCCACAAGCAAGCCTCCTGCCTGAAGTCACTCAGCTTTACTTACTTATCCAATCTGTATGTTGAGCAAATAAATCGAGAAGCATCAAATAATTATGTGAAGAAGAACGTGGCATCAGGATTAGGGGTAGACTCATTAGCAACCTGTGATATGCAGATGATACAACTTTGCTTGCTGAAAGTGAAGAGGACTTAAAATACTTACTGATGAAGATCAAAGAGCACAGCCTTTGGTATGGTTTGCACCTCAATGTAAAGAAAACAAAACTCCTCACCATTGGACCAATAAATAATATCAAGATAAATGGAGAAAAGATTACAGTTGTCTAAGACTTCATTTTGCTCAGTTCAACCATCAACACTCAGGGAAGCAGCAGCCAAGAAATCAAATGAAGTAGTGCATTAGACAAATCTGCTGCACAAAACCTATGTAAAGCATTGAAGAGCAAGGATGTTAGTTTGAGGACTAAAGTGAGCCTGACCCAAGCCACGGTATTTCCAATAGCCTCATATGCATGTGAATGTTGAACTATGAATACAGAAGACCATAAAATTGATGCATATGAGTTATGGTATTGGAAAGGCATATTAAAAATACCATACACTGCTAGAAGAATAAACAAATCTGTGTTGGAAGAAGTATGACTAGAATGCTCTCTGGAAGCCTGGACAGTGAGGCTGCATCTCTCATACTCCAGACATATTGTCAGGAGGCATCAATCCTTTGAGAAGGATATCATGCTAGGTAGTGTAAAGTCAGCAAAAAAGAGGAAGACCCCCAATGAGGTGGACTGGCACAGTGGCAGCAGCAATGGGCTCAAGCTTAGCAATGACTGTGATGATGACATGGGGCCAGCAGTGTTTCATTCTGTTGTGTATGAGGTTGCTATGTGGTGTTTTTTTGTTTTTTGTTTTTCTGTCTTTCTTTGATTTCTGTTTCTTTCTCTTTCCACTCACTTCCTCTCAGGTGGCCAGAGATGACACTAATACAAATAGACATCCCCAGGGAAGGTTGTACACCATGTGGAGGATTCTGTGGCCCAGGAGGGGTCTGTGTGTGCCTGTGCACAGAGGGATCTGCAGCCCACACGGAGTGTTCTACAGACTGTGTGGAGGGTTCTGTGGTGCATTGATTGCTGGGTGCAGAGTCAAAGGAGGAGGAGACAATAGTAAGAGCCTCTACCTGGAGTTTTTGCTAAACCGGGTCTGACCAGCCCTGGTCTGGTACTCAATAGGAAAAACAGCTGAATGGATTTGAGGGGAGGAAAACAAAAAGGAAGAAAAACTGGTGATTAGAGAGGTACAGTGGAAACATCAAGAATTTCTCAGGTGACTTTGGAAGCAGGAGTCCATTAGATGGCACTAGAGAATTACTCCAGCTTTATTGTCTTTATATTTATATATGTATATTATATCTATGTACACACACATATATATATATATTCAAGGAGCTCTGGTAGCATAGTGGTTACGAATGGGGCTGCTAATCTCATGGTCAGCAGTTAGAAACAACCAGCTGTTCCACAGAAGAAAGATGAGGCTCTCTGCTCCTGTAAAAATTGATAGCCTTGGAAACCCTATGCAGGCTCGTTATGAGTTGGAACAGCATATAACAACAATAACAATATATATATTCCCCCTGCCCTTGGGCTTTTATGACCTTTGTTTTTAGTCTTGTTCTTTGTGCCTCCTTCCATCTTATGTGAGCTTTTTCTTTCCTTGCTTTACCTGAAAGGAGACAGCAACTGTGGCCAAAGAGATAAACTTCAATTGCACCTTTTTAAAATTCCTAATTGGTCAAGAGCCAATAGGAGCTGCTGTATGCTAGAGCAGCGTCTACAACCAACACCTACCAAAAACACTCTGAAGTGTGCTCTATAAGAAGTCTGTCTCCTGATAACACTTACCAAGAGGCATTTGGAGAGTGCTTCAGGATATACCAACATACATTTATCTAATTAAAACAAATACAACAAAACCTCAATGCCTAAACAGCATCAGAAAATTTCTGCTTATGTGTAGAAACAAGACAGAGCATCTCAAACAAATGACCAAGAGATAGAGCCAGAAGTTACTTTGGAGGGAGAAAAGGGTTTGGAATTACCTAAAGAAGAATTCAGGAATTACAGAACAATTAATTGTACTCATGTAGAACTTGTACATAGAACAAGAATTTGTATATTCAAACAAATATTGCATAGTTTAAAATCAGAAAAGGTGTGCCACCAGGGGTTGTATCCTTTCACCATACTTATTCAATTGGTATTTGGAACAAATAATGTGAGAAACCTGACTATATATAGAAGAACATGGCTTTAAGATTGGAGGAAGGCTCATTAACAGCATGTGATATGTAGATGGCCCAACCTAGCTTACTGAAAATGAAAAGGACTTGAAACACTTGCTGAAGAAGATCAAAGAATATAGTCTTTAGTATGGATTACAACTCAATGTAAAGAAAACAAAATTCTTACAGCTGAACCAATAAATTCTCACAACTGGATCAATAAATAGCATCATGATAAATGGATAAAAGTCTGACGTTGCCAAGGGTTTCATTTTACTTGGATCCACAATCAACACTCATGGAAACAGCAATCAAGAAATCTAATGATGACTTCCAGCAAGATGGCAGGTGCACTACATGAACCCTCTACTGCAGGGCTGGGGTATCTTTTTCCTGACAAGGACCATTTGGATATTTATAATATCTTTTAATAAAAATTTACATTGGTATGGAAAAACTCCTAGATTTATTGATTTCAAGTCCCACCTGAGGTTCCTTGGCAGGGTCAGACCAAATGATTTCACTGGCTTACGTAACCAGTGGGCCACATGTTCCCCACCCCTGCTTAACAACAAAGATATGAGAAACCAAATAAAACAGACACAGATGAAAATTCTGGCACCACGAAGTTCAGAAGAAAGGTTAGAGTGGTGGACAGAGTGCTTGCTAGGTGGAGAAGCTGAGCAGGGACAATGAAAGAAGATAGACTGACTGGTAAATGGCTAGCCAGATGCGGCTTGATCATCTTGTGAGCAGCTTTAGCAGCAGAAGGTGGCTTTGCAGAGCAGATTTGCACAGGTGATGGGAAAGGTGCAATTCCTACTTTTTCCCCATGCTTCCCTAGTGAACAAGCTCCTACCCTCATCCACTCCTACCACTGACCCTGCTCTCCAGAGTTCAGAGACAGGATGTTGGGAGCCATGCCATTATGAGGTGGCAGCTGACTGCACCACTTTTGTGCCTGTATTCAGGCAGGCTTGGCTCCATAACTACAAAACCTGCAGAGCCACCAGATCAGTATTGAACCAGTTGCCCTGCCTCCAGCTTCTCTGTGGTCCTAACAAACATGAAAACTAGCTCCATCAAGGGCCCCCACAAACTACTTCCATTGAGTATCCTGAACACAGATAACACCTAGTCAATAGAAACTCTATGTATAGCCAGGAACAAGATTTATGTTGGACACCATGAAGTTCTACAGGATAAGCGCTCGACTGTAAGGTTGGTTTGAAATGCAAGATCCACAATTCAAATCCACCCAGCCACTCCTCAAAAACACTATGTAGGGTCACTATGAGATGGAACCCATTCAGAGACAACAAACAACAACAACAATGAAAGAGAATAACTTACAGTTGATTAGAATTCCAGAACAGGAAGAAACAATAAAAAAAA
>NW_006408607.1:5640760-5642346 GCF_000296735.1 Chrysochloris asiatica | reverse complement strand
AAAAGCATAGTAATAGAGATCAGGTGGTAAGAAGGTCAGGTGATTTCAGGATTAAAAAGACTATTTTAAATGAGGAAAAAATTAACGAAGTACAGGATAATCCCAAAGAAACTTACTACATCTCCACATCAAAGCAAGAAAAGAGAAATCTTGGAAGATTTTGGAAACATTAAAACTATGAAGAAATTGGCAAGAAAAAGCACACACACACAAATTGAATTCAGCACAGGAAAACATGCAGAACAAAGAAACCAGTAGCACCACAAAAAAACAACAACAACAGCATAATGACAGCAGTTAATATATACCTATCGATAATTACACTGCAGGTTAATGTATTAAATACACCAGTCAAGAGAAGAGAGTAGCAGAGTGGATAAGAAAACAGTATCCTTCAATATGCTGTCTACAAGGGACACACCTTACGCACAATGACAAAAATAGACTAAAAATTTAAAGATGAAACAAAGTATACCAAGCTAATTGCCATAAAAAGTGAGCAGGAGTGGCAATGTTAGTCCTAACCAGAGAAACAGTGATACATGGCATATATAGACTACCAAGCATTGCAAAAAACACACAAACAAGAAGACAAAATACATGACTGGCACATGCTAAAAATTAGAAATTTATATGCATCAAAAGATTTCACCAAAAGCATAAAAAGGGAGCCCACAGACTGGGATTTATTTTTTATTTTTTATTTTTTTTTAATCAGACAAGGACTAATCTCCAAATTTTACAGGAAATGACAACACCACTACAAGAAAAAGACAAATAACCCAATTGAAAAATGCGAACAGGATATGAATACACACTTCACGAGGGAAGACATTCAGGCATCCAACAAGCATATGAAGAAATGTTCATGCGTATCAGCCATTGTTGTTGTTAAGTGCCGTTGAATCAGTTCTGACCCATAGAGGCCCGGTTTAGGGTTTCCAAGGAGCAACTGGTAAAGTTGAACCACTGACTCTTGGGTTCAAACTGACTTTGCAACCCAGCAAATTAACCCACAGCATCACACCAGGACTAGATGCAAATTAAAGCAACAATGAGATATCATTTCACAGGCAGCATTAACATGGTTGTTAGCATAGCAAGCAAGCAGTTTGCCTTGGAGTCATCAAGGCAAGGGAAGTCAGCCGATCATCAGGGTAATCCTCCTTCTATGACTAAACCTCCAAGGGAACACACAAGCAGTCTTATATGCTCACTGGTGACCACCCTAGTCCACTTTGAATAGAAGTGGGGGAAATGCAGCAATGAAGACATGGCTGAGTTTGAGTACAACTGACTATGATAAAGTCAATGGAGTAAAGTTTTCAGAACTTTCATTTGCTTATGAGGCACAACTCAAAAATGAGGAGAAACAGCTGCAAACATCCCTTAATTATTGGAACATGGAATGTATGAATTGTGAATATAACCAAATTGGAAGTTGTCAAAAATGAAATGGAATGCATAAGGATCAATATCCTATGCATTATTGTTGTTATGTGCTGTGGAGTCGGTTCTGACTCATAGCAACCCTGTACAGGGTTTCCGAGGCTGTAAATCTTTACGGGAGCAGAAAGCCTCATCTT
>NW_006408607.1:5638166-5639431 GCF_000296735.1 Chrysochloris asiatica | reverse complement strand
TGCTCTCCACCATAGATGTGCTTTAGCAAATGGAAGAAATGAGGAGGTAAAAGAGCTGACTAGAAATTTCAAAGGGCTGCTTGAAAAGACAAAGTTAAATATTATAATGAAATGTGCAAAGATACAGAGTTAGAAAACCAAAAGGGAAGAACATGCTCAATATTTCTAAAGCTAAGGAAATTGAAGAAAAATTTCGAGTGTGTACTTGAAATATTAAAGGATTCTTTGGGCAAAATATTGAGTGATGCAGAAAGTATCAAAAGAAGATGGAAGGAATACAAAGAGTCACTGTACCAAAAAGAAATGGTCTATGTTCAACTGCTTCAAGAGATAGTTTATGATCAAGAGCCTGTGATACCGAAGGAAGACGTTCAAGATGCACCGAAGAACAAAGCTCTGAGATTAATGGAGTGCAAACTGAAGTGCTTCAACAAAATGATGCAGCACTGGAGGCACTCACTCATCTATGCCAAGAAAGTTGGAAAGAACTACCTGGCCAACTGATTGTAATAAATCCATAATTGTGCCCATTCCAAAGAAAGGTGACCCAATGAAATGCATAAACCATCGAATAATATTAATGTTGCAAGACAGTAAAATTTTGCTGAAGATAATTAAAAAAAAACTACTGCAATAGTACACCAACAAGGAGCTGCCTGAAATTCAAGTTAGATTTAAATGGACTTGGTTTAGAGCAGAGAATAACAGAAGATGCTTTCTTGTGCTGTATTGGCTATGCCAAAGCATTACATAGTGCGGATTATAACAAACTATGGAGTCCTGGTATGGTGCTGTATGACAAGCACTGGGCTGCTAACCGAAAGGTCTGTGGTTCAAACCCACCACTGCTCCTTGGAACCCTTATACACTTAATAGGAACAACAACAATAACATTGTGAAGAAAGAAATACAAAGTGTATGCTGAGCAAATTATAGGAGGAGCTATATTATATTTACACCCTCGGAAACCCTGTACAGGGTCGCTATGGGTCGGACCCGACTCGATGGCACTTAACAACAACAACAACAACATATTATATGAAGAAGAATGTGACATCTCAGAATATGGATTGTACTTCATTGTAAAGAAAATAAAAATCCTCACAACTGGACCAATAGATTGTTGTTGGTTGTTAGGTGCTATTGAGTCAGTATTCACTCATAGTGACCCTAGGCCCAAAGGAACAAAACACTGCCTGGTCCTTTGCCAACTTCACAATCATTGAGCCCATTGCTGTTGCCACTGTGCCAGTCCATTTCATTGG
>NW_006408607.1:5628027-5637151 GCF_000296735.1 Chrysochloris asiatica | reverse complement strand
AACAACAAAAATGGTAATTCTATGTTTAATACTTAATAACAACCAAATTATTCAACAGTGAATGTACCATTTGACAGTTGATAGTACCACCAGGTTTTACTTTCTCCACATTCTTGCCAATTTACTTGTTATTTTCTTGCTGACCTTTTTTTTTTTTTTTCCATTAGTAAAATTCCTACCTGACAGAGCTTTTCATGCCTGGCCACTTCATAGATAAGCTTGTGGATTGGCAGATTTTCGGGTCAACAAGCTGTGAGGTGGAGGCCAGGAGGTAGCCAGATGATGTGGACAGTACTGTGATTTCCTAGGAGAGGCTGTGAATGAGGCGTTGGTTTCCTTTTCAGGTGTCAGAGTGAACCAGGTGCCATCTTGCACCTCTCTGATCCAGCAGAGTAAGAGAACAACACTGTTTGTATGATAGAATGTTATTTCAATGTAAAGTATAGAAGCATTTTCAAGAAGCTCAAGCTCCCTGATTTCTAGTATGTGGTGTCTCTAGCATTTTCTATGCAGGTTAAAGTGCTAGAAGTGAAACATGCTGGTGGAAAGTGTGACGAAGGACATGGAAAAGAAGAAAATCACTGTGAGATTAAAACATTATTCAGCATAGACAATAACAAGTGAATTCAAATGAAGCTAGATTTCAAAGTTATTTCAATGAAAACATACAACAAAGTTTTATTTTGGTTTCTATCTTTTTAAAGATTTTAATCTAATCTGGGGAGTCAGAGAAAATAACTCAATGTTCTGAGAATAAATTTCCCAGAGGAGACCATTAAGGCAGGCTTTTTGTTTCCTGTCATACTCTGAGTCAGTTACAAGGACAAACTCTATTTGTTTGGGTCCATTAATTTTGCTCAATGGCCTTTCTATAAAATGAGCATCAAATTGATGGGACTGGACCTCAGTAAAGAAGAAGTTCCAATTTTCTCCGGATGGATTGTTCTGGATGTGCAGGAGAAAATGATTATTAATAGCAATTCATATTTACTATTCAGTAAGTACAAGAGAAAGATGGAATTTAGAAATGCCGCTGACCCAACTAAGCACTGAGCACCGTCAGACAGATTGCTAAGAAGCAATGCCCTCCGCTCTTTGGTTCCACTGTGGCTACTTTATTTGGGCTACATTTGGTGTGTTGGACCATAGGTTTTCTCTTCATGTGTCTTGGATCAGGAACTTCAGAGAAGCAAGACAAGTTCTGTTTGTTTGTTTAAAATACTTTGATGTTGCTGTTGTGGAGAATACACACAGCAGAGCATGAGGGGATTCACAAATTTTGTGGGGAAAATGGAATTAAGAAATAATGGAACTCTTTAACAAACTTTTTGAAGCTCTCTCATATAGCAATTCAAAAATTTTTACATGTTCCATTCAGTGGCCTGGACATTCTTCAAGTTGTATCATCATTTTTATATTCCTGTATCAAATTGTTGCTTTTTCATGAACACACACTCACTATCTCCTAAGCTTCTTATCTAGCCTTCTGAGTTGCTGTTGTCAGTTTGATCCTATAGGGCCAGCACAACACTGGGAAGCCAGATAAACTTTTGATATGATGAGGTCACCTGAATTGTCTTCTTGCAGGTACCATGTGGTACTGATATTCTAGATGCATGCATGTGTTTATTTCAATTATTCAATGGGCTCCATGAGGAGGACCTAAGTAGACATGATCTCTTCTCTCTTAGACCTTGTGTTATAGTAATTGCATCTTGTTCCTAGGTCTTCTTGGTTCTGCTCACAGGACTGTCTCTTGGTGTATGTACAGGTTCCTCATGAGCACAACTAAGTGTTCTGGAATACTCATACTCCACTATGTTGTCCATAGCTTGTCATGATCCACACAATCTAAAGCCTTTGCATAGTAAATAAAGTACAGGTAAACATCTTTCTGGTATTCTCTGCTTTCAGTAAAGACCCACCTGACATCAGCAATTATATCCTTCTCTGAATCTGGCTTGGACCTCTGTTGATGTTTTGTGGCAGCTTTTTTAGAATTATCTTTAGCAAAATTTTGCTTGCATGATATTAATAATACTGTCCAATGCTTTGGAATGGGCACAAATATGGATCTCTTCTAAGCAGTTGGTCAGTTAGCTGTCTTCCAAATTTCTTGGCATAGATGAGTGAGTGTCTCCAGTGCTGCATCAGTTTGTTATAAGATTTCAGTTAGTATCCCATCAGTTCCCCAAGCCTTGTCCTTTGCCAATGCCTTCAGTGCAGCTTGGACTTCTTCCTTCAGTGCCATTGACTCTTGTTGATGGGCTACCTCTTGAAATGGTGGAACATTCGACCATTTCTTTTTATTACAGTGACTCTGTGTATTCCTTCCAACTACTTTTGATACTTCCTGCATCTTTCAATCTTTTGCCTATAGAATCCTTCAGTATTTCAAGTTGAGGCTTGAAGTTTTTCCTCAGTTTTTTCAGCTTGAGAATGCTGAGCATGTTCTTCCCTCTTGGTATTCTAACTCCAGATCTTTGCATATTTCATTATAATATTTAACTTTGTCTTCTTGAGCTGCCCTTTGAAATTTTCTGTTCAGCTCTTTTGTCTCCTCATTTCTTCCATTTGCTATAGCATATCTAAACTGGAAAGCAAGTTTCAAAGTCTCTTTTGACAACCATTTTGGTCTTTTTTTTTTTTTTTCTTCCTTGTCTTCTTTATGACCTTTGGATTTCTTTTTGTATAATTTAAAATCTCTCTTACTGAATGATTTAAAATCAGGAAATATGTGCAGCATACTTATTCAATCTGTACGCTGAGCAAACAATCTGAGAAATTGGACTACATGAAGAAGAATGTGGCATCAGGATTGGAGGAAGTCTCATTAGCAACCTGTGATATGCAGATGATTCAACCTTGTTTGCTGAAAGTGAAGAGGACTTAAAAGATTTACTGATGAAGATCAAAGACTACAGCCTTTGGTATGGGTTGAACCTCAACGTAAAGAAAACAAAAATCCTCTCATAATTGCAGCAGCAACCACAGCACTGGTTGTGAGGTTGGCACTGTTTCATTCTGTTGTGTATAGCGTCACTATGAGTTGGTAAGGACTCGATGGCACCTGACAACAAGAAGACAGGACAAAACCCTGAGGACACTCAGTTACAACGTGGCATGTCTCCAATATATAAATAGGTGTTCTAACAAAATTGTCTCCTGACCCTGCACACTTCAATTATTTATTTTTTAAAGGTTTTATTGTGAATTGAGTGATTGTTTACATGGGAGAACATCAGTTTTATACCATCGTTTCATTGCAGTGATTACAATCTCCTCCGTGCATCATCATTCAATAGTATATGCTATTATTCCCTCTGTTTTTTGGGTTGTTTTGGAGCGGGGGAATGTACACAAAAGCACTCAGGAATATATAATAATTTAAACAACCAAAGGGCACATTCTGCAAGCCTGTCTCCTGGCCGCCAGCACTCAGTCTTTTTCTTTCCATGAGTGTAGAGTCCTCAGCTGCTCTCTCTCTCCATGTCATGATCTCTGCCTCCATCTCTGGTTTGACCATGCACTCTCCTTGGCATTTGATCTCCAGTTTTTGTAGTGCACCTGAAGAAGTCTCTGGCCATCCATCTGACCTGCATATTTAGTTTCACAAATCCCTGCAAATGCATAAGCCATCAGAGGTCTCCAGGTTGCCACCTGACCAGCAGATTTTAGATTCATCAGTTTCTGCAACCAGCAGAAGTCTTTCAGTTTACCCACGGATTTGGGACTAGCCAGCCCCTACAATTGTGTGAGCCATTTGTTCACAATTATGTGAGCCCTTACCTTAAGCAAATTTCTCTCTTTGTATCTTTATATATTCTTCACTGATTTTGTTCTTCTAGAGAACCCATACTAAGATAATGCCCTTAACCATTATCAGTTCTACTCCACATAGTTAATAAATTAAGCATCAGAATTCAGAATCAGTGTGTTGTGGCCTTTTGATAACCATGGGGGAAATTCTGGCTTCTGCTCTCAACTTAAGTTACATCTTCCGTTTATCATGACCTTTCCTTAGTCAGTTACCTAATGGAAATGTCAGTCCTTTACACCCACATGTGCGACCAACTTTTTTATTAGACTGCAATGTTTCTGTCATGGGCAGATGGATCATTTTCATTTTTCAATTAGTTGAGCTTCAGTTTAGGACTTTGGTTAATAGTTTCGCAAGACATTGACTGTGGTTATTAAGTGCCGTCGAGTCGGTTCCGACCCATGGTGTACTGAGGAACAGCTGGTGAGCTTGAACCACCAACCTTGAAGTTCAAACGGCTTTGCAGTCTGGCGCATTAACCCACAGCGCCACAACAGGACTCCAAGACACTGATTGTTGTTGTTAAATACCGTGGAGTCAATTCCAACTCATAGCGACCCTGTACAGGGTTTCCGAGGTTGCAAATGTTTACGGGAGCACAAACCCTCATCTTTCTCCTGCAGAACAGCTGGTAGTTTCAAACTGCCGACCTTGAGGTTAGCAGCCCGACTCGTAACCACTACGCTACCAGAGCTCCTTTAAGACATTGATTAGAGAGGTCTTTCTCTTTCCTGATTAGAAGCATGTATACAATCTTCTCCCCAGCCATCTTTTATTTATATCTAGTAATTGTGGATCTAAAATACGACTGCGGTGATCTGTCACGGGCGATATTATGTGACTTTTTCAGGAAGCAAAACCATCTGCTTTTTTTTCCCGCCCGTCTAGAGACTTTTATTCAGGGTAAGGAAGAGGAAGGTGACCTCTGCCCGAGAGAGAAGGCAGGAGGCAGAAGAAAAGAGGAAGAGGAAGAAGAGATGGCAGAAAGAAGAAGAGGCTGTCTGCTTTTTTAAAGAAAAAAAAAATTCAGAAGGTTGTCATTAGTCAAGACTAAGGATTGTGAAAGTGAATCTTGAGTAAAACGAATTGTTTTCAAGAAAACGCTAAAATCGCAAATCACTGTTGCCACTCTTCAGATCACTCTTCAGTGTTTCTCCTATTATATTATCTGTGTATTGGAGAGGAGTTGCCGCATGAATTTTCTCTACACTGTTGTCCTTAGGGTTTGGTCTTTTTAAAAAATGACAGTTGGTGGCACTGTGGGTTAATACGCTGGACTGCAAAATCATTTTGAATTGGCAAGGTCAGCAGTTCAAAGTCACCAGCTGCACCTTGGAAAATCTACAGAGGGCTGCTATGGGTCAGAACCGACTCGATGGCACTTAACAACAACAACAATTCTATAGCGAGAAGCAGTCAGTATAGTGGCTAGAAATGCAAGGCCTGCTGTTCTGAACTTCCTCCCTTTCTAGCTTGGTCTCACACAACTTTTCTGCTTTCTTGGAGTCTTGGTTACCACCTCTGTAAAATGGGGATAATGGTGTTTGGCAGGAGACAGTCATTCATTCTTTTATATACTGTACAGGTAGATGTCAGCTCCTATTCTAGATGCCATTGTAGCTTTTAAGGAGCACTCTCTTTGTATTTCTTCCAAGACAGATTTATTCATTCTTCTGGAAGTCCATGGTACTTTCAACACACTTCTCCAGAACTTGAATTCAAATGCATCCATTATTCTTTGGTCTTTCTTATTCATTGTCCAGTTTTCACATGCATTTAAGGTGATTGGAAATCCATGGCTTAGGTCAGGCATAGGGATTCTAGCAGTTTACATATACATATGTATCTAGGGCTCATGGTGTGGTGCCATAGGACCGACCAGCACTGGACTGCAAACCACAAGGTCAGCAGTTCAAACCCACTAGCTGTTCCTTGGAAACCCTATACAAGGTAGCTGTGAGTTATAACTGACTCAACAGCACTTAACAATAACATATATTATCTAAAGTGCCCTTGTGGTGTAGTGGGTTAAGTATTAGACTGCTAACCACAAGATCAGTTTGTTCAAATCCACCAGCTGCTCTTTGGGAGAAAGAGGAGGCTGTCTGCTCCCATAGAGATTTACAGTCCTGTAAACCCAAAGGAGCTCTGGTAGCGTAGTGGTTATGAATAGGGCTGCTAATCTCAAGGTCAGCAGTTCGAAACTACCAGCTGTTCCGTGGGAGAAAAATGAGGTTTTCTGCTCCCGTAAAGATGTACAGCCTCGGAAACCCTGTGCAGGGTCATTGTGAGTCAGAACCGACTCCACGGTACTTACCAAACCCAAAGGAGCTCTGGTAGCGTAGTGGCTATGAATAGGGCTGCTAATCTCAAGGTCAGCACTTTGAAACTACCAGCGGTGCTGCAGAAGAAAGACGAGGCTTTCTGCTCCCGTAAAGATGTACAGCCTCGGAAGCCCTAGCCAGGGTCACTATGGCTCGGAAAAGACTCCACACTTAACAACAACAACAACAACAACAAACCTAAGGAGCAGTTCCCTTCTGTCCTGGAGGGTTGCTGTGAGTTGGAATCGGCTCAGTGGCTATATACTGTCTTCACTGAGTGAGATCATCAAATGAGATTTCTTCACCAATGTCCTTTGTAAACAGTCATGCTTAAAATGATGTTTTTAAAAAAATAATATTTATTTAAACTCAGGGTGGGTTGGAGAAAAGCAAAGTTTTTCATTTATTATAGTGGAAGAGTAATTTTGAACTGCAGACCTTCAGGTTAGCAGCCCAATTCGTAACCACTAGACAACCAGAGCCCCTTTAACCTTTCCCAGGCATTGTGGCATTCTCTCCTTCTCTGGGTTTACAGAATGTAAGCTCAGCACAGCCTTAAAGTATCACATTCCACCTCTCATTAGCATTAACTGGGCAGCATTTAAAAAAAAACCCAACAACAAAATCCTGCCTGGGCCTCATTCCAAACAATTGCATCAGAATCTTTGGGGGTGGGGCCCTGGCCCTCACATGTCTCAAAACTTTCCAATTGATTCTAAGTTGCAAGAAGCACAGTCCCAAGGACAGCTTTTCTAAGCTAATGCCTGCGATTGGCCAGAGAAACCATTCCAAGTGTTGTGAGTAGATGAGCAGTGACTTGTTCAGCTTCCATCGCCCTTGCTGCAATAAAACCCAAGTCCTTGGTCATTTGGATAGTTACAAAGTGACATGGAGAATGTTTAATATATATTTCACAGCAGTGATAAAGTCACTTTTACATTTCATTCCGCAGTGCTTCCTTCACATAGGACAGGGTGCTTTCAAATGCATCATCTCCCTAAAGTAAATTGGATTTTTTTGTAATTAAATAAAAAGAAACATGCTGATTACAAAATCCCTGGATGATGCTGTGAGAAACGTCCATCCCCCCGATACTGCCTCGGTTCCTCTTGGTTATGAGGTCACCGATGAGTTATCACAAGTGCTTACCAACAAACACTCAAGAAATCCAATCTGTACTCATTTTCGTGAGAGTGAGGTTTTCTTTATTCAGTTTTGCAAAATCGGATGTCCAACCCAGTAGACACAGGCAGATGAAACGCATGGTCGGCTCACAAAGAGTTTTATTCCCATTTTCCCCTCTCCCAGATAGCAAGCAGTTCATAATCTAGTCCAGATGGCACCCATGGTCTTAATGACTGTATTCTTATTTAAAGTTCCTAGTCCTAGAACAGATTTCTTCCCCCTGTCCCACAATTCATCCTGCTCATGTGCCCCTGGGTGTGATTCAACAACCTATGTCTGGTCTAGCAATCTTGTGCCCCCTTTATTCCTGAAGATGGACCATCTTGAGAATTCCTCACAGTGCAAATAGTTAAGGGCTCAACTACAAGGCAGAGTTGACAGTTCGAACCCACCCAGAGATACCATGGATGACAGGTTTGGCGATCTACTTCTGAAAGGTCATGGTCTTGGAAATCCTATGGAGCAATTCCATGCTGCACACGGGGTCGCCATGAGTTGGAATCTACTCAATTGCAATTAATAACAACATGTTCATCGTAAGAATCTTAGAAAATATGTTGTTGTTGTTAAGTGCTGTTGAGTCAGTTCCAACCCATAGCGACCCTGTATAGGGTTTCCAAGGAGCAGCTGGTAAGCTTGAACTGTTGATCTTGAGGTTCAAACCAACTTTGCAATCCAGTGCATTAACCCACAGTGCCATGCCAGGACTCCTGAAAATATAGACAAGGTGAAAGAAATTTCCAAATCCTATTACCCAAAGACAACCATCATTTATAATTTATTTCCTTCCATTTACTTGCAGCCAGTTAAATTTATCATACAATTTTTCTTATTTATTGTAAAAAGAGTCAAATACAGAGTTTATAAGGTAAAAAAAATGTAAGTGTCTGACCTCTCCTTAACTCCCCAACCTACCTCAACTCCAGCTTCTACCTCACTAGATGACAGTTTTCAGGGGTAGGCATTGCTAAGGGTCTTGCTACACAAACACTGTCATCCTTTCTTCTTCTAAATGTATGTTTTTACATTCTGTTTTGCATGGCTGTATTCTAAAAGTATATATAATGTCTATTCAGTTTTACAACGGAACATTGTATCATGAGCTTTCTAGAACGTAATTTTTAATGGCTGCAAAATACTCTATTGAATAGATGTAGTCTAATTTACTTAATTATGCGCTGTTGAATCCATTAGGTTGTTTCCAGTGTTTTCAAGATGATAAATTCTGCAACAACTGTCTGTACCCACAAAGCCTTTTCTTTTCTAGTTAGGGAATTTCTGTAGGAAAATCCACACTGCAGGAAAGCATTCCTGGATCTCAGTAAGGATTCTTCCCAGGACTCTGGCAGGTTGTCTGTGTAGGAATATACCCACTTTCCAGACTCATGGAGAAAGGAATGTGAGAGGCTTTGGGGTTAGACAAACTTGTGTCCACATCCAGCTTTGCCATTAATCATTGTGTGACCTTGGGCAAGTGACCTGAGTCTCATGTTCCGCATCCATGGTATGGAGACAGTAATGGTCACCTTTTGGGATTTGCTATGGATTGAATCATATCCCTTAAAGGAGACGCTGAAGTCTTAAGCCCCAGTGCATGTGCAATGTGATACCATTTGGAAATAGCATCTTTGCAAATATCATTAGTATAAGATTAGTTTATTAGGATAGAATTCAGGAACCCTGGTGGTGCGATGAATGGTAAGCACTCACTTGCTAAGTAAAAGGTAGTGGTTTGAACCTAGCCGCAGCTCCATGGGAGAAAAGACCTAGCAATCTGCTCCTATCAAGATTGTTG
>NW_006408607.1:5619729-5625032 GCF_000296735.1 Chrysochloris asiatica | reverse complement strand
ATGAGTCGGAACTGACTCAATAGCACTTAACAACAACAACATACACTCAGGTAACCACAACTCAGATCATGACCTACAACATTTACCTCACCCCACAAGATTCCCGTATCCACCGTCTCTATTAATAACACCTCATTTCTAGAAGACTATTATTATCAGGGATGTGTTTCTCCTGTTACTGAACTTCATTAATGGAATCAAACAGTATATACTCTTGTTTGGATGGATTCTTATGCTCAATGATATCTGTAAGAATCACTGATACTTTTATGAGTATGAATGGCTTTTTCTTATATTGCTATGAGTGTTCCAGTTTCTGGACATTTGTTACTATTGTTAGGTGTCATCAGGTTGGTTCCGGCTCATAGCAACCTACTGCATGACAGAACGAAACACTGCCCATTCCTTTACCAACCTCAAAATTGTTGCTACTCTTGAGCCCATTGCTGCTACGACTGTGCCAATCCATCTCATTGGGGGTCTTCCTCTTGTTTGCTGATCCTCCACTTTACCAAGCATCATGTCCTTCTCCAAGGACTGGTCCCTCCTGATAATATGTATGAAGTACGAGATATGAAGTTTGGCTCTCCTGACTTCTAAGAAGCATTCTGACTGCACTTTTTCAACACAGATTAGTTTTTTCTTCTGGCAGTGCATGGTGCTTTTAATATTCTTCTCCAATACAATAACTCAAATGCATTGGTTCTTGTACTGTCTTCCTTATTCGTTGCCCAGACTGGTACACCTTTTTCCCAAGGAGTGACTAGTAGGTTTAAACTACTGACTTTTTGGTTAGAGCTGAGTGCTGACTCACTCCCAGGACTCCCCTGAGTTGTAGAAAGTGTATATTAAGTCCATGATGAACATATTGGGGAAGGCAGATGTTATACGAGTATTACCAAGGAAGCAACTAATATCTGGGCTATCGACAAAGAAGAAATAAACACATTCAAGACCCTGATTTGGATGTCTAGCCTCTAGAACTGTGAGAAAATAAATTCCTGCTCTTTAGAGTCACTCTGTTCAGGTATTTGCATTACAGTAGCACTAGCTAAGACACCTAGCATCAAGGGAGTCTGGGGGAAAGAGTCCTTAATATTTTCAATGTCTGTGATGAGGTGCATGCAAAGAAAAAGAAGAGAGAAAACAGGATGGCCAACCAACCAGCAATGCATGTCATAGCCATTTCATTGCTCTTTAACCTTGGGCAAGTGACCTTTTCTTTGAGAGTTTTCCGTTAGGAAAACGGGGGATAATAGCATCTACTTTAAAGGTAAAAGCTAAAAACCAAGCATGTTGTCATCATTTCTGAGTGACCGTAGAGGACAGAGGAGACTACCCTGTTAGGTTTCCAAGGCTGTAATCTTTATGGAAGCAGACTGCTGCATCTTTCTTCCAGAGCGACTGATGGTTTCCTACTGCCAACCTTTGTTTAGCAGCTGAGCACTCTAACTATTCCAACCAGTCTCCATCTCTAAAGGTTATGTAAATATACCCACTGAGTCTCCACTGCCACTGAGTCCATTCTGACTCACAGAGACCCTAGGGAGTGTTTCCTTAACTGTATAATTATACAGTTACAACTATATAGTTATACAGCCTCATCTTTCTCCCTTGGAGCAGCTGGTGAGTTTGACCTTACAGTTAGCAGCCCAATGCATAACCCATTATGCCAGCAGGGCTCCTTGATAGGCAAATTGTTGTTGTTGTGTGCCATCGAGTCGGTTCTAACTCACAGGGACCCCTTATAGGGTTTCCGAGAGAGACCTGTGGGTTTGAATTGCTGACCTTATGGCTAGCAGTCCAGTACTGATCTTACAGTGCCACACCGGGGCCGGATAGGCACATTGTTGTTGTTATTGTGAAGTGTGGTCAAGTCAGTTCCGATTCATAGTGACCCTGTATAGGGTTTCCAGGGAGTGGCTGGTGCTTATTCTATAGCACCACACCAGGACATGTGGTATGTGCTGTGAAGTCAGTTCTGACTCACAGCGACCCTGTATAGGGTTTCTGAGGCTGTAAATCTTTCCAGGAGCAGAAAGCCTCACCTTTCTCCCACAGAACGGCTGGTAGTTTCGAACTGCTGACCTTCAGGTTAGCAGCCTGACTCATAACCACTACGCTACCAGAGCTCCTTTCACCAGGACATAGTAGGTGCCAAACAGATGGTAACATTCTGCCTTTAGACTGTTTTAACTCTCGTGACAGACAATGTTTGTGGCGATTTCACAGAGAATTGTTAAAATGAAAGACCACTTGAGAAAGTCAAGGAGAAGAAGCAAAGATAGCCTATAATTCATGTCGTGCAATGTCTATATAATTCATAAATTATATGGCTAGGGAAATTGTAGTTTACTATTTTAGGATGCAAAAGAGAATGTGGACATTTGAATCAGTTACAGGGAGATGTATTGCAGATAACTAAATTTTGTTGCTTCACAAATACATGAAAAAATATGATCATGGGAAGGATATTGAATACCAAATGGGCTTTATTTTTAACTGTTTGTTTTAATAGCTCATGAAAAATATGGTGGTACTTTTTATGGCTGTAATGAATTTTATAAATATGAGACTTCACTGTAACTTTCTGGTACTAAATCTTTTTAGTGGCGAAATAAGACTTGGTACACTGGTATATCTCCTAACAGACTGGTGGCCAATTGTTTCTTTCGCCGCTATTTACACTTTATATACACATACATATATATGGAGTCCTCGTGTTGCACTGTGGGTTCATGGGCTGGACTGCAAAGTTGGTTTAGACAGAAGGTCTGGCAGTTCAAACTCACCAGCCACTCTATGTAAACCCTATACAGAGTTGCTACAGATTGGAACAGACTCAACGGATCTTAGCAACAATACATATATATATATATATCTGGTAGCGTAGTGGTTACAAATTGGGCTGCAAACCTCAAGGTCAGCAGTTCAAAACTACCAGCTGTTCCGTGGAAGAAAGATGAGGCTTTCTGTTCTTGTAAAGAGTTACAGCCTCAGAAACCCTGTACAGGATCGCTATGAGTTGGAACTGACTCCACGGCACATAACAACAACAACAAATATATGTATATGTTGTAGGTTATGTGTGTGGGCAGAAGGCATGATAATTTCAGGAGGTGGTACCTAGGAAATTGATAGTATTCCCCCACGAGCTTCATTCTACTTTCCTCAGGTTGATTCTCAAAAATTAAGCACACATTTCACTCCCTTTCTTTTCAGGTTTTATGACATTTTCTTTGCTATTTGGTATTGAAAGGATGAAGAGTATGGGATGTATTAAGAGTTTCTCACTTCAGAAACTCAGCTTAAATGCTTCACCTTTCTAGAAAGGGAATTGATTGGCTCCCATAACTGAAAAACTTGGGCCATGCCGGATTTAGGCATGGCTGGATCCAGGAACTCAAATACTGCCAAAGGGATTTTAAAAAAAACAACTTTTTATTGTGAACTGAGTGAAGGTTTACAGAGCAGATGGTCAGTTTTACATCCAACAAATCACATACTTTGTTTCATCTCAACGATTACAATTCTTTCTGTGTAACAACAGTTATCCCACTTCCTCCTCCGGTTTATATTTCCATTCCATCCTCCTTCTTAGGAGGAAAACCTTGTCCCTAGGCACATTTTACCCTTTTGATCATGAATGAGCACACCGCACTAATGCTGGAACCCTCTCCTCACGCCACCCCCATCTCTATCCTAAGCATCTCTTCCTTCAGCTGATTCTGGTCTGTATCCTTTCCCTGTCATAAACTGTAACCATGAGTATAATGGCTTCCAGTGAGCTCTCTGCATCCTTCTAGAAACTTTTCACACCTGGGGGTAGTATAGGTCCTTTCCCAAACTTGTGATTGGTATCAGACTGAGGACAATTTTGTGGAGTGCCCTCTCAAACTTTGCATTTTGGTTATCTCTGGGCATATTGCCTTTTTTCTTTTCTTTCTTAAAAAGCAAATGACACTGTTCCCAATGTTAGCAGCATCATCAGCCTGGATTTTGGAATGCAGATGATGGTATGACTGAGGCACAGTTCTCAGCCAACCTGTGCAGCATGAATGAGGAATCACTTCTATTTATTTAAGCCACTTAGGTTTGGGTATTGTTTGTTATGACAGCATAACTTAACCCAGGCTAACTAATGTAGCACAGGGTCAGGCACATAGCGAGCACTCAGTGATAACTATTACAGGTGAATACTAAAACATACACACTTTTTGTTTACATACAAGCATATGCAGATGATCTATAAACTGCAATAAAACGTATTTATTACATGCATTCTTTCAATTTTGGGAGCACAAAAACACAATTTACAAAAAAACGCTCCATACATAACTAATTCCTGTTAAATACTTCACATGATAAGGATAATAGGCCTGCAGAACTGCTGGAGATCTTGCGTTCCTGTCACGTTCTCAAACCCCAGGGAAAGTGATTTGGTCACAAAAGAAATGAAGCACTGATCCAAGCCACAACACAGATAAACCTCAAAAACGTTATGCTAAATGGAAGATGTCAGACACAGTCAGTATTGTATGAGTCCATTTACATGAAATGTCTGGAGTAGGCAAATTCATAGAGAATGAAAGTAGATTAGGAGTTGGAGAGGGGAAGGGTCACAAAAGTGGAGTGACTCTTAATGGATGTAGGGTTTATTTTTGGGGTGATACAAAATTCTACCACTGTTGTTGTTGTTAAGTGTCATCGAGTTGGTTACAACCCATAGCAACCCTTTATAGAGTTTGCTAGGAGCAGCAGGTAAGTTTGAACTGCCGACCTTGCGATTCAACCAATTTTGCAGTCCAATGCATTAAACCACAGTGCCACACCATGAGTGTTGATAGTTGATCCAAGAAGAATGAAGTCTTTGACAACTTCAATCTTTTCTCCGTTGATAAGAATGTTGTTTATTGATCACAAGGTGAGAATTTGTGTTTTGTTTACATTGAGATATAATCCATACCGAAGGCTGTGCTCTTTGATCTGCATCAGTAAAAGTTTTAAGTCCTCTTTACTTTCAGCAAGCATGGTTATATCATCTGCATATCGCAGGTTGTTAATGAATTTTCCTTCAATCCTGATGCCACGTTTCTCTTCATATAAACCAGCTTCTTGGATTATTTGCTCAGCATACAGGTTGAATAAGTATGGTGAAAGAATATATCCTTGTTGCACAACTTTCTTAATTTTAAAGCATTCAATCTTCCCATGTTCTGTTTGAACAACTGCATCTTGGTCCAGGTACAGATTTCTCAGAAGTACAATGAAGTGTTCTGGAATACTCATACTTTGCAATATTG
>NW_006408607.1:5612189-5615024 GCF_000296735.1 Chrysochloris asiatica | reverse complement strand
TTCTTCCCTTTTGGTTTTCTAACTATGGATCCAAAGGTGCTTTGCTGTGTCTGTGATCCATATGGAATGACTGTGTACTGTGAGGTATGAAGTGGCGTGGCTGGTTTACATTAGGAAACTGATTCAATCTCTCTGAGTCTCCTTCTCCTCACCTACAGAATGACTATAACAAGGACCATGTCACGGAGTTGGAGTTAAATTAATAAGTTATTAACATTCAGCACATAGTTGGTATGCAGATGGTTAGTACTTGACGACTAGCCAAAAAGGCTTGTGGCTTGAACCCACCCTGAGACACCTCGGACTATAGGCCTGTCAGTCTGCTTCTGAGAGGTCCAGCATTGATACTCGGTGGATCTGTTCTATGCTGCATGCATGGGTCAACCAAGAGTGTGAATCAACTTCATGACCACTAACAGCAACAACAATAGGTATTGAACAAATGTATGTCAAAAGAAGTCATCTTCAATTTTTGTGGGGTCCCTGAATATGCTACAAATAGCCCTTCTTCTGATGATCTCATGTTGCCTTTAATTGAGAAGACCCTGAATTATTATATGAATAAAAAAAACACTAACAATCTCGGAATATCTCTGCGAACCTGGTGCGGTATAAATCTCTCCATCTCTTTGAGGACTTCTGCTCTTCAATTTTCAGATGATGAAACAGACTGAGAGGATGGGAGTAAATGACCGAAGAATCAGCTACCAAGGGGTGAAGCCAGGGTTCGAATTCAGCCCGAGTTTGAAGCTCACTTTCTAGCCACTACCTGCCTCTGTCTTCTGAATTGGGCCTAACATTAGTGTTTAACGTGGTCTTTCTGGGTCATTTGATCATACTGTGAATGTTGTTGTTGTTGTTAAGTGCCATAGAGTAAGTTCTGACTCACAGCGACCCTGTATAGGGTTTCTGAAGCATGCCTGGTGACTTTGAACTGCTGATCTTGTGGATCAAAACGACCTTGAGGTAGAGCGCCACACCAGGCCTCCATTTGTGTCCTTTGTCACGCCTTCTTCTCTTCTGTTTGGGTAGTCCTCCAGTATTTTCTTTGTTATACCCAAGAAAGTACAGGCCTCCAAGGAGCATTTGGAGATGTCTGTGGAGAGGGAAGAGGGCGCATTTTGAACATGCTGATACTTAGAGGTCAGAGAAGAGCAAGGATGCTAAACATCACACAAAGCATGGAACACAACCCACACAATGCATCTTCTCCCCAAAGAGTAGTCAATAGTACTGCCCAATCTGAGTTTCCTGACTTCTGGGTGGTACAGTTTATGCTTGACTAGTAGCCAGGTGGCGGCATCAATGGACTCAAGCGTGGCAACAGTAGTGAGGTTGGCCCAGGATGGTGCATTGTTTTGTTCTGCTGTGCATAAGGTCGCTATAAGTCGGTGCTGACTCGATGGTACCTAACAACAACAACAAGACAACAAGTAACCTAAAGATTGATGGTTCAAAGCCACCCAATGATGCTCCTCAGAAACCCTGTACAGGGTCACAATTGACTCGACGGTACTTAACAACAAAGTGATTCGATTTAGGATCTTCCCTACCATGGCCTCAACTGGTTAATTAATTCCATACATTAGATGGCATTTTGAAAGACAGTCTACTTTACCTAAGTCACCCGATCCAATCTCATGCTTAAGTCATAAACAACTTATGGTTGGGATTTATTTCCATAAAAGTCTGGTGGTATAGTTTCATAAAGATCATGGCTAAGCGAATCCAACGGAGCAGTTCTACTGCATAACACACAGGGTTGCCGTAAATCGGAATCAACCCAGTAGCAGTGGGTGGCTTAAGGAACAGAAATGCATTTTCTCACAGTTACAGAACCTAGAAACCCAAGTCATGGTCTCAGCCTTGTAGGTATCCCTGGGTGTTCCTTGGCTTGTGAAGGGCCTTCCTATGGTATCTGTCACCCAGCCACCTCCCCCAACCCCCTTTTGTAGTTTGTGCATGTCTGTGTCTATATTATTGTTTTTACAGCCCAGTAGTTAGATGGGCTCCTAGAGTCGTGCTGTAGGATCAGAACTGGACTGCGAAGCACAAGGTCATCTGTTCAAAGCCACCAGCTGCTGCTCAGAAACTCTGTACAGGGCCACAATTGACTTGTTGACACTAAACAACAACAAAGTGATTAGATTTAGGATCTGCCCTATCGTGGATTAGTTGGCCTCAACTGGTTAATTCGTTCCATACATTTGATGGCATTCTGAAAGATAGTCTAAACTACCCAAGGTCAGTTGATTCAATCTCATGCTTAAGTCATAAACCGCCAATGGTCAGGACGTCAATACATATTTTGGGGTGGCTATTGCTTTTCTTAAGTGCTATTGAGTTGGTTTTGATGCATAGTGACCTGGTACAGGGTTTCTGAGGAGCAGCTGGTGAGTTTGAACTGCTGACCTTCTGATTAGCAGTTCAGTGCTTATCCTATAGCGCCACACCAGGACCCCATCTTTTGGGGTTGTAGTAGTTGTTGTTGAGTCTGGTCTGACTCATAGCCACCCTGTATAGGGTTTCCAAAGAGCAGCTGGTGGGTTTGAACTGCTGCCCTTATGGTTAGCAGTCCAGTGTTTATCCTACATATTTTAGAGTTCTTGTTGTTGTTAGTGCCATTGAGTCGATTCCTTTTATAGGGTTTTCAAGAAGCAGCTGGTGAGCTTGAACCCCCTACCTTGCAGTTCAATTGAGTTTGCAGTCTAACGCATTAGTCCACAGTGCCACACCAGGACTCCATATTTTAGAGTGGGGGAACATAATTGGAGCCATTACAAAGAGCACAGCCTTCCGTATGGATTACAACTCAATGTAAAGAAAACAAAAATC
>NW_006408607.1:5606666-5612089 GCF_000296735.1 Chrysochloris asiatica | reverse complement strand
CCAGACTGCAAATCTGTTTGAACTGCAAGGTTGGCAGTTCAAGCTCACCAGTTGCTCCTTGGAAACCCTATATAGGGTCGTTATGGGTCAGAACCAACTCAGAACACAGCAACTTTCCAATCAGGAATGCCTCCTGTCTGCCTTACTGCTGACACAACATTTTTGTCTTCAGCTTCTCAGCCATGTGACCCCTTGGCCTCTTCCTGCTTGGGCAAGTGTTACAACCTCTTTTAGGCAGTCTGTGAATACCCAAAGGGCACATTGGCATATGTGTAATAAAATTAATGTGTATTCATTGAATATTTGATTTAAATTTTTTTCAATGTTGTTGTTGTCAGGTGCCATCGAGTTGGAACCGACTCATAACGACCCCATGCACAGCAGAACGAAACAATATCTGATCCTGGGCCAACCTCATGAGTACATATTAATTTTATTAACAGAAAACAAACACACACACACACACACAAAAAAAAACAACAACAACCATTTTTATAGCTATGCTAATGTGGAAGGGCCAGGTAGGAGACTACAGCTAGAATGCACCTTTGAATCAAAGAGGGTGAGACTTCATCTTTGATACTTTGGACGCATTATCTGGAAGGATCAGTCCGTGGAGCAGAGCATCACACTTGGTAAAGTGGAGCGTCAGTGAAAAACAGGAAGACTCAAACAGAACTTTTTACAAAATACAATGACAGAATTTTAACATTAATATTGTATACCATTTGCACGCTCATTCTTTAATTTTCAGGATCTCCTGTGTTTACAAAAGATAGATTTCATGTTGAATAATAATAATAAATCTGCAAAACGCCTCACAACTTAGATGAAGCTGGAGGACTTTTTTTTTTTTTTTTTAAATAAAAAAACCATACATCCTTTTTATTGTTAAGTCAAAGAGGTATCAAAATTAAAAGCAAAAATTACAGGGTGAGACTTAACTATTAGGAGCACCAAAGGAAGTGAAAATGGGACTGGGCACAGGGCAATATGAATGAACGAACACAGGAAGGACAAGGAAGCAGAGAACAGTGGGCATGTGGCTGAAGACACTGGGGAGAGGAGCTGGTGAAAAATACAAGCACCTGGGTAAAGAAATAAAGGGTTAACATTTCTAAACCACACTGGGTGCTAAAGCGTCATCCTTGCCCTTGCCGCTATCTCTGTCATCCTCTCCTTCCTCAGCCTCTTTCTCGTCATCCTTGATCAATTCCACCTGGCTATCCCCCTATCTTTATTATTATCATCATTCCCCTCCTCAGCAGAGTCATCTGCACTCCCTCAGACTCCATCTTCCCATGAGTCTCATCTTCCTTCCAGGAGCTGCTGCTCTGCTCCGCTTCTGACTTCTCATTCTTCATCTCTCCTTGTTTGCTTTGTTCCTTTTTAATTTTTCCCAGGTTTCCCAGTAGAGAATCCACTTTTTGTTTTATCTGGATCAACTCCTTCTTGATGGTCTGAAGGTCATCTCCTTTCAATTTTCCAGACTTGGAAAAAGATCCCCTCTGTCCACTTTAAGAATCGAAGCCATTTTTGCCCCTTCGTGAGATGTTTCCCAAAACACATTTGATGTTTCAAGGATTATCAATGGAGAAAGGATTGAAGTTGTCAAGGACTTCATTCTTCTTGGATCAACTATCAACACTCGCGGAAGTAGCAGTCAAGAGATCAGACGACGTATTGCACTGGGCAAATCTGCTGCACAGGAACTTTTTCAAGTGTTGAAGAGCAGAGATGTCAGCTTGAGGACTAGGGTGCGCCTGACCCAGGCCATTGTGTTTTCAATAGCCTCATATGGATGCGAAAGCTGGACAGTGAATAAGGAGGATCGTAGAAGAATTGATGCCTTTGAGTTGTGGTGTTGGAGGAGAATACTGAGGGTGCCATGGACTGCCAAAAGAACCAATAGATCTGTTTTGGAAGAAGTGCAGCCAGAGTGCTCCTTGGAGGCCAGGATGGCTAAGCTTCGTCTCTCCTACTTTGGACATGTAGTCCGAAGGAAACAATCGTTGGAGAAGGATGTCATGCTGGGTAGGGTAGAGGGTCAGAGAAAAAGAGGAAGACCTCCAACGAGATGGATCGGCCAGGTGGCATCATTGATGGACTTGGGGGTGGCAGCGGTGGTGAGGTTGGCCCAGGATCGAGCATTGTTTCGTTCTGCTGTGCATGGGGTTGCTATGAGTCGGTTCCGACTCGATGGCACCTGACAACAACAACAACAAAAACAGCTTGAGTAAGAGGAGGAGGGGAGCGTGCTGGGTAGCTCTACATCCAGTTATAATCATCCCGCTGAAAGTCATAGTCCACATCACAAGAAGGGCTGGGTAGAGGGGACAGAGAAAAGTGTTCTGGGACTGACCCCTACATCTCCCCTGCAGATTTGTTTCACACCTGCTTTTTCTTCTGTTGACTTTTGGCGCTACAGCCAGATTCATATCTAAAACTGGGCCAGCGATCATTCTGCCATCCTCGCCTGCCACAGCCGCCTGGACATTTCTCTCATTAACATACTGAACAAAGGCAAAGACCTTAGGACTAGAGCAATCCACGATTTTGCCATACTTCAAGAAAATTGCCTCTGCGTCAGACCTCTTGACCACCTGAGTATTGAGATTTCCAATAAATAACTGGGAGTTCATAGAGCAAGGATCTATCTTGTTGGGAACATTGCTGGCCATGGTGTTTGACAAGGTTTGTCACACAACTGAAAAATGTAGCAGAAGATTGAAAAAAAATCTCACAGGTGGGGGAAGGGAGAAGAGATTCGATTATGAATCTTCTTTTCCTGGGTTCTAAGTAAAGAAGACAACTGCTGATCGAGGTCGGCAATCTTTTTTTTCCCCCTCTTTCTTCCTCATATATTTGCCATCTTTCTTCCAACAAACAGAATAACCAAACAGCAGTTAATACATTTTAAACCAACATATTTATAAACACAAACTCTTTTGCAAAAGTTTTTTTGCAAGCAAATCTCCTTTGAAAATTTATGAGCAGCAAATACACTGACCGTTACTCTGTGTCCTCCTAACTGCCCTGGGTGATTTATTAGTAAAGCACCCTGAGAAGGTGGAAGAAAAGACCTGGTCATTTGTCAAGGTGAGTTTGTCAATCTTTGTCTGAGGTAGAAATGTTGCTATCTTGGTTTTTCTCTTTATTAACTGACTTGACAAACTAAAGCATGACAATGTTCATTGAAGGTCTTAGATACTGTCACAAAAGGACAAATTTTGTATGAGACCACTTCTGGAAAAAGCTAAGAAAAGGTTTTCTTGATAAAAGGAGTATTCTGATGGTTACCATGTGTGTATATGTGGGGGATTATTCATGGACTAGATGGTTTTTGTTACTGTTGTTAAGTGCCATTGAGTCAGTTCTGACCCATGACTAATGACTGTGTGCCATGGAGTCGGTACCGACAGATTGCGACCCTGTACAGGGTTTTCGAGGCTGTAAATCTTTATGGGAGCAGAATGCCTCATCTTTCTCCCGCAAAACACCTGATAGTTTCAAACTGCTGACCTTGCGATTTGCAGCCCGATTCGTAAACATTCACTACCAGAGCTTCTCTCTGACCCATAGCAACCCTGTATAGGGTTTCTAAGGAATGGCTGGTAGGTTTGAATCATTGACTTTGTATTAGCAGTCCAGTGCTTATCCTACAGCGCCACACCAGGGCTAGAGGGTAGACATGTGTTAACATAGGTGATGGGGGAACCAATGTATAACAAGAAGGAGGTTAGCAGAGGAAAGATGGAGGTACAGGGAAGAATGCAAGAGTTAAAGTGAATAGAGATAAATACTGTTAACTGTTGGCACATGGAAGGGATTACATTCATTGTAATGAAGCTAAAGTACATGAGATTTTAAATGTAAAACTGTTGATCTGCTCTGTAAACCTTCACACAGTTCACAATAAAAAAAAATTTTTTTTTAAAGTTAAATTTCAGTGTCTTCCTATTTGCAAATTTTGTTTCTAATAACCACACTTGAGCACTTCATCTGATAAATGCTTTGATCAAAAATTTTCACAAGTCCATGGTAAGATGCTCAACTTTATTAATCAAAGAAATAACAATTAAAATGACAATGAAATGCTACTGGGAAAGTGAAACAAAACAGACACTATTGAATGTTGACAAGGTTATGGTGTAAGTGGAACTCACACATTTTTGTACAATCTCAATGTAAAATGGGAATGTAAAATAATATACTGTATTTTATATTATTCCACTCTTAAAATTTTTATAGTATACAAAACTATAGGGAAAGAAAGCAGTTCAGTGATTGCTTTGGGTCAGGGATAACGCGTTATGATTCAATATAAAGGGACATGAAGAAACTTTTTAGGGTAAGGGAACTGCAAAAACAGGGTCGGGGTCATGTCTGACTTCTTCTGTCTTCTTAAGGGGAAAGAAAATCAAACTCCAAACCAGCCCAGGAACAATCCCTGTGACATGGAGGTCGGACATGCCTCCACCTTGCAACCTTCTTTACTCTGTTCTGACACCAACCATCCCTCTCAGAGTACATCTGTTCAATAATCCATTGCAATGGCCACACAGAACTCATAACAATACTCATGATCATGAGGTTTATTAGGGAAGTGAACAGGGTACAATTCAGGATCAGAAACAACTCAGGACGCAGCAGTTCTCCAGTCAGGAACGCGTCTAGTCTGCCAGACTACAGACACGCCACAGTATTTTCAGCCTCTCAGTCCTTGGTACCGTGGTCTCTGTCCTTCTTGGGCAAGTGTTACCAAGCTCCTTTAGCCAGTCTGTAAATACCTAGAGGGCACATTCTGCAAGCCAGTCTCCTGCCCAAAGGCACTCAGCTTTACTCAGTCCATGGGCCTAGAAGCCCACAGTTGTTCTCTATACCACCGCCTCTGCCAACCGCCTCTGCTGTCAATGCTATTCTAGGTAGGAATCCCACGGTTGACTCATGCTCTGCTTTTTCATGGTTCTGAGATTGTCCATTCCTGCTTCTGAGATGGCTCTTTTCACACCTAGCAGGTTATCAAAAGTAACCAATCTGTGCCTTAGAGTCCTGCACATCGTAGTTGCATAGTTCCACCCAATCACTTGGTGGGAATTAAGATGATGTTGTACGGAAAAGTCATATCAAGTAAATTCAAGGTACCACGGGAATCTTTGTATATTTTCATTGTGATAGTATTGTATATAATTATTAAAATTAGACATATGTAACATTTAAAG
Organism: Chrysochloris asiatica; assembly: GCF_000296735.1. NCBI lineage: Eukaryota > Metazoa > Chordata > Mammalia > Afrosoricida > Chrysochloridae > Chrysochloris > Chrysochloris asiatica. The sequence continues at coordinate 5,606,867 of NW_006408607.1, read as the reverse complement.
TAAGAGTAGATATTATCATGGTAAACAGTAAGATAAGCAAAAGAGAAGAAAAAAACTTCCCACTGCAGATAGTCCCTGACTTACTATGGAGTTCCATTCCTACAACTGTGATGTAAAACAATTCTCACGTAAGTCTAATACTGCTCTCTCTTTTTAAAATTTTCATTATGATTGCCTTTTATTATCAGTATCTTTAAAAAT
>NW_006408607.1:5593951-5598866 GCF_000296735.1 Chrysochloris asiatica | reverse complement strand
CTTCGTCTCTCCTACTTTGGACACATTGTCCGGAGAGAACAGTCGCTGGGAGGGTCAGAGAAAAAGAGGAAGACCCCTAATAAGATGGATCAGCCAGATGGCATCACTGATGGCATCAAGTGTGGCAGTGGTAGTGAGGTTGGCCCAGGATTGGACATTGTTTCATTCTGCTGTGCATGGGGTCGCTATGAGTCGGTTCCGACTTGATGGCACCTGGCAACAACAACAACAACAAAATTTTAACAAAAATCCTCTCTTTGGAGGCCCATTTCTGTGAGGTTTCTCTGGCTACCCCAACCCCAAGTCGTCTTTCTTGAATGCCTACCACTCTCAGTATCTTTGCAGATCCTCTAGTTTTCAGTCCTAGGTGCTCTGGTTCTCTTGTCTCCTCCCTGGAAAAGCCCATCTGTCAAGCGCCTTCCCAAACAGCCTCAAGAAGCAAGTCTGCTCTTGAGGTATAGCCAACACCACTCTGCTGGCCCAGTAAGTCAATAAACTGATTTAGAAAGGCTTCAGTCGGGAGTGCTACAGGAACTTCCTTAGGGATCCTACCTAGACAGACATAAACAGAATGCCTTGCCATAGAATGAGTATAAATATGATATGTAGCTGCCCATGAAAGACCCGAAGGCTGGGAGTGGATAGAGGGTGGGTAGGGGGGTTCAGCTTTGACTAGCCTCCTTTGCCCAGGCTCAATTAGACCTCAGAGATGTGTCTCCTGGAAATCTCCTGTCAGTACTTTACTCTGCTTGGATAGACACCGGGATTCATGCACCAGGCCATAAATCCAAGACGAAGTTGCAAAACAGGCAGACGCACTATAACAGGAGGCCCTTCTGAGAGTCATAAAGAACCTTTTCTAACAGCTTTATGTACTTGAGATTGAAGGGTATTCCAGGAGCTCTGTGGAAAGGACCTGGGAGCTTGGCTTCTATTATATACTGGGAAATCTGATTCAACTATTAACAAATAGAGATCTTGCTTTGTACAGTGGTTGGGCTGGCATTGAAATAAATAGAAGGACAGTACGAAATCTCTCAAGAGCTCAGAAAACTAGCAAGACTCATCCTCAAATCCCACTTTCCCCTTCCTGCCCCCATATCTAGTCCTAAGAACTGCCTCCTAATTCCTCCTCCACACAATCTCTGCCCAATTGTCAATGCTGTTACCATTACCAACGTTTTGTGGTGTTTACTCCTTTCCCATTCTGATCCATCATCCATATACCAGCGCTTTAATATTTCCCAAGTTCAGTTGATCATATCACTCAATAGCTGATGAAAACACCCCTAAATATCTCCGTTGTCTTACAGGTGAAGCTGGACCCTTTATTAAACACTTTCTTGATCATGACTGTTTCTCTCTCCACCCTTTTTACAATATAATTCTCCAAAGCAAACATACAGACCCCCGTGATGATCCCAGATTCTACCTTGTCATTGTCTGATCCCCCCAAGAATGTGTTCCAGACCCGAGTCTGGCTCCACCACTTGCTTTTCTGCTGCCTTGGTTAGGCGCACCTCCTATTTGTATTCTTACAACCCTGGGGCTTTTCTACTGATCACAGACTCAAATTGTATCCCCTCCCAAAATATGTGTTGAATTCTTGGCGCTTGTATTCGTGGATAAGCACTGGACTAGTAACCACAAGGTTGGCAGTTTGAAACCACCAGCCACTCTTGGAAACCCTATTACAGGGTCACTATGAGTCAGAACCAGTTTGACAGCTCACAGCAACCACAACTAACCTAATGATTAGGTTACCTAATGATCAGAGCACACCCAAGTAATAGGTATTACAGAAGACAAACCCGTGATCAGTTTCCACAAAGATGACAACTGAGAAGACCCTCTGGTGCAGTTCTACTCTGAAACACATAACGTTGCCTTGAGTCAGAATCAACTCAATAGTGATTGGTTTGTTGGTTTGGGTACCTGTGGCATGATCCTGTTTGGAAATGGAATTTGGAGCTCTGGTAGCGTAGTAGTTACGAATCGGGCTGCGAACTTTAAGGTCAGCGGTTCGAAACTACCAGCCGCTCCGCGGGAGAAAGACGAGGCTTTCTACTCCCATAAAGATTTACACCCTCGGAAACCCTGTACAGGGTCGCTATGGGTCGGAACCGACTCGATGGCACTTAACAACAACAACAACAAATGTCAATTAAGTCAAACCAGTATAGGGTGGATTCATAGGAGGAGCCATAGCTGCCCTCCTACTCCGGTCCAACGTCTTCACCGCCGGCTCCGCGTTGTCGCCGATGTGGAAGACGGCGAGGAACCGGGCATCATCTCCTCTCACTCCGGGAGTGGAGGCTCCAAGTCAGGGGGCGACAAAATGTTCTCGCTTAAGAAGTGGAACACAGTGGAGCAGGGATGTGGAGTGCGATACATGCGCCATCTGCCGGGTCCAGGTGATGGATACCTGTCTTAGATGTCAAGCTGAAAACAAACAAGAGGATTGTGTTTTGGTCTGGGGGAATGTGATCATTCCTTCCACAACTGCTGCATGTCCCTGTGGGTGAAACGGAACAATCGCTGCTCCCTCTGCCAGCAGGACTGGGTGGTCCTAAGAATCGGCAAATGAGAATGGAGAGAAGCTTTCTTAATGCAGTGGTTCGGAGCGCTGGTGCATCTTATTGTCATGTGCTCATAAAAGCTTCAACCCTCTGGGGGATTAATTCATTAAATATGAGGAGATGAATCTGTGGTCCTTTGGCACTCATCAAAGGCATGGTTTCACACTTTGTCTGCTGTATTTTCAGAAACTCTCTACAATTAGAAGATAATTTATTAAGATGGACTTTCCTACCTTGTGGGGTGCATCTCACACACTGCTTCAAAGTTCTATAAAAGAGGAGAGAACTACAAATTGTCTTTTATAATTTACCTATTGATACCCTAGGGACAGCGGAAGCAGTTCCATTCAGAGAACTTTTGGCATGATGTGGTTGATCAGTTTCAAAACAGAGACAGTGTCACAGTAACAAAATATAGCTTGAAACCCCTCTTTAATTTGTTCCTGATCATTTGTGTGTGTGTGTGCGTGCATGTGCGCACGTGGAGGGAGGATGTAATTCATGAGATCTTTGGTGTAAGGTTGGGCATTTACCAATGATAGGAATAAATACAATTTAACATTCTAGCATATGAGATTTTGATCGACATAGCTTATCATCTTTGACTAATCAAGAAAACCTAGATGTGCACCCACTCTACTGTTACTTTCCTTGAGTTCTAAATGGCACACATGTTTTGAAGTTCTGGTCCAATTATGTTGGAATGTAACTGTGTTAGGTGGAATGTCAATGAGGGGAAACGTATACCACTCTGCCCTGGGCTCATAAGTTTATTGTATCACATAGTGTTTTAATAAATCATTTATTCTCTTAAAAAAAAAAAAACGCCAAGAAGTACACAGACACATGCCATATGAGGGTTATCTTCAAATCAAAGAATGCCAATGAACAATCAAGGCCCATACTACCGGCCGGGAAGGAATTGATATGGTGGAGACCTTGTTTGCACCTTTAGCCTTCTGAACTGTAGAAAAGAAATTTATGTTCTTTAAAGTCCCCCACTTATTGTATTTGTATTACATCAGCACTAAGGGAACTAAGCTAGACACCATATCTGACTCTTATTTCTCTCTCAGGCAACCTTGATCTTGACTAAACTGCAGGAACTATTTCTGATTCATCTTTGAATCCTCAGCATTCAGCCAAGTGCCTGGCACCTGCTGGGTGCACAATAAGCATTTGCTGGACGCATTTACATGAGTGCTCAGATAGACAAGAATGGTTTATTCCGAGATGACTGTAACAGGCGTTGATCTCAATGTGGTTCGTGCTTTGTTTCTAATACTGCACCAGCACTCAGAAAAGTTACCATGCACAAATGAATGCTTCATTGTTCCAGAATGATGTATGGGAGTGGTATGATCTTACGAAAGAAACAAGATTTGTTCTCTTTGGGGGGTATCCAAAATACGAGACTCCAATAATATTTGATCTGACAAATGCTACGAACACTCCTGGTTTAAGCAACATAAGCATAGATCTCTGTTGGAATAAGGATAGCTGAATGCCCGTTAGAAGTGAGCATGGTGAGACTTTGTCTCATGTACTTTGGACATATCATCAGGAGGAACCAGTCCCTGGAGAAGGACAGCATGCTTGGTAATGTAGGGGATCAGTGAAAAAAGGAAAGGGAAGACCGTCCATGAAAAAGATTGACACAGAGGCTGCAAGGATGGGTTCAAGCGTAGGGAACGATTGTCATGATGGTGCAAGATGGGGCACTGTTTCATCCTACTGTCAATATGAGTCACATGACCTGGAACTGGCTCGATGGCACCTAACAAGAACAACATAGTTTAGTAGGCTGAACATGTTGGTTAAGGAAGCACTTGAGTTTGAAACTGCCTGATTTTGTGAACCAATCTGCCTTGCTCTTGAGTCAATAGTACTTGTTTAAACTGTGCATTAGCTTCCCAGGGCTGTTGCAAAAAATCATCACAACCTTCGAGGGATCAAATCATACAAATGTACTGTCTCGTAGTCCTGGGACTCAGACAGCTGAACTTAAGGCAATAGCATCTTACCTGTTGAGAATTAATTTTGTCATCAGACTGTGGTGCCTCTGGAAATACTAGATGATGATTCTTCCTTGTTCCTTACAGCCATGGTGGCTCCAGGAATTCCTGGGATTGTGGTCACGTAACTACCATCTCTGCTTCTGTCTCCACGTGGCCTTGTCTTCTCCCCGTGTCTTCTCTTCTGCTTCTTATAAAGACAATTGTCACCTGGCGGACGCTATCCTGCCAAGGAGCAGAACTGCGAGAAGCCTTATGCATGAAAAGTTCATTGTTTAGCAGAGTGACAATGAATGCCCCCCTTGGATAGCAAAGCTACAA
>NW_006408607.1:5568577-5569166 GCF_000296735.1 Chrysochloris asiatica | reverse complement strand
TCTCGCTGCTGCTGGAAGTTCCAATCCATAGCAACCCTATAATAGGGTTTCTGAGGAGCAGCTGGTGAGCTTGAACCACTGACCTTGCAGTTCAAATGGCTTTGCAGTCTGGAGCACTAAACCACAGCGCCACATGTATATTATCATATCACAGATAGCATTCTATTTCAACATAGATCTTGAAATGTTCCTTTTGATATTGAATGTGATGCTATGCCTCTTCAATTTGTCAATTCCATCATAGTAATAAATCATGTGATGTCAAATTCAAAATAGCCAATACCAATCCATTTCAGTTCACTAATGCCTAGGATATGGATGTTTAAGGGTTCCATTTCATTTTTGACAACCTTCAATTTTCTTAGATTCCTATTTTGTATCTTCAATTTCCAATTATTAATGGATGGTTACCACTTTTTCTCTTCTTTTTGACTTGTGCCCCATCAGCAAATGATGATCTTTAAAGCTTTACTCCATTAGTGTCATCACAGTCCGCTCTACTTTGAGGAGGCAGCTCTCTCCCAGTTGTATTTTGAGTACCTTCCAACCTGAGGGGCTCATCTTCCTTAACCATATCTGGCAATATTCC
>NW_006408607.1:5565083-5568402 GCF_000296735.1 Chrysochloris asiatica | reverse complement strand
CTGCTCCCGTAAAGATTTACAGCCTCGGAAACCCTGTGCAGGGTCGCTATGAGTCGGAACCGACTCCACGGCACTTAACAACAACAACAACAATGGACTGCCAAAAGGACAAACCAGTCTGTATTGGAAAGGCAGCCAGAATCCTCCTTAGAAGTCAGGATGGCCAGACTTCGTCTCTCATACTTCAGATATATTGTCAAGAAGGACCAGTCCCTGAAAAGAGGCAGACCTCCCAATAAGATGGATTGGCACAGTGGCAGCAATAATGGACTCAAGTCTGGCAATGATTGTGAGGATGGTGCAAGACTGGGAATGGTTTCATTCTGTTGTACATAAAGTTGCTATATGTTGCTACTGACTTGATGTACCTAACAACAACAATAGGAATTTCAAAGCATAAAGAAGGGGACTGGAATTAAGTTTTTCTCCCTATCTTTTATGCTGTTCTGAATTTCCCTTGGTCAGTACATTCTAGAAGGGATTTTACATTCTTTCATTAAATAATGTGTATCTTTTATACATATTAAATATACAAAAGCATTGAATTATGGTCCTTGTCCTTGAGAAAACACAGATTCTAAAAGTGAACCAGGCAAACCTGGTCTACAATAATGTAAGTTAAAAGGTGCTCTTCAATGATTGAATATTGGGCAGAACATAGGCCTCATGATTTTTACCACACATAATTTTTTCTTGATGACTTAATCATCTGCTAACCGTCTGCCTGCCTCCATCTATATTCACATTAACTTCACCTGGACATCTCCCACCATCCTGAGGAGGAAATATTTTGAAGCTCTAAAGAACTTGGTATGCATTTTTCCAAGGGACATTTTTCAACAATCAAGGAATTTTGAGAAATGTACCACTTGCTGCAGGGCAGATGGTTTGAGATATCTCTCTTGTGATCGTTTCAAATAAGTTGGTAATTGGAAACTGATGCATGAATAGATGGCATTATCATTCTACACTGCTGCTTCAGAGGAGGGAGCTAGTTAGGGGAATATTTTCCTCCCTAGCATTTTATCACTGCTGAAGTCAGTCAAAATATCCAACGTTCTTTGAATTCTAAGGTGACACAAATGGTTCCACCCCTGTCAGCTGCTGTCAATCTCTAGCTCTTGGAAGTAATGCCTTGCGCTTGTTTTTCAGTTTGCTCAGCAGGTCTTTGAAGCCTGGCCTCTACTCATCTCCTCCACAGCTCACTGTTCAGCCAGATAGCACAATTTCAGCAGGAAATCAGCGAAATACTTAAAAGCCAATGGACCAGCCTCCTGCCTGGATGAGAAGTTAAGCCTAGGTTTTTTCAAAGTGTGACCTGCAGACAGGCGACATCAATGTCCCCAGGAATGCTTGTTCCATTGCAGACTCAGAGACCTCAACCCCAGACCAATGGGTTCAGACACCCTGGGGTCAGATCGTCTGTATGTAAACAAACAAATGTCTCTAGTGGTTCCTAACCACTGATGGTTAAGGCTCTGAGTTGGGGGCTTTTGTGGTGTGGTGCTGTAGGATAAGCACTGGACAACTAACCACAAGGTCGACAAGTTCAGGCCCAACTCTAGACATGGTCACTATGAGTCAGAACTGACTTGACGATGATGACATTTTGGATGAGCCATATGTATTCCTTTATGTGCAGTGACGTCAACAATTAGCAGAAATCCATTCCCAGATACACAACTGAACATCTTCACAAAGAGCATACCTACTCCTATGCTTAAGGAGCTCTGGTAGTGTAGTGGTTACAAGTCAGGCTGCTAGCCTTAAGATCAGCAGTTCAAAACTACCATCTGTTCCATGGGAGAAAGATGAGGCTTTCTGCTCCTGTAAAGATTTATAGAGAAGAATTGATGCATTTGAGTTATGGTGTTGGAGGAGAATATTGAAAGTACCATGGACCGCCAGAAGAACAAATATATCTTTGTTGGAAGAAGTACAGCCGGAGTGCTCCTTGAAAGCCAGGATGGCCAGACTTTGCCTTTTATACTTTGGACATATTATCAGGAGGGACCAGTCACTGGAGAGGGATATCATGTTTGATAAAGTGGAGGGTCAGAGAAAAAGAGGAAGACCCCAACAAGATGGACTGGCACAGTGGCAGCAGCAATGGGCTCAAATGTAGCAATGATTGTGAGGTTGGCCTAGGTTTGGGCAGTGTTTCGTTCTGTTGTGCACAGGGTTGCTATGAGTCAGTTCCGACTCCATGGCACATAACAACAACAACAACAAAAGATTTACAGCCTCGGAAACCCCCTATGCAGGGTCACTATGAGTCAGAATCGACTCTATGGAACATAACCACTCTCCTATGATTAAGGCACCCTAGTAGTGCAGTAGTTAAGTGCTCAGCTTAACCATAGATATTATAGCCTAGAAAACCCTGTGGAAGTCCTGGTATGGAAAAGCACTGGACTGCTAACCAAAATGTTGACAGCTCAAACCCAACAGTTGCTCATTGAAAACCTTATACAGGGTCTCTGTGAATTAGAACTGACGCAACAGCACACACCAAGAAGAAAATCCATGAGATAGTTCTAGCCTGTCACAGGGAACCCCTATGAGGTAAAAGTTGACTTGATGGCACCTAACAACAATATTCCCATAATTCACATTTATTCCACAAATCTTTCAGTCCTTTAAACATATTATAGCTTGTATTTGGAAAAGGTCTCACCTAAAATCAAGTTTGTTGTTGATGTATGCTGTTGAGTTAGCACCTACTTATAGTGACCACATATAGGGATTCTGAGGAGCAACTGGTGGTTCTGAACTGCCGACCTTGTGGTAAACAGCCCAGTGCTTATGCTGCAGCACCACACCAGAACCTCTGCCATTGTTGTTAAGTGCTATCAAGTCGGTATCGACTCATAGCAACCCTATGCACAACAGAATGAAACACTGCTGCTTCCGTGAGTGTTGATAGTTGATCCAAGAAGAATGAAGTCCCTGACAACTGCAATCTTTCCTCCATTGATAAGAATGTTGTTTATTGGTCCAGTGGTGAGGATTTTTGTTTCCTTTACATTGAGATGCAATCCTATTGAAGGCTGTGCTCTTTGATCTTCAACAGTAAGTAATTTAAGTCCTCTTCACTTTCAGCAAACAAGATTGCATCATCTGCACATCGCAGGTTGTTAATGAGTCTTCTTCCAATCCTGATGCCACATTTTAAGTGTGTCTTTTTTTTTTTTTTCCTATTATCTCTCTCTCTCTCTTTTTTTAAAAATGTTTTATTGTGAATTATGTGATAGTTTACATGGGAGAACATTAGTTTTACATTCATTCTATCGTATATCGTTTCATTGCCATGGTTACA
>NW_006408607.1:5562141-5563791 GCF_000296735.1 Chrysochloris asiatica | reverse complement strand
GTTGTAGCCCCATTTTAGGTATTCCAATCAGTTATAGGCAGAAGACAGACTTACAAGCTTTCTATGGTGATGTTTCTGGCTATTCTTTTCTCTCCCCCCTAAGTGTGTCTTTTTAAAAGGCTACGTAGCACCTGTCATCACTCATCTGTCAGTTTACCTCATTGTGGTGACTTGCAAGTTGCTGTGTGATCTGGAAACTATGCCATCGGTATTTTAAATACTAGCAGGGTCACTCCTGGTGAACATGTTTCAGATGAGCTTCCAGATTAGCACAGACTATGAAAAAGGAAGAGACAGATTACTTTTGAATATTTAGTCACTGAAAACCTAATGAATAGCAGTGGAACACTGTCAGATAGCACCAGAATATTGAATGTTGAAACATGATGAAGAGCACCAGAATATTGTCAGATATAGTGCTGGAAAACGAGCCTCTGAGGTTAGAAAGCACTCAAATATGACTGGGGAAGAGCTGCCTCTTCAAAGTAGAGTTGACCATGAGGAAGTGAATGGAGTATAGTTTTCAGGACCTTCATTTGCTGATGGGTCACAACTCAAAATGGGAAGAAACAGCTGTTAATAATCAGAACATGGAATGTATGAAGCATGAATCTAGGAAAATCGGAAGTTGTCAAAATAAATGACATACTTAAACATCAATATCCTTGCATTGTTATTGTTGTAGCATTAGTGAGCTGAAATGAAATGGTATTGGCCATTTTGATTGTGAAAATCACATGGTTTACTATGCCAGGAATGACAAATTGAAGAGGAATGGCATCCCATACATCATCATAAAGAACATTTCAAGACCTATCTTGAAGTACAATGCTCTCTGTGATACGATAATATCCACATGCCTACAAGGAAGACCACTCATGGAATCAGCAGCCAAGAATCAAACGACATATTACCTTAGGCAAATCTACAGAACAAGAACTTTTTAAAGTGTTGAAGAGCAAAATCAGCTTGAAGTCTAAGGTACATTTGACCCAAGCAATGATATTTTCAATAACCTCATATGCATGCAAAAGTTGGACAGTGAATAAGGAAGACTGTAGAAGAATTGATGCCTTTGAGTTCTGGTGTTGGAGGAGAATACTGAAAGTGCCATGGGCTGCTGAAAGAACCAACAGATCTCTGTTGGAAGAAGTACAGCCACAGTGCTCCTTGGAGAGCAGGATGGCCAGTCAGACTTTGTCTCGTATACTTTGGACATATTGTCAGGAGGGACCAGCACTGGAGAGACATAGCATGTTTGGTAAGGTGGAGGGTTAGAGAAAAGGAGGAAGACCGCCCATGGATTGGAAAAGTGGCAGCATTAATGGGCTTAAGCATGGCAACATTTGTGAGGTTAGCCCAGGTCTGGGCAGTATTTCATTCTGTTGTGCAAAGATTGCTATGAGTTGGTACCGACTTGATGGCACCTAACAACAACAACAAGGAAGACCAGTTAATATCACTATTATTCAAATTTATGCACCAACTCCTAAAGCCAGTGATGATGAAATTGAATTCTACCAACTTTTCATTCTGAAATTGATCAAACATGCACTCAAGATGTATTGATAATTACTGGTGATTAGAATGCAAAAGTTGGAAACAAAGAGAAGGATCAGTAGTTGGAAAATATGACCTTGTGATAGAAAT
>NW_006408607.1:5559862-5561387 GCF_000296735.1 Chrysochloris asiatica | reverse complement strand
AAACCAAAAGGGAAGACTACATTCAGCGTTTTCAAACAGAGGGGACTAAAGTGAAAATTGAAGCCTCATCTTGCAATATTAAAGGATTCTATGGGCAAAACAGAGTCCTGGTGTGGTGCTGTGGATTAATGTGCTAGACTGCAAAGTTGATCTGAATTGCAAGTTCAGCAATTCAAGCTCACCAGCTGCTCCTCAGAAACTCTATATATACAGGGTCGCCATCGGCCTAAACCAACTCTATGGCACTTAACAACAGCAATAACAACAATATGGGCAAAATGGAGTTAATGCGTTGGACTGTAAGATTGGGTTGAACTGCAAAGTCAGCGGTTCAAGTTCACCAGCCACTCCTTGGAAACCCTTTACAGGGTGCTATGGGTCAGAACTGACTCAATGACACTTGTTAACAATAACAATGGGCAAAAATATTGAATGATGATGAAAGCATCAAAGGAAATGGAAGGAATACAAAGAGTCACTGTGCCAAAAAGAAATAGTTGATGTTCAACCATTGCAAGAGGTAGAATAAGAGCAAAATCCAGTGATACTGAAGGAAGAAGTTCAAGGTGCACTGAAGGCATTGGCAAAGAACAAGGCTCTGGGAATTGATGTAATACAAATTGAAATCTTTTTAAAAAACTGATGCAGTACTGGAAGCATTCACTCATCTATGCCAAGATTTTTGGAAGACAGCTACCTGGTCAACTGACTGAAAGAGATCCATATAGTGCCCATTCCAAAAGAGGTGACCCAATGGTATGCTGATATCATTGAACAATATCATTAGTATCACATGCAAGTAAAAATTTTCTAAAGATAACTTTAAAATGGCTGCAGCATGGAACTGCCAGAGGTTCAAGCAGGATTCAGACAAGGATATGAAAGGAGGGATATCATAACTGACATCAGATGGATCTTGACTGAAAGCAGAGAATACTAGAAAGATGTTTACTTGTGCTTTATTGACTACACAATATGTGTGGATCATGACTAGCTATGGACAATATTGTGGGATATAAGTATTTCTGAACACTTAATTGTGCTCATGAGGAACCTGTACATAGACCAAGAGACAATTGTTTGAACAGAACAAGGGAACATGGAATGGTTTAAAATTAGGAAAGGTGTGCATCAGGATTGTATCTTTCACTATAATTATTCAATCTGTATGCTGAGCAAATAATTTGAGAATCTAGATTATATGAAGAAGAGTGTGTCATCAGGATTAGAGGAAGACTCATCAGCAACCTGTAATATGTATATGAAATAACCTTGCTTGCTGAAAGCTAAGTGGATTTAAAATACTAATGAAGATCAAAGACCACAGCATTCTGCATGGGTTGCACCTCAATGTAAAGAAAACAAAATTCCTCACAACTGAATCAATAAATAACATGAAGATAAATGGAGAAAAGATTGAAGTTGTCAAAGACTTCATTTTGCTCAGATCAACCATTAACATTTATGGAAGTAGCAGTCAAGGTATACAACGACATATTGCACTGGACACATCTGCTGTACAAGA
>NW_006408607.1:5552010-5558688 GCF_000296735.1 Chrysochloris asiatica | reverse complement strand
GGATAGAATCCCAGCCTTCCAAGATTGGTTCGGATTGATAGTGGCCTACAGGACATTTTGTAACTGCCCCATAGGGTGTTCTAGGCTGCAGTCTATCTCCCATGGAATGGCTACAGCACAGGTTGGATCCAACGACATTTCGATTCAGCAGCCAAACTCTTAACCTCATGCAAATAGGGTCTCCAAGTCTTCCCCAGGATTGGAAAAAGCCCTCAGCTTGGCTGATATACCAGTAAAATCTCTTTCAGTTGTATTATAAGAGAATGAAAAATAAAGCACACCTTGGGGTTCTCCCCTTGCTCAGAGCGGAATGCACTCCCTGGGCCCTCACTGGCTCAGAGCTCCCCTTCCATCTGCCTTGGTTCCATATCTACAGTTCTGCATCATTTCTCATTTAAACTTTGTATTTTGAAGTAATTATAGACATACAACTGTGGGCTAATGCTCTGAACTGCAAAGTTGGTTTGAATCGTACTCTTGGCATTCCAGCTCACCAGCTCTGTAGAAACTGGGTTGCTATCGGTTAGATCTGACTCGACAGCACTTAACAACAACTCCCCCTCAAAAACCCAAACCAAAAACAAGGTACAGGAAAGTCCCATGTACCCTGCATGTACCTGTCTCCCTAGTGGTAACAAGTTGTGCAGATTATAGTTGCTGTTGGTCTTATTTGCCACCAAGTCAATTCCGTCTCATGATAACCATGTGCATGCAGAATGGAACAGATTCCCAGGTGTGCTTTCTGAGGCACCTCTGTGTGGGTCTGGCTGCGTCAGCCAAGGGACAACCAGGATATTAAAACCAGGAAATCGGCATTGCTACAACCCATGGGACTGATTGGACTTTTTCAGTGTGGCATGTCTACAGGGTCGCTATGGGTCGGAACCGACTCAACGGCACTTAACAACAACAACAACAAATGTCTTCTGGAATGTGTGTGTGTTCTGTCTGTTGTGGTTAGTACCTCTTTCTCACAGGGACCTTATCTATAATAGGAGAAAACTTTGCCTGGTCCTGTGCCATTTTCATAACTGTTGGTATGTTTGAGCCCATGGTTGTAGCTAGCACATCATTGCGGTTTCTCTCGTTCTCTACCAAACACGACATGCTTTTCTAGTGACTGGTCTTTGCTGAGGACGTGTTCAAAAGTAAGACAAAGTCTCCTTACTGTGGCTTCTAGGCAACATTCTGGTTGTTTTCTTCTAAGACTGATTTGCTCATTCTGCTGGAAGCCCACAGTGTATTCCGTGTTTTTCACCAACACCACAATTCTAACACATCGGTTCTTTTTCTGTCTCCATGTCACATTGCTGTTATGATGCTCAATGGCTGACTCACTCCTATTACCACAACTGGATGTAATGACAGTGATAACGATTTGTCACATTTCCTGACTGTGCTGCCCTCTGTGCTGCCTGCTCTGCCCAGCTCTTTACAGAGGCCTCTTGTTGTGGTTGGACTGTTACCCTCCTTTCAAAGAATTTGGAAGATGTCACACACTTACCCTGTGCAAAAAAAGTTAGAAAGACAAGGGCCTTAGGGAAATGAAAGATGGATTTATTATAAGCACAGATGTTCTTACAGACAGGTAAGAATAGGCATTCACCTTGAAATAGAAAAGGAGGTGGAGCCCCAAATACAATTTGGCTTCTTCCTTCTATCTCCCTTTGTTAGGGAGTGGGTTGTACTCCTGGTTTGAGTGGCTGGGTAGCCATTTCAGGGAACTAGTCCATAGAAGGTTTCTTTGAATCCTGTTTTTTCAAGTTTCAGCTTATCATCAACAAACTTTATTTCTCTTTACAACAGTACCCCTTCTCACTTACCCCTCTTAACTAACTTAATTTTCTCTCACACAGTCTCCCTCTTTCCCACAATCCCCTTCTCAGAAACTTCTCATTGCTGAGGTTGGCTTGTTTCCTGCAGAGACAACTCTTGTTTCCTAGAGTGGCTGGAGACCCCTTCTTCTCACTACCTAAGACCCTTACAGCTATTATTCCCTTTGACAGAAAAGCAAGCTGGAGCCTAAAGAGAGTGAGCCAATTGCTCAGACTTTAGCTGATAGAACACAGTCCCTGGGTAGTGCCAACAGTTAGTATATATGACTGCTAACCGGAAAGTTGGAGGTTCAAGCTCACCCAGAAATGCCAATAAAATAAAAATAAAATAAAGGTCTGGAATTATATTTCAGAAAACCTAGTCATTGAAAAAAAGCACCCCATTGGAGCACAGTTGTACTCTGACACACATTGGGGTGCCATGAATGTAATCTGACTTGCCGGACAACTGGTTATACAGAAGAACAAAGGGAAGTCCGACTTGCCCCTCCATCTGCCTGATTCCCAGAGAACACATTCCCTACCACATCTTTACCACTCAAACGCCCAGCTTCTTCATCCCTGCCCCACCATCCACAATGGTTCTAAGCCAAAAGGAAGATTCTGAAATCCTCCCTTATACTGTTTCAAGTGTCTGTGAGCCCCAGGCTCCAAACCTGTTCACAGACTCCTGACCAGGTTCCTGCTGTGTTTCCTCCTGCTCTGCTTGGCTTTTAGGGGGAATTGGAACTATCTCTGCAGTTGTAGTGCTTGGAGGAAGTGTTCTCGACCCACCTCTCCTCCCTTTGGAGAAAGAATGTCTTTACACACCCCAGAGAAAGTCTTAAATTACCTTTTGCTACATCCACATCTGCTTTCATTTCATCTCTCACACCTATAAACAGGGGAGATGAAGGACCACCATGCTTTCTGAATCCTCTTAGTCTCAGAAACAATGTAATTACTACATTTTTTCCCCCCTCTTTTTCTAATCACAGGATACTTCGCTGAGCAATCAATGTAGTTATTGATTTGATTAGTCTCTCACTCTCCCCTTCCAATAGCTCTTTGAAGCCTAGCTTTGGTGTGGAAGCTGTTCTGCTTCAAACTGCTAGCTGTTGTTGTTAAGTGCCGTTGAGTCAGTTCCAACTCATAGCAACTCTATATAGGGTTTTCAAGGAGCAGCTGGTGAGTTTGAACTGCCGGCTCTATGGTTCAAATCAACCTTGCAGTCCAGTGTTTATCCCACAGCCCCACACCAGGACTCAAACTGTTTAAGATGCCTCTTAGGAGACTTGTCATTTACCCTCCCTGCAAACATTTTAAAGCACAAGTGAATGGGATGGTAAAATAGTGCTGTCATTATTTATCTAGTTGCTTCTGCCATTAAAAATCTTCCTTTCCTTAGTTTAAAACTCCCTCATAAGATGAGTTGTGGAGCACAGTGGCTCTGTAGGATAAGCACTGAACTGTGAATTACTAGGTTGGTGGTTTGAGCCCACCAGCTGCTCCAAAGAAGAAAGATAAGACTGCTCCCACAAAGATTTATAGCCTCAGAAACTCTATGCAATGTTGCTAGGGGAACAAATGTTGCTATGGGAACCAACTGTCACTTAAGAAGAAGAAAATGGATGTCACCTACTTTATCCCTACTCGCTGCTCTCTCCTCTTTCCATGTCTGGATTCACTCAGCAACCACCTGAAAGTCCTTGGGATATATTAGTTCTCAAACAAGCTGCAATAACAGAAATACACGCATGTGACTTGAACAAGCATACAGTTATTTTCTCACACTTGGTTGCTAGGTACCGTCGAGTCAGTGCTGATCCATAGTGACCCTATGTATAGCCCTCTGTATGGATTGCACCTCAATGTAAAGAAAACAAAAATCCTCACCACTGGACCAACAAATAACATCGTGATAAGTTGAGAAAAGACTGAAGTTGACCAAGATTTCATTTTGCTTGAATGCACTGTCAACACTCATGGAAGCAGGAGTCAAGAAAGAAAACGATGTATTATTGCCTTAGGTAAATCTGCTGGAAAAGTCCTAAAATGTTAAAGGGCAAAGATACCAGTTTGAGGATTAAGGCATCCATTAAGGTGCCTGACTTAAGTCTCTCACACTTTGGATACCTAGCTGGAGAGACCAGTACCTGGAGAAGGACATCATGCTTGGTAAAGTGGAGGGCCAGTGGGGAAAAAAAAAAGACCTCCAACTGCATGAATCAACAAAGTGGCAGCAACAATGGGCTCAAACATAACAATTGTGAGGCTGGTACAGGAGTGGGCAGTGATTCCTTCTGTTAGGCAGACGGTCACTATGAGTTGGAACCAACGGACACAACAATTGTTTCTTTGGAGTCCCTGGGTAAGGGCAAACATTTAGGTGCTTGGCTATGGCTATGTATGTGTGGTTGACTTTTTGAAGTCACCCAGAGGTGCCTTGGAAGGCCTGGTAATTGACTTCTGAAACGTCATAGTCATTGAAAACTTTAGGGAGTACATACAATTTTATTGACACACATGGGATACCAGGAAGCTGAATCTATTCGACAAAAATGGGTCTGGGTTTTAGATGATATTCTGAACACTGTTCTAGAGATTCGTGGATACGGCCACAAAAACCAAGGCTTGTCCTCTAGGGAGTTTGCATTTCTGTGGGTGGTGGTGGTGGTTATGTGCCACGGAGTCGGTTTGGTTCAGACTCATAGAGACCTTGTACAGGGTTTCCGGGGCTGTAAATATTTACAGGAGCAGAAAGCCTCATCTTACTCCCACGAAACAGCTGGAAGTTTCGAACTGCTGACCCTGAGGTTAGCAGCCCGATTCGTAAGAAGGATATCATGTTTGGTAAGGTGGAGGGTCAGAGAAAAAGAGGAAGATCCCCAACGAGATGAATTGGACAAGTGGCATCATCGATGGACTCAAACGTGGCAACAGTAGTGAGGTTGGCCCAGGATCTGACAGTGTTTTGTTTTGCTGTGCATAAGGTCGCTATGGGTCAGTACCGACTCGATGGCACCTAACAATAACAACAACAACAACGTTACCAGAGTTCCTTAAATCTATTGAAGGGGAAGGTATAAATAAACAAATGTCTTTCAGGTCAGCTGGTTATTAATGTTAAAAATGACAATTCTGTAGTGTTCAGGAGTAAAGGAATGGGCATTGCTATTTTACATGTTGCTAAGTGCAACTGAGTTGGTTGTGACCTATAGCAACCTTGTTTAGGGTTGCCAACTAATGTTTGGTGGATTTGAACCGCCAACCTTGAAATTAGAAGCCCAATGCTTATCCTACAGCACCACGTTGAAATGTGTGAAGGGCAGGAAGAAAGGTTCTGGGATCTCACAAACACGATCTGAGTTAGATTGGAGCTCAGGTTGGACCTCTATGCACACCTCAAGAGGACTGAACCAGAGCAACTAAAGCCCTTCTCTTCTTTCAAAGAAATCCACACACTTGAGCCGAAGTTCCTCCCTCCATAATTAGACCAATCAGATGCAAGTAAGGCGGGGCTAGTTTTCAATACTGCCTTTTCCTGCCGCGTTGACCTTGCTGCGCACGCGCAAACCATCGGCAGCGGCCTTTGGGACTCGCGTTCGTGCGAGTGGTAGTTCTTGTCCCAACGCTTTGCCGTACCGTCTAGGCGGCGAGTTGCATCCTGGTTCTGTCGGGTCCACTGGGTGTGCCCCTGTGAGGCAGCGTGCCTGTCGCCACAGCCCCGGTCACCGTCATGAATCACGAGAGCTTCGCCGCGGGCGAGCGGCTGGTGTCGCCGGCTTACGTGCGGCAGGGTTGTGAGGCCCGCCGCTCTCATGAACACCTCATACGGCTGCTTTTGGAGAAGGTACCGAGGTGTCTGGCGGTCCTGTCCCGGCCCGCGTGTGCCAGGCCCTGTCGTACCTCACGCTCTTAGCTCCTTGAGGGTGGTTTTTTGACAGTTAGGAGCCAGCAGCGCTTACCTCCTCGTCACTCTAGCCAAAGCCAGCGAAACCCAGAGGCTGTTAATTGGGGCTATTTAGCATCGATAACTTGTGCTCTGCTTTTTCTAACTTCCGGATGCGGATTTAGGGAAATGTCCCCCGTTAGGTAATTCTTTTGTTTACGGAAAGGGCAGAGTTCGCTCCCTGGGTATTTCACCACTCACTCCCCTGGACTCTGGCCCCGCGTTGTGTTTGTAAACCACCCTGTGTTAATTCGGACGAAGTGCTGCCGCAGAATCCGCATGTCTCCCTCCTACCACTAGCCCTAACTTGGGAGCTCACTGGTTTGACACCCCTGAGTGATAGCACCCTGGCTTAGGAGAGCCGTCGTTAAGGAATATGGAATAAACCAAGCACCTGGGAAGGTTTTCAGTTACTTTAATTTTCTGCAACCTTGAAATCAGAGTAAACACATACATTTGTCGCCACACCTCCCAGTCTGCAGATCATTGTGTTGAATGTAACACCAACTTTTTATTGTTGTTAATGAGGTTATTTTTTCAATAGTGCTGAACTGAAGTGTAGAGGTATGGAGAAATACACATGAAAACGTTTGCAAATTCATTGGGAAGGGGAATTGTCTTTAAACGTAACGATATGCTTTGTATCTCTGTTTTTAAAGGGCAAGTGTCCAGAGGATGGCTGGGCTGAAAGCACCCTTGAACTCTTTCTACATGAACTTGCTATCCTGGATTCCAACAATTTCCTGGGCAATTGTGGAGTGGGAGAAAGGGAAGGAAGAGTGGCATCTGCATTAGTAGCTCGCCGCCATTATAGGTGTGTGTTTCTGTTGTGGTGTTAGGTGTACTTGAGTCTGTCCTACCTCATACCCACCCTGTGCTGTCCTTACAGTCATTGTGTGTGAGCTCGTTGTT
>NW_006408607.1:5518700-5551787 GCF_000296735.1 Chrysochloris asiatica | reverse complement strand
TACTTCTTCCAAGACAGATTTGTTTGTTCTGACAGTCCAAGTCTTCTCCAACACCGAAATTCCACAGTCTCAATTCTTTGGTCTTCCTAATTCATTGTCCAGCTTTCACTTGCATATGAGATGATTGAGAATACCGTGGCTTGGGTCCAACGCAAAGTGACATCTTTGCTTTTTTATGTTTGTTGTTAAGTACCACTGTGTCGGTTCCTAGTCATAGCGACCTTGTATAGGGAGGGCCACTGCATTGGTTTCTACTCATAGCGACCTTGTATAGGGTTTCCAGCAAGCGGCTAGTGGGTTTGAACCAGTGACCTTGTGGCTCAAACCGACCTTGCAGTCTAGTGCTCTATCCTATAGCACCACACCAGGACTCCCCTGTTTTTGGTCCAAAACAGTGGTGGCAGTACCCACTTCCATATTCATGTGTTTCTATAGGGAGATGGACACGGTTTATCTGAGCAGGTTGTTTTCAGAGTTCTAGTATATGCAGGTCTCTAAGTCAGGCGGTTAACAACACTGGTTATATGTCCTGTTAAAGAATGTTTATTCTAATAAAGCTGTTTGGTTGTATGAATTTAAAATATTTTATGGACTCAAGTATGTTGAGTTGTTTATAGTTTTCCATGTTAACTTTCTAACATTGCAGGACTTTCTGGAGAATGATTTTATAGTTAGAGATTTAAGATGTTCATCTGTATCTAAACTGAGTCCCATCTTAGTAGATACCTTGTTTTGATGCACCAAAACAGCCCCACAAAACAAGACCCCAAGACCAAACCCACTGATGTTGGTTGATTCCAACTCCCAGTGATCCTGTAGGACGGAGTAGAACTGTCTCACATGTTTCCAAAACCATAATCTTTACTGCCCCATCTTTCTCTGCAGAGCGGCTGGTGGGTTCAAACCATCAGCCTTTAAGTTCACTGCAGAGTGCTTAACCACTGTGCCACCTTTTTGGAGTCCTGGTGTGTCGCCATAGGATAAGCACTGGAATGCAAGGTTGGTTTGAACCACAAGGTCAGCAGTTCAAACTCATTAAAGTGCTCCTTGGAAACCCTATACAGGGTTGCTGTGAGTCGGAACTGATACGATGGCACAACAATAGCAAATAGTTGATGACACGTAACAACAGCAAGAACAATATTAAATTTAATTTTAGATTGCCAAGTCACCTGTTTTTTCTTTTGTATTATTTCAGAAAACTTTTTCAGTTCTAATACCCATTTCATTGTTAGTAGTTCTAAGTATGACAGTTTATTTCTCTGTCCTCCAGCCTTTCTGGAAATACAGGAAAACTCTTTAAAACTATCTTCCATGATTTTAAATCAAAATAGTTTTATTTCAATCAAAACCATTGGGATAAAAACTAAAAAACAAAACATTGGAATGAAACTAATAATGATATGTAACATATGCAAATTTCATGGTAACGAATGTGCTGATAACGTGGTTGATAATATACATGATAAAATGCATTTTACATGTTAGGCTTTCTTGTGTGGTCAAGTGTAATCTGAGTGTACAGAATTTCTGTGGTAATCCAAGTGTACAGAATTTCTCATACTATAAATTCCAGACAGTTATTCAAATTTCAAAAGAAATTTTGATTTTGAAGTATGTTCACAAGTATCTTGAGTGTATGGGTTTGAGCCACTGACTTGTGGTT
This sequence comes from Chrysochloris asiatica, assembly GCF_000296735.1. NCBI lineage: Eukaryota > Metazoa > Chordata > Mammalia > Afrosoricida > Chrysochloridae > Chrysochloris > Chrysochloris asiatica. Next base: position 5,550,121 of record NW_006408607.1, on the reverse strand, counting down.
AGCAGCCTGGTGCTTATCTTACAGCGCCACACCAGGACTCTGTCTTGATTTAAAATGAGTGTATTTGCACACATTTTTAAGACAGTTATAGTTCTTTAAATGTCAGTGAGATATTTGAAACAATGTTCCCCACTAGAATTTAGTCTCTATTTTGGCCCATTGCTCTGGTTAGGGCAAAAGGAAAGAACAAAGAATTTAATGTTGCTAGTGTTCTGGTTTTTCATTTTGCTGTGTGACAGACCACTCTAAAACTTAGTGGCTGAAAACACCCATTTATTATTTTGTCTTATGTTTGTGGGTGGACCAGAGTGAGTCTTGTGTAGGTTCTCTCTGTCCTTGCAGTCTGTGGTGGAGTTTAGGCGTGTGAAGGTTCAGCTGGACCACCTGTCCCAGATGACTTATTCACATGGCTGACAGTTCTTATGGCCTTTCCGTGTGACATGGGCTTCCCTCAACACGGAAGCTGGATTCTATGAGGGAGCCCCAAGGCTAAGGTCTTCCAGAAGCCAGCTGGTAGCTACGAGCATTCTTATGACCTAAATTCAGAGCTTTCTAGACCACCATTTCTACTAGATTTCACCTGGCCAACCACATCTCTGAGGCAGCTTAGATCCAAGTGGAGGGAAGTTAGACTCCATCTCTTGGTATAGGAGCAGCAGCATGTGGGCAGAGGAATTGATGGAGACTGCGGAGACTACAACTGCGTAACTTAAGGCCCCCTGGGTAGTGTAGTGGGCTGCTAACCACAGGGTCGTTGTGGAAAAGATGAGGCTTTCTGCTCCTAGAAAGGTTTATAGCCTCGGACCCCTTCTAGGGGTTGCTGTGAGTCAGAACCGTGCACACCATGGCCAGCCTAGCAGCATAAGTTCTGAGGTTTCAGTTTTAGTAGGGTACTAAACTTGCAAGTGATTCATGTTGTTGGAGGCTGGTGGGTTGATTCCAACTCCTAGTGACCATATAGGACATAATAAAACTGTCTCATAGGCTTTCCCAGGCTGTAATGTTTACTGGGGTGTCCCGGTGTGGCGCGGCAGGTTAATGCGCTGGACTGCAAGGTCGGCTGTTCAAGCTCACCAGCGGCTCCTTGAAAATCCTATACAGGGTTGTTATGAGTTGGAACTGACTCGATGGCACTAACAACAGTGTTTACTGGAGCAAATCACCACGCCTTTTTTCCTGTGCAGCAGCTGGTGAGTTGAAACCATCGACCTCTCGGTTAGCAGCCGAGTTTTCAGCCGTTGCACCTCCAGGGCTCCTTACAGTATGAAGTATATCTGAAACAACCAAGTATTGCTTCTGGGGTTTCTTGGTTCTTTTATTCGTGTGTACTTGTAGGGCTTTACTTAGAGCAGTGAATGGATATGTCCAGTTATTGGCCCATTTTTCACTTAGGTTCATTCATGGAATTGGACGATCGGGTGATATTGCTGCCGTTCAACCAAAAGCCGCAGGTTCTAGCCTTTTGAACAAAATTACCAATTCTTTAGTCCTGGACATCATAAAGTTGGCTGGTATGTACCATGTTCATCATCATACTTGTGGCTGACTAACTGTACACATCTTTACCTAAATTTTTTTTATTGATGTTTCTTTTCAGAAAGGGTCTAAGTGGTTTCTGAAAAGACATGATTTTTAGACTATGGGACAGGCTTGTCAGTGAGCTTCCTGAAAAGGGAATGTTAGGGGTATAGTTATTATTTGATAGAAGAAGAATACTATTTTTTTAGGAAGAATACTAGCTTTTCAGTGGAATAACTAATTTGTTTTACTTTTTATTCATAGGTGTCCATACAGTGGCCAGCTGCTTTGTCGTTCCCATGGCAACTGGTATGAGTCTAACCTTGTGTTTCTTAACGTTACGGCACAAGAGACCAAAGGCAAAGTACATCATATGGCCACGGATAGACCAGAAGTCCTGCTTTAAATCCATGATCACCGCAGGTAAAAGAAGAGAATGTTATCAAGTACTCATTTTCCCAGCTAGAAATGTCCAGCTTCTTGTATGTTGTTGTTGTTATTGTTGGTGTGCCATGGAGTTAGTTCCGACTCATAGTGACCCTGCATATGATTTCCAAGACTGCAAATCTTTACAGGAGCAGAAAGCCTCATCTTTCTCTCGCAGAACGGCTGGTAGTTTCGAACTGCTGACCTTGAAGTTAGCAGCCTGACTCGTAACCACTACACTACAAGAGCTCCATTCTTATATAGTTAGGTAAACAAAAATGATACTAAGCTGCTTTTCATTCTTTAAAATGGGGAATATTATCACTTTCTCACAAGATTGTTTTGAGGATTAAATGGGATGACATGAAAATTCCCAACAGCAATCCCTACAACATAGGGTGCTTCAGGAATTCAGGAATATTTGCTAAATACATATGAGGGGGACTTCATAAAGTTTGTGGAAATTTTCATTATCTTCCTTTTTCTTTGAAGGTACAGCCAGTTTAATCTGTGGCTGTAGGCATTGGGGCATACCCCAGGTTGAATAGCACCATGCATGAGACAGCGATTGTTAGGTGATGAAAACTAGAACCCCATTTGTAACGACCTTTTTTTTTAAAGTTTTTATTGTGAATTGATTGAAAGTTCACAGGGCAGATTATCAGTTTTACATTCAACAAATAATATACTTTGTTTCATTACAATGGTTATAATCCCCTCTATGTACCATCAGTTAACAGCATTTCTCTAGTCATTTTAGCTTTTTTTTTTTTTTTAAACACGCAGGCATATATAATAATTTACACCACCAAAGGGCACATTCTGCGTCTGCCTCCTGGCCATCAGCTCTCAGTCCCTCTCTTCCCATGAATCTAGAATCCTCAGCTGCTCCCTCTCTCCATGTCTCCATCTCTGCCTCCATCTCTGGTGTCGCTGCTTCTCTGGATAAGGTCCCTTATTCCGCTTGTGCTCTTCTCCCTTAATGGTCCTAGGGTCCTTTGTTTTTGAACAGTAAGATTAACTACTCTCCCATTTTTGTTAACAAAACTTCTACCTTTACAATGTGACAGTTGCAATTAGTCGTGATAACAATTACTCACTATTGAATCATAAGAATCTTATCCCCATCTGCTTTTACCAGATTCATCGAGATAAGATGAAAACTATTCAGTGGGGACTCTTTCTTTCCCCACACACTCTTAAACTTAACTCCCTCTTGAAACCTGTAAGCCAGTCACTTCGTGCCTTTAACGCCCCCTCATTTTAGGTAGCCAATGTCTAAGTTGCCTGTCTCTATCTACCCTGCGTACAGAGGGGATAGCATTGATACTTGATGTGAAGATTCCTTCCCTCTCAGGCGGTATTTTGAGCTACTACTTCCATGAATATGGGTCAAGTTCATCAAATTGTAGCAAATTACCCTTGTTTCTTTTATCACATTTTTTTGTTTGTTTTTTTTTTTTAATCTTCCTCCAATTTCTCTAGTTCTGATTGCCAAGCCATCGAGGCTAGGTCAAATGGGGACTGAACTATCTTCAAGTTTGGGTGCTCTTGTGCATCTCCCTTCACTTCATATTAGCTGGATGCTTCACTTTCAGCTCTAGCCATCTGTGGCTGTGTCCTTGTCCATGGGTTCAGGTGACCCAGGTCTCACCACACTTCGGACGAACCAGCCCTTCCTCTTCTCTGTCTCACCTCCAGGGCAATGGGAATCTATGGAATGTGGTTGAACTCAGCCCATTTCTTCATTGCTGCCTTTCCCCCATTTCCACTTACCAGTAAACTAATGTGGTTGCCAGCAAGCTTACATATCTGCTCATGTATTCCCTTTGAGTTTCAGTCATAGAGAGGGGTTTGTCCTGAAGGGACTTGATTACTTGCCTTGATAGCTTCCCAGCGAACAACTTGCTTATTCTTATAGTAGCCAGTCATACTGACATTTTTGTTTTGTTTTTTTCCTGCTAATCTTCCTTTGAAAATGTATCTTCTGTGCTCTAGCTGTACCAGGCTGGTCTGCTTGTCCTTTCTGGTGGGAATGTCCTACCTCAGAAGGTCCTGGGTAGGGCTCAGTGTTTAAAGTTATTTTAGAATGCTCTCACTGTTGTATGAAATAAACCGTTTTGGGCTGTGAATTAATCTCCATAAGTAATCCTAAAGAAACTCATGCGAAAGTATTCGGAAAAGGGTATGTAGTAGAAACTGATAGGCTTAAAAAAATATTGTACTGATTTATTTTAAGTGTCATAAACTTACCAAGTCTGTTCATCCGCATCTTGTTAACCAAAGAACTGATAACCAAATTTATTGAAAAGATTGTCATTTTGAGAAACTAAAAATCATTCCAAAAGAGATTATGATATAGATTATAGTCTAGAGATTAATTTTATTTTTTAGGACACTCTACATTCATAATCAGTAAGATATATTCTTTAAAATGACTAATATTTTAACGGTTGAAGAGCAAAAATAGATTCAACCTATAAATTGTTGAATGGGAAACTAATCTGCTCTCTAAACTTTCGCCCAAACAGCAAATAAAAAAGTAAAATAGTTTCATAATATCAGTAGTAGTATTAACAATAAAATGAGCAGAATGGGGGAAAATTGTGTCTAGAGAATTTGAGAAATAATAGAATATTGTTGTTGTTATTTGTCATCGAGTTGGTGCCAACTCATAGTGACCCTATGCACAACACAACGAAACACTGCCCTGTCTTGGGCCAACCTTACAATTGTTGCCACACTTGAGCCCATTGATGCTGCCACTTTGTTAGTCCATCTTGCTGGGGGGTCTTCCTCTTTTTATTTGACCCTCCATTTTACCAAGGAGCTCTGGTTTTTCTCTGACCCTCCAACTTACCAAGGAGCTCTGGTAGTGTAGCGGTTACAAATTGGGCTGCTAAGCTCAAGGTGAGCAGTTCGAAACTACCAGCTGTTCCGTGAGAGAAAGACAAGGCTTTCTGCTCCCGTAAAGATTTACAGCCTCAAAAACCCTGTACAGGATCGCTGTGAGTTGGAACTGACTCCATGGCACATCACCACCACCACCACCACCACCACCACCTTACCAAACATGATGCCATTTTCCAATGACTGGTGTCTCCTGACAATATGTTTGAAGTATGAGAAACGAAGTTTGGCCATCCTGGCCTCCAAGGAGCACTCTGGCTGCACTTCTTCTAATAATAGAAAATTACTTGTTAGGAATTTGAATAGTTTCATTTAATAACTGCACAGGTACTCATAGATGTACGCAGCATTTCTAAACTAATATATTTGTAAAGGTAGCTAGCAATTGATGATTTTATCATGGCTGAAACTTTATATTTTGTAGATAGAACCTAGACAACTTGATGTGAATTCAAAAGCAACAAAAGAAAACTAGTTGCCTTTTACTTTGTTTTAAATTGCTGGATGACCTTGAGGAAGCCGTTATGTCAGAATTGAGTTGAACTAACTAATTCTTGCATCTTCAGTCCATGAATCTAGCCTGTTGCCTAGGCATTTGGGAAGGCTAAATAATGTGATTACATAAAACGTTTGTGTATAAAGAGGATTTCAGAGAATAGTTTTGGTTTGAAGGTTAAGGTTTAAAGATTGTCTCGAGGAAATTGTTACAGCATTCATCCAAACTCACTGGCTCCAGAAAGTCAGGATTCCATCAAGAATTTGATGTTTGTGCTCCACATTTTTTTCCTTTTGATCACGATCCTTTTGTCAACTCTTTGATCAGAATGTTGAGCCAGGCACCATTGAGTCTTGGTCTCGTGGACAGATTGACAAATAGCAAGGTGAAAGGCAGTGGGCTCATGTTAATGGGGGTGGACTAATTCTAAAGGCACAACCTGAAGAATGTAATTCATGCCACTAAATTCTACATGTAGAAATTGTTGAAATGGTAAATCTTTTTACCAAAAAGTAGAATTTGAAAACCCAAACTTTATGTATAGTATGTACCAAATTGATTTTCTATCGCATTTTTAAGACTTAAGCACTAACATTTTACTTCCAAGTATTATATCACAAAGTACTTAGTTCTTTTAACTACTTTGTATGTTATTTAGTGTATATATTGATTTATTCAAATTTCAGTTTGTTGTTGTTGTTGTTAAGTGCTGTCAAGTTGATTCCAACCCATAGCAACTGTATAGGGTTTCCGAGGAGCAGCTGGTGAGCTTGAATCGCCCACCTTGCGGTTGAAATGGCTTTGCAGTCTGGCATATTGTCCCACAGCGCCACATCAGTACTCCGTTTGTAGATACCTAAATATTTATCATAAAAGGGTATATAATTGTTGTTTTGGGGACTTTCGATTATGTGATAGTTAAGTGAACTGTTTCCATTGAGAAATTGGAAAAAGTTTGTATATGTAAATCATAACAGATTCCTAGAAGTTATTAAATGGATCAGAGATTCTAGGACTCCTGAAATTCAGTACGTTTTTCTTTAGAAGTGAAACTTGAAGTTGACAATTATGATTTATTTCAATTTTTCAATAATTCTATCATTTATGTCCATTTCCAAAGCAAAGTGAATTTAAAAATGAAACTTATATAGAGCCATAAAATGAGCAATGTCAGTCTTTTCTGTGGACTGAAATTGAATTGGACTCTGATCCTTATTGTCAAATATATCACACAGAGATATTTGACATTTGCTTGCCTTTACAGAATCCTTCTTTATATCCAAACATGGATGGTTCTAATTGTGGTCTAGCTGTCTTTGCCTTTACTTTTACTGGCCTTTGACTATTGCTAGTACTGATCCAGCTCTTTATCACTGGAGGAGAGTTCTCTGACCTTGGACCTCAAGGTCGGCAGTTCAGACTCCCCAGCCGTTACTCAGACACCTGCCCTGTACAGGGTCTCTATGCGTTGGAACCAACTGGACTTGACAGCACTTAACAACAACAATAACTATTGAGAGTTCTTGTGTAGAATAATAGCCTTGCTTCCTGGATTTCCCCAGACTTCCATTTGCACTAACATTGTGACCTTGGTTGGCTTGGTTAGGTTTTGAGCCGGTGGTGATAGAGAACATCTTAGAAGGTGACGAGCTGCGCACAGACCTGCAGGCAGTGGAAGCTAAAGTCCAGGAACTCGGGCCAGATCACATTCTGTGCATTCATTCTACTACCTCCTGTTTTGCTCCAAGGGTGCCTGATAGGTAAATTATTTGTGAATATTGTCTTTTAGGTGCTCATATAGCTTTTAAGTAAAATGCAGGCATGCTAATTCTCAAATACGCTAAAGTAGCATTTGGTAGTCAAGAGGTAAAGGCTGTCTTAGGAGACTAGGTTAACCTCATGGAAAATAGCACAGAAATGGCGTGGGGAAGTAAAAAAGAAGGAAGAAAACTAGGAGTGGGTAGAGTGGGTCTTCTTGCTCTTTGTCCTATGGGTCGCTTAGATCTTTTTTCGCCTCACGGTTTAATAGAAGTTTCTTTCCTAAGCTAACTATTGGGCTGACTTGTTTTCACTGTTTAGGAACTATCACTATTAACAGATTTTAAGCTAAACAGTTTACGATTGTTAACTTTCCTTTGAATTTTTTGATTGGAAGATTAACCTAGTGATTGCCTTTGCATTTGGGAGACACAGCAGATATTTTAAGGAAATAGAACCAAAAAGATAGAACTAGATAGCAGTATTTCCTTTTTTTAGTGATAGCAGCTAACATTTTTACTTTGAAAATGTGTGACTTAGTTTAATAATACAGATTATAGTTTTCACAACTCATGTTTTGTTTCATTTAAACAGTTTGAACAAAAGTGCTAAAAATTTGTAAGAGCTACATTCTTGTAGCCTCAGATTATACTTTGGTTTTAATTCATGGAGTCACATAATTTGGCAGTGATGAATGAATGTTAGCTTTTATTATTTTAGAGACAGATTTTAGGAGACAATTTAAAAAATGTTCTTGAAAATAAGACTAGTTCATGTGTTCCTTTGAGTAAGTTCCGACTCATAGTGATCCTGTATAGGGTTTCTGAGGAGCAGCTGGTTGGTTTGAACCACCAACCTTGTGGTTAGTAGTCCAGTGCTTATCCTGCAGTGTTTTGCCGACTCTGTTTAAGAAACTATGGATTCTATTTAAAATTATATCACATGTGTTTTTAGTGATTTATTTATTACCGACCAATAAAAAATTTTAAATTTGTATTAAAATATTTAATGAATCTCTCTATTCTTTGTTTATTGATAATTTTTACATACAGAAAATTTTTAATGTGAAACCAATTCTGTTTTTAAGAACAACATGTGAAAAGTTTTGATACTTTTGTTTCTGTCTAATTTTGACTAATGCCTTTTGATATTTTATAGTATGATTGGCATGGTGTTAAGTATTTTGCTTGTGTTATTTCCCTTGGGGAAAAAAATCATAATCTTTCATTTAAGCAGATTCTTACTGGTCACTTTCTGAGTGCTTTTATCTAATGAGTGTTTATGATATGGGTTTATGAAAATGTTCAGGAAAATGATGATACATAGTTGTTAATGATAAGTTTAAATTTCTGATTATATAAAATTGAAAAAAAAAACATATTATTTACATCAAGATTAATTCACTTTTAGTCTTAACTTGAATGGGTGTAGTATATATTTAGAGTCCTGGTGTGGTGCTGTAGGATAAGCATTGGACTGCTAACCACAAGGTTGGTGGTTCAAACCCACCAGCAGCTCCTTGGAAATCCTGTACGGGTCACTGAGTCGACAGGACAGCATTTAATAACTACAGTAGAATCTTGTTTTCATTAGCTAATCAAACATAGTAGTGTGGGAGAAGATCAGTTAGAGGAAATGCTAAAATGGGAGTTATTTCTTCTGATAAATACCTTAAATTTGCATATCAGTTAGAATACAATGTGTTTCATATAGAAAATGTTCTTTTCTGTTTCTCCTTGCCTTTTATTTAGTATTTTTTACATATACTAAATACTAGCAGATTCAGTCAATTTTTAGAATGTTTTAAAATTACTTGCAAATTACTTTACCTTTTTAAAATAGGACTTTATGTTAGGGTGTCTTTATTTCAAGGAAATTCTTTATTAAGGAATGTTTTCATTAGAAGACATATGCACGAAGTACTTTTTATGAAGCTAATACTTGAGTATATCCCAGATGTTCTGTTTTGTTGAAAACATCATATAATTAGTTTCTGTTAGGATTTGTGAGGTTTATGAAAATGAATAATAAAATGAGTTAATTCATGAAATGCCAAGAAAGCAAATTGAAAACTTCTTACAGTTGAATATTATGTTTTTCCTATAGTTTAAAACCATCAGTTCACAACGCTAGTAAAAGGGAAGGAATTATATGAGACGGTAATAAAACTATGATGTATATTTATAGAATATCCTTTGGAAGAGAACTTTTATTGCTCAAAGTGGTTTGCTTCCAAATTCTTTGTATTTAGGAAGAAAATTAAAAGAAGCTTAATTTTATTAAACCATAAGATTTTGTTTTGTAGTATGAAGACATTTCTGTTGCAGATGACCTTAGTCACAGGTAGTATTTGGTTTTGTGAAGGACATCTATTGATTATGCTCTAATTGAGAAGTATTATCTTACTTTGCATAGATTTAGACTCTCAAATTCAGTTCCTGTGAAGGGCATCAAATGAAAGCTTGAGTAGGTTTAGAATCAGCAGCTATTTAAAAGATGCTCTTTAGTGCCCATGTTGTTGAAAACCAGTTATTTTGATACTATAACACTTTAATGTTATGCATTTTTTAATGTGTTAAAGCCTATTTGAAAATGTAGTTTTTATTTTATGTGATGTTTAATGTGCAATTTCTTAAGATTTATACATATGCTAATTATTTTGCAGAAATTCATTGTAGTACAATAAGCCTCCAAACCCATTTAAAAATGAATGTGTCCCCTTTCGAGGAGGGTTCATTGCAAATAATCTGCTTCATGCTTTTTAAAATAGGAAATTTTTAATGGCTCAAAAGCTACTATCTACATAAATTTTTATAAATATGTGCTTTTTCATTGGAGTCTTTATGTGGCGCTGTGGGTTAATGCGCTGGACTGCAAGGTTGGTGGGTTTGAACTGCAAGGTTGGTGGTTCAAGCTCACCCGCTGCTCTGGGGAAACGCTATACAGGGTCAGTGTGAATTGGAATCAGCTTGATGGCACTTAACAACATCAACAATCTACATAAATTTTTATTAATACGTGCTTTTTCATTAATTGGTAACATTAAATGCTTATTCAGGTTTATTCTAAAGCTACTGATAAATAATCTAGATTATGTGCTGAAACACTGCATTAGAAATGTCAATGTTTGGCATCTTTTTCCCTGGTATGTGGAGTAATTTATAAAGTACAGTACAAGTGTGTCTTTCTTTCTGTTGACTCTGTTCATAGATTAGAAGAGCTGGCTGTGATTTGTGCTAAGTACGACATTCCACATATAGTCAACAATGCATATGGCATCCAGTCTTCAAAGTGCATGCACCTCATTCAGCAGGTAAGAGACTTTCAAAAGGTGTATCAAGCAAGCGTGGCTTTAACAGATTGCAGGGGAACACTTTGTTGTACTTGCCACTTATTGCAGGAAAAATAGTTATCTAGTACCCTTTTTTAAAGGACCCCTGGTGGTACTGTAGGATAAGCACTGGACTGCTAACCAAAAGGTCACCAGTTTGAAGTCACTGACTTGATGGCACTAACAACAACATTGCGTTGTTGTAGATACTTTCTGATCCTCTGAAGTTTTAAACCAGAAAGCAATGTGTGAGCATTTTTTTTATCCACACACTGGCCCTCATGAAAAGCAGTGGTGTTTTATTTGCCTTAAGCATGGGACATATTTGGGTATGGTTGAGCACTAGTTGCTGTTTCATGACTAGCAATTGTTTTCTAAAATATGAGGGGCTTCAAAAAGTTGGTGGAAAAATTCCATTATCTTTCAGTTGCATTTTTCCATGAACTTTTTGAAGCCCCTTCACATTCAGGTTAGCTTTTCCTGTTGCCATCAAGTCCTTTCCAACTTAGGGTGATGAATTCTTGTGCTCCAGATGATTTTCTTGGAAAGTCTTCATGGAAGTAGATTGCCAGCTTTTTCTTCTGTGGTGCCGTTGGGTGGTTTCAAACTACTACCACCCTTTAGGTTAGGAGTAGAGCTCAAGCCATTTGTTAGCCGCCCAGGGGCATCTAAAGTTAGCTTTTGCTAGTAGTATATGCTTAATGTTTAATAAACACCCACTGTGTGTTAGGTTATCTGACTGGGGCTTTAATGTTTAATCCTAGCAATTTAAGGCATACTTCTTACTGTCTCCATTCTAACATGAAAACACAGAAGCTGGTGGGTAAAATGATTTTCTCAGGGCTCTGTAACTGCAGACTGGTTCATCTTTTTCAGTGTGATTCCAGAGCCCCATATTTATCTTAATAATCAAAGTACTAAAAACACATTTCTTTCTTAGAAAAAATGTTAGGTGCCATCGAGTCGATTTGGACTTATGGTGATCCTGTATAGGGTTTCTGAGGAGCAGCTGTTGGGTTTGAACTGCTGACCTTGTGATTCGCAGTCTAGTGCCGATCCACAGTGCCACCCCAGGAGTCAGTCAGTGAAGGCAGAGCTCTAACAGTTGTTTCAGGGTTCTTTCTCTAAGGGAGATACATGGGCCTGCTTGATGTCGAGTGAGTAGGATACGCTGGTGTGCACTGTGGAGTCCCCAGGGAAGTTATCTTTGAAGAACCCATATTTGTGGTTTTTATTCAAAAATGAATACTTTTGAATCTTCGTGGACTATGGATGTTACATAGGCAGCTACTAGAGTCATAATAATATAATGTTGTTGTTAAGTACTGTGGAGTCGGTTCCGACTCATAGTGACCCTACACAGGGTTTCCAAGGCTGTAAATCTTTACGGGAGCAGAAAGCCTCATCTTTCTCTCGCAGAACAGCTGGTAGTTACGAACTGCCGACCTTGAGGTTAGCAGCCTGATTCGTAACCACTGTGCTATCAGAGCTCTTTAATATAATACATATATACATATCTGTATCTATGGTTATTTATTTTAGCCTCAGTGGATTGTAAAGATCCAAGAGTGTGGAAGCAGCAGCTGCATTGTGTGTGTGTGAGAATTTAAGAGAAGTAGGTGTTACTTTGGGTAATGTGGAGGGTCAGAGAAAAAGAGGAAGACCCCTAACGAGATGGATTGGCCAGGTGGCATCATTGATGGACTCAAGTGTGGCAGTGGTAGGGAGGTTGGCCCAGGATTGGACATTGTTTCATTCTGCTGTGCATGGGGTCGCTATGAGTCGGTTATGACTAGATGGCACCTGACAACAACAACAACAAAGGTGTTACTTACTTGTAGGAGCCTGGGTGATACTGTAGGATAAGCACTGGCTGCTAACCAGAAGGTCAACAGTTCAAACCCACCAGTCACTCGATAGTAGAAAGCTTTCTGCTTCTGTAAAGATTTATAGCCTCAGAAACTCTACACAGGGTCCCTATGAGTTGGAATCAACTCGACCGTGACTTTTGGGGTTTTTGAGGTGCAACTACTACTTATTGACTCACAGATGTAGTTGTCAGTTCATTCAGTGTGTATCTTCCAGGTTTCCACGTCATGTGCCAGGCACTGGGGTAGGCATTGAGGATGCAGTAGTGAATGGAAGAGAATCTTCCTCCTGGAACATAGTGTTTTTGTGGAGAATCAGACAGGAAACAAGGGGCCCTGGCTGTGTAGTGTGTTACACATTGGGCAGCTAACTGGAAGGTCAGCAGTTCGAGTCCACCAGATGCTCCAAGGGAAAAAGAGGACTCTTTTCTCTCCTGAGAGTAAAGATTTACAGTTTCAGAAACCCTAGCAGGGTCACTGAGTCGGACATCACACAATCACCAACCACCAGGCAGGAAACAGCGATGCCAGATCTTAATATATGCTGTGGAGTTGGGGTGGGGGTGTGGAGGTGGGCAGCAAGAATCTAGTTACATGGAGTGATCTGAGAAGGCCTCTCTCAGAAGTGGCATCTGAGCAGAGCCTTGGTAGGCCAGGCAGCACTGGAGAGAGATTCCAGACAGGAAGTAACACCAAGTACCCAGGCAGGCGGGAGTCTGCACGGAGACAAGTGTGACTGGGCCAGAGTGAAGGGTGCAGTGGGAGTGCATTAGCTCAGAGGTTTGATTCTTGCTGTAACCTTCAGCCATCTGTAGGGTGACATGAGGCGTGTGTATTGAAACCATCATTCTAGCTGGCATGTGGGCAACAGACTGTAGTGAGACCAAGGCAGGAGTGGAAGGCTGTTGTAGCAACCCAGGAGAAAGAGGATGGTGGTTTTGGCCCAAGAGGTAGTTGTGAAGGTGGTGAGAAATGGTTGGATTCTGAGGTAGTTTGGGAGTGATGTCTTCAGGGTGTGCTCGTGGATTAGATTTGGAATTCAGGATTCCAAGGTTTTTTGTTTGAGTAATAAGGTGGTGTAAGTGGTTAACGCACTTGGCTACTCGTCAGAAGGTTGGAGGTTTGAGTCCACCCAAAGGTGCTTCAGAAGAAAGGCTTGGTGACCTGCTTCTGAAAAAAATCAGCCGCTGAAAACTTGGGAATACTGTTCTACTCTGATACACAGGAAGTCACCAGGAGTTGGAGTTGAATCAATGACAGCTGGTGTGTTTTTGTTAAGCTGGAAGAATGGAAATGCCATTGGAGCAATATTTTCTTTTTAAGCATGGGCTCTTCTTCCAGATTATCTAGATTCTAATCATTGTCATTAATTGCCTGGTGACCCATCTGTGCTATTAACTAACTATCGGTTTGACCTTGGGCAGGTGACTTTTCATTTGATTGTGCTGTGCTTTCTGTAGACAGGTATTAGAGAAGCATGTCCTTCCTGTTATTGTCAAGCTTAAATAAGTTATCACTGTACAGTGCTTCTAACAGTGCCTGGCACATAGCACTCAATATATTCTGACTGCAGTTATTTCAGGAACAATTCGTTAACTCACATAGGGAGTCCTGGCATGGCTAGTAGCAAAAACAGTGGATTGCAAGGCCGGTTTGAACCACAAGGTCAGCTGTTCAAATCTACCAGCTCCTGCTCAGAAACTGTGAGGTCAGCTATTTAAACTCACCAGCTGTTCCTCGGAAACCCTGTGCAGGAAACTCTGTGCAGCATTGCTATGCTTTGAACCGGGTTGATGACACTTAATAACAACAATAATTACAGACTCCACAATTGACATTTATTTTGAAGTAGAGGATTACAGATGGGAGGACCCGGCATCCAGTCTTCTGACCTCAGTTTAAGGTGTGAAGCTTTGTCTCAGTGCAGTTCCCCCTGAACTGTCACAGAACACATGCCTGCCTCACTGACTTACTGTGAGGGTTAAATGACTTATGCAGGAAAGCAGGTTATAAACTAATGAAGTGCTGTTCCAAATGCAGGGGCCACCATTTAAAAGCTGAAGTTTAATATTTAAAAACAATTTCTTGGCACTGCCACAGAGAATCTTCTGGTTTTGATTTCTGTGAATTGTGTTAGTAGCATTTATTTTCTTATTGCTCTCCTAACAAGGAATACGTAATGGTACTTGTTATTTCATTCTAGGGGGCTCGACTTGGTAGAATTGATGCTTTTGTTCAGAGCTTGGACAAAAATTTTATGGTTCCAGTAGGTGGCGCTATAATTGCTGGCTTTAATGATTCCTTCATTCAAGAAATCAGCAAGATGTACCCAGGTAAATAAAATCTGTTTGCTCTTCAGAAAAAAAAACTGACAAACAAAACCCATTGGTAGTGGTTACCAATCAGGTTGCTAACCTCAAGGTCAGCAGTTTGAAACTATCAGTGGTTCTGCGGGAGAAAGATGAGGCTTTCTGCTCCTGTAAAGATTTGCAGCCTTGGAAACCCTGTGCAGGGTCACTATGAGTCGGAAGCGACTCCACGATACTTAACAACATCAACATTGGCTACTGTAATAAATGCTCATTTCCAAAGCCTTTTTTCTCCTCTGAATGTGATGTGTTCGTCCTTATTTCAGGAAGAGCATCCGCTTCACCGTCTTTGGATATCCTTATTACTTTATTGTCGCTTGGATCCAATGGCTATAAGAAGCTGTTGAAAGACAGAAAGGTAAGCTTTCCTTGGAGATGTGACGCCATCCTCTTGACTGGAGCAGTGTTCTAGAATGTTGGTGCCTTGTCCCCACCACTGACTGCTAGCTTAGTTCAGGACAGCTGCAGAGTTAGAGACAAGGACAGGATGGGTAGGGTAGTGGTTGTATGCCATTTCACTCCAGCATTCCCACCTGCACTGATTTTGTACATCAGACTACTGTTGTTGTTAGGTGCCATCGAGTCGGTTCTAACTTGTATCACCCTGCACACAGCAGAGCCAAACCTGCTCAGTCCTGTGCCTTCCTCACAGTTTTGTCAGGTTTGAGCCCATTATTACAGCCACTTTGTCACTCCATTTCCATGGGAGTCTCTTTCTTTCTTGCAACCCTTGACTTTGCCAAACACACTATCCTCCTCCAGGGACTGTTCCTTCCTGATATCATGTCCAACGTATGTGAGACCAAGTCTTACCTTCCTCACTTCAAAGGAGCATTCTGGCTGCACTTCTTCTATAACAAGAAATGAGTTGTGTAATTTTAAGATGTTGTGATGTAGAAAAGGATGATCCACACTGTATCACTCCAGACTCCTGGGGTGGTGCCAGCATTGGACTGCGAACCACAAGATCAGCCGTTCAAACCCACCAGCTGCTCCTCAGAAACCCTATACAGGGTTGCTATGAGTCGGAACCAACTCAATGGCACTTAACCACAAAAACAAACCAACCTTGCAGTCCAGCGCAATAACCCATATAGCACCACACCAGGACTCCACCTACTTATTAGAATTGTTAATATTAAAAACAAATATATGACAGTACTGAGTGCTGGCAGATTTCAAAAGACTGGAACTCTCAGCCATTGATGATGGAGATGAAAATTTTATAGCAACTCTGGAAAACAATTTGGTAGTTACTTATCGCAGAAACCAGCAGCTCCATGATGAGGTATTTATGTAGGAGAATTAGAAATTCAGGTCTGCATAAAAGCCTGTATACTAATATGTATGGTTGTTTTGTTTATAATTTCCTAGATTTGGACACAGCCCAAATGTCCATTAGCTGGTGACTATATTAACTGTGGTGGACCTATGTTATTGGAGTTGTTAGGTGCTGTTGACCTATGCACAACAGAACAGAGCACTCCCTGGGCCTGCACCGTCCTCATAGTTGTTACATGTTTGAGCCTCATATTGCTGCCACTGTGCCAGTCTGTCTCATTGCGAGTCTTCCTCTTTTTGGTTGACCTCCACCTTTACCAAACATGATGTCCTTATACCATGTACCTACTATGAGAGATTGAAGTCTCACCATTGTATCTTCGAAGGGAAGGAACACTTAGTTCATCCATACGTCTTCCAGAACTGATTTGTTTCTTCTTTTGTAGGCCACGGTGCTCTCAGTATACTTTGCCAGCACCCTAATTCGAATATCTCAATTCTTCTTCACTCTTCTTATTCATTGTCCAGCTTTCGCATGCATATGAGATGACTGAAACACCTTTGCTCTTTATTTTTAAAATTCTAGTTTTCCGTGAACTTTCTGAAACCTCATATATATTGATATATGTGTACTTAACTGGGTTTGCTCCTCCCGAGAACCCTGCGTAAAACATGGTCTGTCTTGCTTTATAAAACCCCAGATCATTCCCACCTGTGCCAGGCTTGGTCCCTCCTCTGACCGCTGACAAGGACACTTCTGGTAGCATAGTCTAAAGTGTGGGCCCTTGTTTCCCAGTAGGTAAAGTGGAGTGTGGGGTAAGTTTAATTCAGTTCAGTTTA
Organism: Chrysochloris asiatica; assembly: GCF_000296735.1. Lineage (NCBI taxonomy): Eukaryota > Metazoa > Chordata > Mammalia > Afrosoricida > Chrysochloridae > Chrysochloris > Chrysochloris asiatica. The sequence continues at coordinate 5,533,324 of NW_006408607.1, read as the reverse complement.
ATTTACTAAATATGTATTGAACATTTATTTTTGGGTCAGATACTTTCAGGAACTTGATAAGTGCCGATGAGTTGATTCTGACACATAGTGACCCATATAGGGTTTCCAAGGAGAAGCTGGTGGGTTTGAACTGCCAACCTTGTGGTTAGCAGTCCAGGCTTATCCTATAGTGCCCCACTTGTTGTTGTTAAGTGCCGTTGACTCGGTTTTGACTCACAGCGACCCTGTCTAGGGTTTCGAAGAAATGACTGGTGAGTTTGAACTGCCGGCCTTATGGGTCAAACCGACCTTGTGGTCCACAATGCCATACCAGGACTCCATAGTGCCACACTAGGGACATATCAATAAAGTAGACAAAGATACCTGCTTTTGTGGAGTTTACATTGCGTGTGATGAAGACCGGGAATAAACAATAACCATAAGTGAAAAATGCTGTAGAAAGAAGAAAGAGTAAAACAAAGCCAGTTGGAAAGGTTGCGTTGCCCACTGATTTTTTTTTTTTTTTTTTACTACTGCTGACTATGGTGATCAGTACAGGCCTCATTAAGAAGGTGGCATTTGAGTCGAAGAAGGTTGAGAGAGTTATGCACTGACAGAAAAGAGTTATTTCCAACAGAAGGCAGCGTAAAGACTAAGGCAGGAGCTTGAGGTGAGCTCGCAGATCTGTGAAGGAGCCAGTGTGGCTGGAGCAAGGTGACATAAGAGGGAGAGTTGTCGGAGCTCCCGCAGCCCAGCTCTGCATTTCAGTGGGACTGTGTTGACCCGTCCATCGTGAAGCACACACTTCGTTGGAGACAGTTTGTATCCTAGGAATATTCAGGAATGATACAGCTCCTTCTCAGATGTGAGGAGGGAACTGTAACCTCCAGAATGTTTTCCTTTTCCCTTTGAGCTAAACAGAGAGAGTAGACTAAAGAGATAAGAGGCCAGGACAGCAACCTCCTGAGTCTGGTGTTGTGTTACTGTTAGGTTCCACTGAGTTGGTTCTGACTTAAGAACGGCACACCACCACTCAGGTTTCCTGTCCTCACAGTCATTTCTCTGTTTGAGCCGACTGTTGCAGCTACAATGTCAATCCGTCTCATTGAGGGTCTTTCTCTTTTTTGCGACTCTCTAATTCCAGTGTGTCAGTTCTTCAGTTTTTATTGTCCAGCTTTCTCATGCGTATGAGGTGATTGGGTCAGGTGTATCTTAGTTTTCGAAGTCCACATCTTGGCTTTTTAACGTTTATATGTCATTTGGTTTCTTGATTACTGCTTCCATAGGTGTTAACTATGGAATCAAGTAACGTGAAATCCTGGACTGCTTCGGCGGTGTTTTCTCCATGTATCATGATGTTGCTTACTGCTCTAATTCCGGGGAGTTTTCTTTCTTTTATGTTGAGATGAAATCCACCTTGGGGCTGAAGGCTTTGGTGTCCATCAGTGAGAGCTTCGGGTCCTGTGCACTTTGATCAAGCAAGGCGGATGGCTATTGCAGGTTGTTCATGTGTCTTCCTCACATCCCCATACTGCTTTCCCCTTCAGACTGCTTTCCCCTTCTTAACAGTCCAACTTCCCAGGGCATGTGCTCAGCATACAGATAGGCTTTCCTGATTTTAAACTAGGAGTATCTTCTTGTTTTGTTAGAATGCCTCTTGCTCTTTGTATAGTTTCCTCATGAGCACAACTATGTGTTCTGGACCCCATTCTTCACATTGTCATCTATAATTTGATATGATCTGCATAGTCAGTAAAACACAGGCAAACGTGTTTCTGGTATTCTCTACTGTCTGTCAGGATCTGTCTTACAGCAGCAGTGATGTTCCGTGTTCCATATCCTCTTCTGAGTCTGACTTAAATTTCTGGCGTATCCTCTTTCTGAATCTGTCTTCAGTTTTTGACAACTCCCCGTCCATGTACTGCAGCAACTAGTTTTGCGTTATCTTCAGCAAAATTTTACTTACACATGATGTTAATAATAATGCTCAATGATTTCTGCATCCTGTTGAGTCACATTTCTTTGGAAGGGGCACAAATATGGATGTTTCCTAGTATGTTGGCCAGGTAGCTGTCTTCCAGATTTCTTCATATCAATGAAAGAGTGCTTCCAGTATTGTACCCATTTGTTGAAACATCTCAGTTGTTATTACGCAGTCTGTTCTTGGAGCCTTGTGTTTCACTAATGCCTCTAGTGCAGCTTGGACTTGTTCTTTCAACACCATTGGTTTTGAGTTATATGCTACCAATTCTCTTGGAGTCCTGGCATGGAGTTGTGGGATTAACACTGGACTGATAACTGCAAGATCAGCAGTTCAAACCTACCAGTGCTCCTTGGAAACACTATAGAGGGTCACGATGAGGTAGAACTGACTCAATGACACTTAACAGCATGCAATTATTTTTGGTACAGTGAGTGACTGCACTATTTCCATTTTCTTTTGATACTTCTGGAGTTGGTCCATATTTTGCCCATGTTGTGAAGTGCCATTGAGTCGGTTCCGACCTATAGCGACCCTGTATAGGGTTTCTGAGGAGCAGCTGGTGAGCTTGCAGTTCAAACGGCTTTGCAGTCTGACACATTAACCCACCGCGCCACACCAGGACTCCACCCATGTTGTTAAATGCTGTTAAATGGGTTCTGACTCAACAGTGACCCTGTATGGGGTTTCCAAAAGAATAACTGGTGGGTTTGTGGTCAGCAGTTCATTGCTTATCCTGAAGTGTCAGACTAGGGCTCCGTTTTACCCACAGAACCATTCAGTAGTGCAACTTGAGGCTTAAATTTTTTCTTAGTTCTTTCAGTTTGAGAAGTGCTGATTGTGTTCTTCCCTTTTGGTTTTCTTATTTGAGGTCTTTGTACATATTGTTATAATACTTGGTCCTTTTTCAGTCTTCTGTTCAGCTCTTTTAACATCATCATTGCATCCATTCACTTTAGCTACTGAATCTTCAAGAGCAAGTTTCAAAGACTCTTCTCACATCCATTTTTGTCTTTTCTTTCATTCCTGTTTTTTAATGACCTTTTGCTTTTGTCATGTATGATGTTCTTGAAGTCATCCCAAAATGCTGGTCTTCAGTCATTAGCCAATTAGCCAAATCTCTTCTTGAGATGGTCTTGGAATTCAGGTGGGATATACTCGGGTTGTAATATGGTTCTTTTGTACTTGTTTTAAGTTTCTTCATCTCCAACTTGTACATACCTACATATGAGCAAGTGATGATCTCATCCACAGATACCACCTGGCCTTGTTCTAAATACTGATTGATACTGGCTGCTCTCTCATTTTTTTCCTACAGATGTTGTCATTTTCTTTCCTCTGTATGTCATCCAATGAGGTCCATGGGCATAGTTTCTATTTATGTTGTTGGAAAAGGTATTTGCAGTGAATAAAGTCGTTGTTCATGTAAAATTCGATCATATGATCGCCATTGTTACTTCTGTTGCCAAGGCCATACTTTCCTACTACTGATCATTCTTCATTGTTTTCTACTTTGGCATTCCAGTCATCATTAATTGTCAATATGTCATGATGACATGTTTAATCAATTTCAGACCACAGAATGTGGTAAAATTCTGCAGTATCTTCATCTTTGGTATTAGATTAATACATAAGTGTGAAGAAGTGTTAACTAGTTGTCCTTGGACACATATATTATTCTGTCACAATGTTGTTTTCAGAACACATCTTGAAATGTTCTTTTTGATAGAATGTGATAGTATTTCTCTTCAATTTGTCAATCCTGCCATAGTGGACCATATGTTTGTTTGTCTGACTTAAATGGCCATTACCGGTTAATTTCAGCTTTCAAATGCCTAGGATATTAATCTTCAACCATTCAATTTCATTTTAATGACTTTGCATTTTCTTAGATTTATGCTTCATTCATTTCACATTCCAATTATTAATGGATGTTTGCAGTTGTTTCTTCTAATATTTCAGTCATGCCTCTTCAGCAAATGTAGGTCCTGAAAGCTTTACTCCATCCATGTCATTAAGGTTGACTCTACTTGGAGCAGGTAGCTCTTCCCTAGGCATGTTTTATGTGCCTTCCTACCTGAGGTGCTCATCTTTTGCATTATATCAGATAGTGTTCCACTGCTATTTGTGAGGTTTTCACTGGCCAGTTTTTTTTCAGAAATAGACTGCTATGTCCTTCTCTCTAGTTTGTCTAGTCTGGAAGCTCCGCTGAAACCTTCCTATCATGGATGACCGTATTGGCATTTGAAATACCAGTGGCATGCATGCATGCATAGCTTCTGGCATCACAGCAACATGCAAGTTGCCATCATATGACAAACTGACGGAGTGGCGAGGGGGACTTGCTTACCATGAAGAAAGTAATGCTGAGAGTGGAATTCTTCCTTTTGGACCCAGTTTCCCTGTGCTGAGAGGATCAATCTCCTAGACTCAGGGGAATATTGATGTCAAGACACGTGGAGATCCCCAAGGAGTGCTGGATGTATGGATTCTGAAAGGAGACAAGGACTTTTCATGAGAGGCAACAGAGAAAACTTTCCCTAGGGCTGACCCTGTGAATTTGGACTTATGGCCTCCTAAACTGTGAGTGCGTTGGCATGTATCCACAGGAGTCCTGCCGCCTAGCGCTAGGTGCCTACGAATTGGTTCTGACTCAGAGCAGTTCTGTGCAGAGCGGCACAGACACTACCTGGTCCTGTGCTGTCCGCTGTTATATGCTGTTGGAACCCATTGTTGCAGCCTGTGTGTCAGTGCATCCCATTGAGGAGCTTGCTCTTGTTTCTGCTGACCCTCTACTTTCCTAGGCATGATGTCCAGTCCCTCTTGAGTACAATTCCATAATATGGGAGACAAAGTTTGTCATCCTCGCTTCGACGGAGCATTCTGGCTGAACTTCTTCCAACACAGATTTATTCATTCTTCTGGCAGTCCAAGGTGCATTCACTCTGCTTCTCTAACACCATAACTCAGATGTATCTATTGTTCTTTGATCTTCCTGATTCAGTGTCTAGCTTTCACATGCATATGAGGCCACTGAAAATACTATGGCCTGGGTCATGTGTACCTTAGTCCTCCAAGTGACATCTTTGTTTATTAACACTCCAATACGTCTTTTGAAGCAGATTTGCCCAATGTAGTACTTCCTTTGATTTCTTGACTGTTGCTTTCATGAGCATTGATTATGGATGTCAGCAAAATGAAATCCTTGGCAACTTCAATCTTTTCTCCATTTATTATTGCTTATTAATCACTTTGTGAGAATTTTTATTTTCTTAACATTGGGTGTAATCCATACTTAAGCTGTAATCTTTGACCTTCATCAGTTAAGTGCTCCAGCTCTCATTGCCTTCAGCTAGGATGCTTGTTTCGTCTGTGTATTACAGGCTGTTAATGAATCTTCCTCTAATCCTAATGTCGCTTTCTTCATACAGTCTACCTTCTTAGATATTTGTTCATCATCCAGATAGAGTAAGTATAGTAAAATTGTATAGTGCTGGTACACACTTAAACCTTTAAGTATCACCTTGTTCTATTCGTACTACTGCCTTCTGATCTATAAACAGATTTCATATGGGCACAACTAAGTGTTCTGGAATTTCTATTCTTTACTATGTTATTCATATTTTACTATGATCCACACTATTGAATGACTTTGTGTAGTCAAGTAAATATTTTTCTGGTATTTCTGCTTTCAGTCAGGGTTCATCTGATGAAAACAATGATATCGATCCCATATTCCTCGCTGTTTTCTGAATCCAGCTTGAATTTCTGGCAACCCACTGTCGATGTGTACTGCTGCTATCGTATTTGAATTGCCTTCAGCAATATTTTACCAGCATGTGATATCAGTGAGTTGATATTAGGTGCCATCGAGTCGATTGCAACTCAGGGACCTCATGCACAACAGAACACAACACTGCCTGGTCTTGTGCCATCCTCACAGTCGTTGCTCAGCTTGAGCCCATTGCTGCTTCCACTGTGCCAATCTGTCTCGTTGGGCATCTTCCTCTTTTTTGTTGACCCTCCACTCTACTTACCATGATAACCTTCTTCAGGGACTGGCCCCTGCTGACAATATGTGTGAAGTATGAGAGACGAAGTCTGACCATCCTGGCTTCCAAGGAGCACTCTGGTTGCACCACTTCCAACACATTTATTTGTTATTCTGGAAGTCCATTGTACTTTTAATGTTCTCCTCCAGCACCATAACTCAAATGCATCAATTCTTCTACAGACTTCTTATTCACTGTCCAACTTTCACATGCATATGAGGCTATTGAAAATACCGTGACTTGGGGCAGGCTCACTGTAGTCCTGAAAATGACATCTTTGCTCTTGAACACTTTAAAGAGGTCTTGGTAGCAGCTTTGCCTAATGCAGTATGCTGTTTGGTTTCTTGACTGCTAATTCCATGAGTGTGAATGGTTGATCCAAGCAAATTGAAGTCTTTGACAATTTCATTCTTTTCTCCATTTGTATGGATGTTATTTATTGGTCCAGCGGTAAGGATTTTTGGTTTCTATGATTTAAGTGCAACCCATACTGAAGGCAGTGGTCTTTGATCTTCATCAGTAAGTCTTTTGAGTCCTCTTCACTTTTAGGAAGCAAGGTTGTATCTTCTGCATATCTCAGGTTATTAAGGTTCCTCCAATCCTGATGCCACATTCTTCTTCACATAATCCAGCTTCTTGGATTATTTGCTCAGCATACAGGTTGAATATGTGTGGTGAAAGAAGACAACAGTACCAGTGATGCTGTTGGGTAAGTCTCACATTTTCCTGGCTCACCTCGCTTTATGGATTTCTGGCAGTCAGTTGGCCTTGTAGCTGTCTTCCAGATTCTTGGCATAGATGAGTGAGTGCCTTGAGTGCTGCCTCAGTTTACTGAAACATTTCAGTTTGTATTTCATCAATTTCCGGAGCCTTGTTTCTCGCTAATGCCTTCAGTGCAGTGTGGATCTTTTTGATCAGGTGCTGCACCTTGAAATGATTAAATGTTGACCAATTCTTTTTGGTAGAGTGACCATGTATTCTTTCTTCCTTAATTTGGTGCTTCTTGCATCATTCAGTATTTTTCTTGCAGAATCCTTCTGTGTTAAAGCTCAAGGTCTGATTTTTTTCTTTCTTGCAGTTCTTGCAGTTTGAGAAATGCTCCTCATGCGTTACCCTTTTGGTTTTGTAATTCTAGGTCTTTGCACATTTCTTTACTATGCTTTGTTTTCATGAGCTGCGCTTTGAAACTCTCTGTTCAGTCTTAGCATTTCTGCGTTGGTTGTAGCTTCCCTACATTCAAGAGCAAGCTTCAGAGCCTATGGACATTCCTTTTGGTGCTTTGATCCTTTATGCCTTTAATGACCTTTTGCTTTCTTTTGTGATGATCTTGATCTCATCCTACAACTTGTCTTGTTTTCGGTCACTAGTGTTCAGTGTGTCAAATCTATTCTTGAGATTATTTCTAAATTCAGGTGATGTATATTTATGACCTGGTGTGTTGCTGTAGGATAAACACCTGACTGCTAACCATAAGGTTGGCATTTTAAACCCACCAGCCATGCCTCAGAAACCTTATATAGGCTTGCTTTGAGTTGGAATTGACTTGACCGCACTTAACAACAACAGCATGCTCTTGAACATATCATGTTTCATAAGGGATTTGTTCAGTTTGTTCGGCTTCTACAGAAACTTGAATTGGTTAGTCATAAGAAAAGGTAAGTGGATGGGGAAATAACTTTTTCTCTTTTTTTTGGTAAGGGTCTGTTCTGTTTGTTAAGTGCCATTGAGTTGGTCCGACCCATAGTGACCCACCCTGTATGGGGTTTCCAAGGAGTGACTGGTGAGCTTGAACCGCCGACTTTGCAGTTCACGCTTTATTCATTTGTTCACACAGTGAGAACATTTCTGCAGCGTGGGCATTATCCCCATTGTACAGGTGAAACTGGTTCTCAGAGAAGTTAAGTCCTTGCCTTAGTTCCACAGATAAATAACAGATGTGCTGCTGAGACTTAGGTTTATATAAAGGTGGTGGTTGTTAAGTGCTGTGAAGTCGGTTCCGACTCATAGCGACCCTGCACAGGGTTTCCGAGGCTGTAAATCTTTGCAGGAGCAGAACGCCACATCTTTCTCCTGCAGAACAGCTGGTAAAACCCCTGAAATGTCTGCCTCATTTCCATCACATAACTCCAGCCCCTCATCCATCACCAAGGGAACCGTTACCTGCTCTGTGCTTGACATTAGAGTCATGAACCGATTATCTTCTGCCAACCATTCTATCTAGTGGGGGCTAGTGTACTAATTGATTTTATGTAAAACTCTGTATGTAAGAGTTTACATATAGGGGAACATCTATGGTAGTAATTCTCACAGTATTAAAATGCTCACTTGAGAACGCTGTGTTGTAAGTGGAAAACAGATTACTCTTTAACAACTTCATTCAACAGTCAAGCCTCTTTGTTGAAAAATGTGGATGTTCTTCACAAACCATAATTGCATATATGGAGCATTAAATACATATTTTTTATTTATTGGATTTGTTGCAGAAATAAGGGCCTCTTCTGTTGAAATGGACTTGCTTTTGAACTGTGAAAATGTAATCATGGTGGTTTATTGGTTCAGCTCTGGAGAAGCTGAGGCAAAACCATTATACTTCTGCCAGAGCTATTTGTATACCATCACTGAGAGCTTCTCTTTATGTTACAGGGGTTACTGCATGCTATAAAAGGGGTGTGAAAAGAAAACTTTGGATTTGTCCCACCCCCTCCCCCTCATCCAACCCCCCCATTCAATACCTTTATTCATCACACTGATATTTTGGAGCTTTTTTCCCCTGGCTGTAACTCCTCGAATAGGCTTTCTCTCTCATAGTGGTTCTCCGCTAGAATGCCGTCCCTTTTCGAGTCTTCTCTGGAAGCCTGGGAGGCTCGGAGAGAGTGCAACTGTGTGTGTGTTAGCAGCTTCTTTGCCCTTTGTCCCTCCCTGGTCAACACATCTGCCTCATTGAGGGGATAGATGACCAGGGATTTAACTCACCAGGCTGTTAAGGAAGAAAGTTAAAATTTAAGAAACCATCCCTTTGAGCTTCGCGATGCAAAAAAAATCCATCTGAGAGGTTTGTCCTCACTTCTGTTTTATGTCCAGAAAGGAGAATTGCTCTGCTGAGCCTGCGTTCCAGGAGGGTGCTCTGCTAAAGAGGCAGGCAGCTAACCATTTACTGGTCCCAGTAGCTGCCATGGTGGGCACGAGCAGACAAGGAATGAGGGCAGAATGGCTGCTCTGGTGACTGGAATTGGTGAGCTGAAGCTAGAAGACCAAGCCTGGTTCTACATGAGCGCCAGACACGACACATCACTTCCAGTCGTGCCTGAACCAGATCTAAGTGTGGAAACACTAGATTTGCCAGCCTGAATCTGAAGAAAAGCGCCAGGGTAGTCAGGGGACTGGGGCCTCACCAGTAGACGGGCAGGATGTCCACAGTCATAGATGGCAGCACTGGGCGTTTAGTGCTTTCTACTTGGATGTAAGCATCTGTGTGCTGGGATGTGTATCTGCACTTTGCTGCCTATCCATTCTGTCATGTTGTCATTGAAATACTAGACTGCTTCTTAAGTCTCCTTTTAGGTTTATTACTTGAGTTAGGAAACATACTATAACTGTCTAAAGTTCTATTTTCATCCTAATCCTGTAACATGAAACAGCATGTTTCAAAAGATGTGAGTTAATAAGACCTTTTTCTTTCAAGTTCATTGGATTCTGCACAGTGTGTTACTCAGGGGAGGGACGGGCTAGATATTGGACTTCATGACTGTGGGTCAGTTTGTAAAAGGCCATGCAGAAGAGAAAGCTTAATATGATTCAACTTCTCTTCCATTAACATCTTGAACCTTGGTATAAAGTTTTGTGTTTTTCTTATAGAAATATAGCTGACATTAGCATTCAGGAATATAGTTCCGCTTATCTCCAGTAAAAAGTCTTAAAATTAAGTTAAATACAGCACAAAGGACATAGAAAATCAATAATATTTCATTCCTTTTAAGTAAGATCTTTCTGTATACATTTACTTGGGGTGCTTATAAATGTCTCCCTTTACAAAAGTATTTCGTAATAAATGTCAGTTACAAGGGTTAGCCATAGCAAAAAGCATTCGTGCGGGTTCTGTAGTACTTTAAATATTTCAGTTAAGAAACTGTTTAGCTGAGTATTTATGTAGGAAATAGTGCTATAGTGTATTAATTGATAGGTTTTTTTTTTTTTTAAATGCAGTGAAATTAATGGGAGAACTTTTAGGACCTTTTACTACATAAAATATTGTACAATTCAGAAAGATTTTAAAAGCTGCATTTTGTATTAGATTAGCTGTCATATCCACTTGAAAATAAAGATAACTGTAAGTACAAGATGGTTTCAAAAAGTTTGTGGAAAGATTCCATTATCTTTTAATCCTATTTTTAACTTTAAGTTCCCTTCCATTTACAGATGGATGTGAACTTGACTTAAATGTTTTTCCTTTTTGTCCAATTCTCATGTTAATGATATGGCTGATTTAGTTACTTAGTCTTATCTTGATAGTCTAGAGGTTTTTAACCTGATGTTAGCCCCAGTTAAAAGTGTATTCATTCTACTGACATTAACAAGTGCTTGATGGAGCTGTTTAAAAAGAATTCACTAAAGTATTAGAAATTGAGCATTTGACACATCTGTTTTTTAATAGCCATGTATGCACCAGTAAGTTAAAAAAAAAAAAACTCTCTAGGGGTGTTAATCCACCACTCGTCTGTCTGTCTGTCTGTCTGCCTGCCTGTCAGTTTGTCATGGCTGGAAGGTAAACTTGCAGTATTTCATCTGTCAGCGTGGCGCCCATGATGGACAGGTTTCACTGGAGCATCTAGACTGAGACTGCAGAACTGTGACACCACAGCCGTCTCTACTTACCTGGGTCCAGAATCCATTGCAGTAGTCACACAGAACTCACAGGTTTCAAGTTTGTTAGGGAAGTTAACAGGTTACAATTCAGGGTCAGAAATGCTCAGGGCACTGTTGTTTCCATTGCAACAGCCTCTCCTGAGGCATACCTATAGGCAGGCCTCTCTGCCCAATCAGTGTTAACAAAACTCTTTTAGGGTTGCCACTCTGCTAGGCACTCAGTTCTAGGTGTAGGGGGCAGCAAACTTACCTCCCCACAGTTAAATGCCTGGAGGTCCCTGGTCTGCAAGCAAGCCTCCTGCCCAACACCACTCAGCTTTACTTGCTCTGTGGCCTGTGAAGCCCGCTGTTCTGACTGGTGCTTTGGCTCTTCATTCTGTTGCTCCTCTACTCCTCTTCGGTGCTACCGAGGATCCCAGGACTATCAAGAAGGGAGAGCATGAGCGGAGAGTAAGATCCCAACCTAGAAAACCGGCAGCAGTGGAGATGGTGACAGAGGTGGTGGCATGGAGAGACAGAGCAGCTGCGGGCTCTAGGCCCATGGACTAAGTAAGGCTGTGTGCCTGCAGGCAGGAGGCTGGCTTATGGAATGTGCCCTTTAGACATTTAAATGATTATTATTTTGTTTTGCTTTGTATGTGCCTGTCAAACATTTTTGCTTAGTTTAGTTGTGAAATACAAAACATAAATGGAGAACCACAGGGAGGAATTAGGATAACTGTTCTATGACGGGAATTATAATCATTGAGATGAAACAAAGTGTATAATTTGTTGAATGTAAAGCTAGTGTGCGATTTGTTGAATGTAAAGCAATAAGAAATTAAAAAAAAAAAAAAAAAATCACAGGAAAGAAAAGGCCAAAATAGATGTTTGAAATGTGTTCTTGAATGTAGAGTAGCTAAAGTGAATGGCAGAAATGATGGAATAAAACAGCTGAACAGAAAATTTCAGAGTGACTTGAGAAGACAAAGGAAAATATTATATTGAAATATGCAAAGAGGACTTCTGGCAAAATGGTGGAATAGGAAGATGTACTACACAGACCCTCTACACCTCTACAGTAAGGATGGAGACCAAATGGAACAGACACATGACAATCATGGAACCTTGGCCTTGAGAGGAAAGGTGAGAGAAGTGGACTGAATACTTCCTGGAGAAGAAGCTGAGCAGTGGAAGTGGGTGGTGGAAGGAGGAGACTGACTGCTGCTGTGCCGCTTTGGTGCCTGGGTTCAGGTGGGCTTGGCTTTGTCCCTACAGAACCTGCGGAACCACCAGGCCAGCATTAGTCTAGCGGAAACCCTCCTAGCCAGCCATCCTAACCCTAGCTGCTCTGTGCTCCTAATAATGAAATGGGCAAAGGAGATTAGAAAACCGAAAGGGAAGAACAAACTTGGCATTTCTTAAGGTGAAAGGACTGAAGAAAAACTTCAAGACTACAGAGTTGCAATACTGAAGGATTTTGTGGCTAATGTACTTAACTGCGCAGGAAGCTTAAAAAAGAGATGAAAGTAATATGCCGAGTTACTTTAACCAAAGGAATTGGTCAGTGTTCAAAAATTTGAGGAGGTAGCATATGATTAAGAGCCATTGGTACTGAAAGAGGAAGTCCAAGCTGCACTGAAGACGTTGGTGAAATATAAGGCTTCACAAAATGATAAGAGTTTCAATTGAGGTGTTACAGTGAACAGACATCAACAGTGGATGTGCTCGCCCATCTGTGTCAAGAAATTTGAAAGATAGCTGCCTCGCCAACCAGCTGGGAGAGATCCATATACGTGCCCATTCTGAAGAAATGTGATCCACCAGCTTGCAGAAATTACTGAACAATATCATTAATATCACAGGTAAGTAAAATTTTGCGAAGATAATCCAAAAGTGGTTACAGCAGTACATCCACAGGAAAATGCCAAGAATTCAAGCCTGATTTAGAAGAGGCTATGGAACTATCATTGCCGACATTAGATAGATCTTGGCTAAAAGCAGAGCATTCCAGAAAGATGTTTACCTGTGCTTTATTGACACTGTGTGGATCGTGGCAAACTATGGATAACATTGTGAACCATGGGAATTCCAGAATACTTAATTGTGCTTATGAGGAGTCTGTATATACATGAAGACGCAGTTCATACAGAACAAGGGGCTGCTGCTTGGTTTGAACTCAGGAGATTTAAAAATCAGGGTTGTATCCTTTACCATACTTGCTCAATCTATATGCTGAGCAAATACTTTGAGAAGCTGCACTGCGTAAAGAAGAATGCAGCGTCAAGATTTGAAGAAGACTCATTACCTGTCAAACTTTACTTCCTGAAAGAAAAGTGGATGTAAAGCACTTACTGGTGAAAATCAAAGGTCATTACCTTCAGTATGGATCACATCTCAACATAAAACATTAACAAAAATCCTCACAACTGGACCATTAAGCAACATTACAGTAAACAGAAAATATTCAAATTTCGAACAGTTTATTTTACTTGTATCCACAATCTATGCCCATGATGTATGGCATTGGGCAGATCTGCTGCAAAACCCCAAACTCTTTTTGGTGTTAAAGAGCAAAGATGTAACTTTGAGGACTAAGGTACTCCTGACCCATGCCGTGGTATTTTAGTCACCTCATATGCACATGGAAGCTGCACACTGAATAAGGAAGTCCAAAGAACCGATGCCTTTGAATTATGGTGTTTGCAAGGCATTTTTATGAAGAACAAACAAATCTGTGTTGAATGAAATATAGCAAGTATGCTCCAGAGAGGCAAGGATGTCAAGACTTTACCTCATGTTCTATGGACTTGTTGCCTTGAGTGAAAAGTCCATGGAAGTGGACATGATGCTTGGTACAGAGTCAGGGGTAAGGACGAAGACCTTCAAGGACCCAGATTGATAATGACTGTAATAATGGTCTTACACGTAGCAACGATCATGAAGATGGAGATGCACTGGGCACTATTTTGTTCTCTTGTGTACATAGGATCACTTATGAGTGAGAGGCAACTCACTGGCACACAACAACAGCAATGGATATTGCTTTTTTTTTTTTTTTTTTTTTCCAGAAATACATGGTTGGGTACAAATTAGCTATTCATTATGTTCCACTTACTTTGCAAGTGTGACCACATTGGTGAATTATTGTGCAGCTAAATTTGTCAGAATTTACTGTCGTACTGTTGGTGGCTTTCATGTTGCTGTGATTCTGGAAGCTGTGCCACTGGTATTTTAAATACCAGCAGGATCGCCCATGGTGGACAGGTTTCAACTGAGAAAAAGACTATGAAGAAGGAGAGGCAGCTTCTGAATATTTAGTCACTGAAAACCTTATGAATAGCAGTGGACCACAGTCAGTACCAGAATGTTGAGTATTGCAGCATGATGAAGAACACCAGAATATTATCAGATTTACTGCCAGAAAATGAGCCACTTAAAATATGACCAGGGAAGAGCTATTTCCTCAAAGTAAAGTTAACTGTGATGATGTAAACACAGTAAACTTTTAGGGCCTTCCTTTGCTAATGGGGCACAACTCAAAATGAGAAACAACTGTAAATGTCTACAGATAATAGGAATATGGCAATTACAAAGTATAAATTTAGAAAAGTTGGAAGTTGTCAGAAATGAAAAGGAATGCATAAATATTATCATTAGTAAGTGGAAATGGACTGGTACTGGTTATTTTTAATATGACAGTCTCATGGTTTAATATGCCTGGAATGACAAAGAGGAATGGCGTTGCATTCATCATCAAAAAGAACAGT
>NW_006408607.1:5507544-5517469 GCF_000296735.1 Chrysochloris asiatica | reverse complement strand
TAGAAGAATTGATGCCTTTGAGTTATGGTGTTGGAGGAGAATACTGAAAGTGCCATGGGCTCCCAAAAGAACTAACAGATCTGTGTTGGAAGAAGTGCAGCCAGAGTTCTCCTTGGAGGCCAAGATGGCCAAACTTCGTCTCTCATACTTTGGATATATTGTCAGGAGGGACCAGTCACTGGAGATTGATAATCATGTTTGGTAAGGTGGAGGATCAGAGAAAAAGAGGAAGACCCCCAGCGAGATGGATTGGCAAAGTGGCAGCATCAGTGGGCTCAAGCATGGCAACAATCGTGAGGTTGGCCCACGACAGGGTGGTGTTTCGTTCTGTTGTACATAGTGTCACTATGAGTCGGTTCCTACTTGATGGCACCTAACAACAACAACAACAATTTGATGCTTGCTCCCATGGCACAAGGGTATTGTATGTTGTTGCTAAGTACTGTTGAGTCAGGTCCAATTCATAGTGACCCTGTATAGGGCTTCTGAGGAGCTGCTGGTGGGTTTGAACTGCCAACCTCTGGTTATCAGTCCAGTGCTTATTCTATAGCACCATACTAGGACTCCAGTGTGCAGTGTTTTGTTTGTAAGTGCTGTTGAATTGTTTCTGATGCACAGTGGCCCTGTACAACGTTTCTAAGAAGTGAATAGTTGTGCTTTCCCTACATACACCACACTAGGATCCTGGTGTACATGGTGGTGGTGTGTGCTGTCGAGTTGGTTCTGACTATAGCGACTCTCTATAGGGTCTTCCAGACAGAAATCTTTATGGGAACAGAAAGCCTCTTCTTTGTCTCCCGGTACAACTGGTAGATTTGTACTGCTGATCTTGTGGTTAGCACCCCAGCTCATAATCTGTTATTCTACCAGGGCTCCTTAGTGTACAATATAGATGTCCAGTAATTATATTTGGTCTTAGTAAATATTTCAATTTACAGTAAGTATTTGATTTGTTTTAAGTGTGACTTTTTGTTGCAGGAAATGTTTTCATATTTGTCCAGTGAGCTAAAGAAGCTGTCTGAAGCCTACAACGAAAGACTGTTGCATACACCTCACAATCCCATATCTTTAGGTAATTTATTTTCCTTTTGTAAAAAAAAAAATCAATCCAAGCAGTCAGCGGGTTACATAGTCACCACCTACCTTATAAAGCCTATCATATTACAAATGTGAGGTGCGTACAGTGGTTTGTAACGATAAACAGCGCATCAGAGCATTGTCCTTCTATGGTGCATCAAAATATTGTCATTATTTTCACAGCACTGTAACGTTAAAGGTGTTTTATGTATCTGTAGGTACTTCATTCATCGTTTTTAAGCAAAGAAAGGGATACCATATTTGCTAAGACACATATTTGGCTAGGTACGAACTGTACCTGTCCCAATTTACATATAAATTTTGACTTAAAGACTGATTTAGGAACAGAACTCATTCCTAGTCCAGGCTCTGCCTGTGTTTTGAACTCTTCATTGGTTACATTGTTATTTCTAAGTTCACTAGTTGTAATTTGTAAATTGAGAACGTTTAATTAGCCTGTAGATACATTTTTATGTTTCTCAGACATACCCTTTACACTGACTCAATCAGGTTAAATATTATAGTGAATATACAGAAATATTTTAAATCATGCTTATAACCCAAATTCTACCAGTTGAAGACTTTTTAGATATTGTTTTTAATGGTATTGTTTCCTGTCTTGAAGTTCTTAAAATTTGAGAAATCTGTATTTATAGTAATTTCATTTGTATAAGGAATATGTATTTTTATTATGTAGTTGTTGTTGTTAAGTGCTATCAAGCAGGTTCTGACTCTTAGCGACTGACTGTGTATAGGATTTCCAAGGAGTGATTGGTGGGTTTGAACCGCTGACCTTGTGGTTAGCAGTCCAGTGGTTATTCTGTAGTGCCATACCAGGATTCCATTATGTAGTATATTGTTGTTAAGTGCTGTCGAGTTGATTCTGACTCATAGTGACCCTGTATAGGGTTTCCAAGAGGCAACTGATGAGTTTGAAATGCCAACCTTGTGGTTCAAACTGACCTATTGGTCGAGTGCTTATCCTACAGCGCCACACCAGGACTCTATGTAGTATGTTGTTAGTGCTGTCGAGTTGGTTCCAACATGATCATAGTGACCTTGTATAGGGTTTCCGAGAAGCACCTGGTGAGTTTGAACTGCTGACCTGTGGTTCAAACCACCCTTGCAGTCCAGCATGCAGTAACCCACCACAGTCCCACACCAGTGCTCCCTATGTAGTATAAGAGCTAATTACAAAGGATAATATGAATACTGACGTTTCTAGTACTAAGTAGCTTTTAAGCTTCATAACTATCCCTTGTTACATGTGACTATGTGTTGTATAATGTCTTGGGTTTTTTTGCATTTACTTGAGTAAGGATAATGAATCATTTGTAACTGAAACATGTTTCAAGGATGGGCTCCCCATGGCAACCCATTTGACCACCAGTGTATATTCCAGACCGTCCATACCAGCCCTGTGCTGGCGTATCTACCTGTGCAGATGTTATAGGAGATGGCATGGCATGGTTCTAATTCCGATTTTGCCATGAACTGGCCTCTAGCCTCCTTGTCGCTGTCTATAAAATAGAGATTAGGATCCCTCACAGGTGGAGTAGTAGTTCAGATTGATCGATCACAATTATGCTGAATAACGTGTCTAGCCTGGTCAGTGGTGATGGGAATAGAATACCGTTTACTAATACAACCTTAGAAAGAGTTTCCATGTACAGACTTTGATCTAACTTTATATATATGTGCAGGACTTCAGAGAGCTCACGGAAAAATTATTTTTCACTTCCATTTTGCCACAAACTTCTTGAAGCCCCATCGTGTGTGTGTGTGTGTGTGTGTGTATTACAATACGAAATATACTGTGCTGATAAGAGTAAAAAGAAAAGTTTGTGGTCCAATCATTAATACTGGGCCAAATTCTCATGTTGCAAGTTGTTAAAATTTGGCTGTGCTTGAATGAAGTGCTGTCACTGGTCTGCCGTTGAGCCTCTCATTAGTAGGAAATGCCTCGTGTACAGTGGTGACTTGGAAATGCGAGTCCACCTTCTGAGCATGCTCAGTTCCTTTCAGTATTTTTGTCTGAGACAAGCAAATTCCTGCCCAAACTCCGGAGCATAAAAGTGAAATTGTGCCTCATGACAGTGACTGAAAAGACACATCTTCGTTACTGACTTTGTTTTCACAGGGACTGTTGGGTTGGTAAACTTAGGCTTTCTTCTCTTTCAGCTGTGACACTTCAGACCCTAGATGAACACCATGACAAAGCTGTCACTCAGCTTGGCTCAATGCTCTTCACCAGACAGGTGTCTGGAGCCAGGTAAGTGTGTGTAAGAGAGGCCCTCCAGTGCCCTCGACAGTACTCCCCGAAGTGCACGCTGAACGCTGCGTGAGCGCTGACCCTGGGCTGAGGACTGACGTAGTAGAGCAAATGTAAGGTTGCCACCCGCTCCTCTGCATCCTGCCTGCACCTCAGTTACTCAACAGAAATGGAGAACTCTCGCTGATTTTACCAGACACACAGGTGAAGGGTCAGCAGCTCTGCACACATTCTTCCCTGGAATTTCCCTTCGGTAGATGATTGTCAGTGGTGTCGAATGGTGGCCTTAGAAATAGGCATGACTCATAAAATTTAAGTAAAAATGTTAGGCACTTTTTGCCTCGGTTCCACCTTTGAAAATTTTTCTTACTCCTCATATAATGACTTGACTTGAAAATGTATTTCCTTTCTATAGAGTTTGCTAGGCCAGAGAGAAATGACTTGAAAAGAAATACCTTGCCATAACTGCCTACTTTCTGGTGGTGGTGTGGTATGCCATGCAGTGGTGTGGTATGCTGGATCTGACTCCAGCAACCCTGGGGAGAGTTTCCGAGGCTGTAAATCTTTAAGGAGCAGAGAGCCTCATCTTTCTCCCAAAGAGCAGCTGAGAAATTGGAACTGCTGACCTTGAGGTTCGCAGCCCAGCCTGTAACCCACTGTGCTGCCAGGGTTCCTAAAATAGTCTTTTTTTTTTTTTTTTGTTAAGAAGATTCATTTATTTGGTTAAGAATATTGTGTTCTTTTGGAAAATTATCTGATCAAATTGACAACAGCAACTGCTAAGTGCAGGTAGGAAGCTTGGGTTGTGATTCATTGTTAATGGGGGAGGAATAGTTTGGTAAAGGAGGGAGAGATTAGTTGCACAACTTGAAGAATGTAATCAATGCTATTGATTTGTACATGTAGAAATTGTAGAACTGTATGTTTTGCTGGACATATTTTCAAAAACAAGTAGAAAAAATTGCTTAGGCCAAAAAACTTATTCATTTGTTCATCTTACCTACTAAACTGGGATGACCTGTCCACTCATTCATTCATTTGTTGATCCATCATCTCAGTCATGGATTCATTTCATGGGTCATTTTGTTCATTTATGACACATCAATCCATTGACTAAGACAATCACTTGATCCTCTACTCATCCATTCATAGATCCATTGATTGTGACAACCTGTTCATTCATGTAACTGCTGTTCATTGACCTAGTCACCAATCTGTTAGGAGCGAGGACAAGCCATTTACTCATTCTTCCATTCCTTGATTAGATGATCCCTTCATTCTTTACTTCCTTTCTTCATTTGTTCATTCACTGGCTAAGACAAATTTTCCACATATCCATTTATCCATCCACTGGATAATCTATTCATTTATAGTTCAGACTTGATCCCTGATAGAGATTTGTAAAAGACAAAGGGTAGAGAATCAGTAATGATTTCATGGAGGATGGAATTTTTGAGTTTAGCCTTGACAAGGGTGAGGTATTGGAATTACGCAGATTAAGAATTTAATCTGTTTTATCATATAATATAAGCAACGTTAGAGGAAAGGAGAAACCAAAAAGTATCGGGAAGGAGGATGGATTGGGGACCACACATATGAGTTGACACTGACCTTTGCCCTAGACATAGAGGTTCCCCCCAGAGTCCCCGGTGACCACGTTGCCTCCCTTCAGAAAGGTCACGCAGAGCATGTACTTCAGTTTCTCAAAGAGGCCCTGCCACTTGCTCAGGCTGCCCCTCTCCTACCTCCAAAAGTAGATGTGTGATTTCCCACAGGTGATGAGCCTGGTGGGGTCCGTGCAGTGGAAGGTGGCCACCAACACAGACTCATTGGAGCACTTGACATAAACCACCTTGACCTCCTTAGCCCAGTCCTACAGAGAGAGCACGTGGGCATTGGAGTCAGCCACTGCACCGAGCAGGTTGCCCCCATTCCATGCTGAAGAGAGCTTCTTTGGTTTTGCTGCCAGGAAAAGGCCAAAGAAGTAAGATAAGAAGAATTACCTTAGAGCACAGGCCTGAAAAAGGGAGAACCCCACCACCCATACCCAGTGGTTCCCAGAGGTCAGCGATGAATCTTCCTAAAATATTCGTTCATATTACTTCTAATTAAGACTTTCTCTTTGACTATCAGAGGTTAGAGATAAGCACACCAAAAAGAAAATTCTTAGATAATTTAGCTTTTACCTCTATGAACAACTTAGATTATATGTGTGTGTGTGTGTGTCTGTGCATGGTCTTGACACTTCCAAAGCTTTTGTTGACTCTGCTTGTAGCGCTGCCCCATTTTTTATGTTTCAGTTGATGGTGTTCACTGACTTCTTTTTTGAAAGCGTGCCATCGAGAGTTGCTGCTCTGTAAGCATGCCAGTGAGCTCAAGCCTCAAAGATGCAGGTGCTGAATGTTACTGTTTGCTGACCACTGTGCACCGTAAAGGGGCACCGGTGGTGTCGTGGGTTATGCATTGGGCTGCTTACACACAAGGTCAGCAGTTTGAATCCACCAGCCCCTTTGTGGGGAAAAACTGAGGCTTTCTTCCCCTTAAAGATTTACAGCCTCGGAAACCCTGTACAGGGTCCCTGTTGTCAGAACTGACTTCTTGTTGGCACACAATATCCACCACCACCACCCACCCCAGTGTAAGCAGTTATAGAAGTTCTCCTGGATTCTTGCTTAAATACCCTTGATTGCGTAGCCTTGTTGATTATTTGGTGTCTGACATGGAACAGTTAATCTGAGGTGGGTTAACTGATATTTCAGTACCCCAGTTGCGTGTGTGTGTATGAAGTCCGATCCCAGATACGGCACGGAAATGGAAATCATTTCCTTCAGCTTCTTTGAAGATGTGAAAGTGTGTGATTCCGAGAGCCTGTGGGCAGCTGTGTGTAGTAAATGGTGATCAGCAGCAGGACTTTTCCATGCGCTCTAGCAGTTGGTTGTGTAATTGTGTTTAAGACTGGCTCAGACTGCCTGCACTTTTGACTCCTTTAGAGCCTTTAGTAACCGAGAAAGCTGTCGTTTGTGGATGCCATTCTTCTAGCATCAGCAGGCAAACTAAATTGGTGACCTTTCCATTTCAGGGTGGTGCCCCTGGGGACAGTGCAGACCGTGAGTGGCTACACTTTCAGCGGCTTCATGTCACATACAGACAGCTACCCCTGTGCTTACCTCAATGCCGCGTCAGCCATCGGCATGAAGATGCAGGATGTGGATTTGTTTATCAAGAGACTTGACAAATGCTTAAAGACCGTCAGACGAGAACAAAATATAGAGAGCGCTGCATCTCGAGATGACAGTTGCGACACAACTGAAGGGGTGGGAATTGAAGCACTGGCTGAGAAATTTGATAGTATGCTTTGTGGCATACACCACAATACCGCTTCATAAAATGAAAGGGCTTCCATTGGGATAACTGGAAGGAAACCATGTAGCTACTATACAAGCAAGCAGGTAAAAGAAAAACTATTCAAAGGACAGACTGGTATAAGGTAGCCCTGGAGGAGAGGTATGTTTCGGACTCGTAGACTGCCTCAGTCGGTCCTTACAGATAGCATCTTTCTAATGCTGAGACCACCTGTCATTGAAGCACTACGATTCAGGTCATTCTTGTTAATGACAGTAAAATGACCTCATAATTCTCTCTGCAATGTGTAGACTGCGTCTTCTTGACCGTTTCCACCACTCGCAAATGGCTTGTGGTCACCCACATTCGAGGAAGGCCTCTCATGCTGTGAATGGCCAGATGTTGGTTGCCCTGTGTAAGTCTCAGTGTGCCAATGGCATGGACGTTCCCCACAGAAGCCGAGTCCGGGCATCAGCTTTCCCTTGCCCTCTAGAGCAGTGGTTCCCAACTGGAAATGGTTTTGCTAATACCAACACTATCTGGGTCTTTTTGATTGTCATAGCTGGGGGATGTAGGTGGCATCAGGGGACAGACCAGGGTGCTGCTAGAGCTCCTGTAGTGCACAAGACAGCCTCCCCCAACAAAGCTGTCCAGCCCCAACCGTCAGTGTGGGCATTGACACAGGAAGACAGTATGTGGTAGGTGCATACAGTGAATATTCCACACACTGTCTGAAGAGTGAACTGTGTATTTATGCAAGTAGCACACCCACTTAAATAGCATGCACACACCTATAATGAGCAGAAATGATGAAATTGTGAGGGGAAATTCTGGCACAGTGCACTCAGACTTAACACCATGCATGTCTTGTGACATTTCAAGAAGTGAATTTTGGGTTCATTCAATAGCCAAAAAATGTTAGTTTGGATCCTATTTGTTTAATAAAGCTATAAGCCACGATTAGGAAGTCATGGAGCAAGTCTGGTGGTAACCCACCTCCCCACCTCCCTCACTGTTGTCCAGTCGATTCTGACCCCTAGCAATCCTCTATAGGGTTTGTATGTTTGTAAATCTTACAATAGGAGCAGAAAGCCACATCTTTTTCCTGTGAAACGTTTGGTGAATTTGAAATATGGGTCTTGCTTGGGTTGGTAGCTCACTGCTTATCCTACAACGCCACCAGAGCTCCTTGGTTATTGTTAAGTGCCGTAGATTTGGTTCTGACTCATACCGACCCCTGTATAAAGTTTCTGAGGCTGTAAATCTTTGCATGAGCAGAAAGCTTCATCTTTCTTCCTCGGAGTGACTGGTGGACTTGAACCACCAACATTGAGGTTTGCAGTCCAGTGCTTCTCCTACAGAGCCACTGTGCTCCCAGAAAACTCCTTGGTGGTGGTGGTGGTGGTGGTGGTGGTGAAGTGTCATCGAGTCGATTTCGACTCAGCAATCCAGCATAGAGTTTCTGAGGAGCGGCTGGTGGATTTGAACCACCAACCTCATGGTTAGCAGTCAAATGCTTATCCAACAGTGCCACACCAGGAGTTGTTTGGTAGCAACTCGGTAATTGAAAAATAAACAGTTGGAGCAGTTTGTGGCCGGGCCTGAGAGAGGTAGAGTTTCTTGGAGCCAATCTGCATCCTGGTCACTTGCTCTGCAGACAGGTGGGGATTGTCACAGCCTGAGTATGGCTGGGCTGGTCCCAGGTGAAGCCAGGCTGCAGGATAATGCAGGCATGGGGCCCCTGGCCTGTGGGCTAGTCGAGTGACATGTGACCCCTCTGCCTGCAGGTCCCAAGCTTATCCTCTGTTGTTTGTGCTGGGTCTTGGGAGGGGTTCAAATGGCAGCCAGGCCTCACCTGCTTAAGCGACCGTCACACTTCGTAGGCTGTGGCTGGCTACCCTGGCGAGTACTGTTTCCCGTGCAGAACAGGTGATTTCTGTCTGTATTGAAGAAAGTGGTTTGCAGAGTAGGCAGGGAATCCTACTGGGATAAGGACTCTTTTAGGAACTAGGCTATGCTATCAAACCTCCGCATCAACAGACACCAAAACAAAGACTTAAGATGAAATCTGTTGGGCAGAAAAATTGAAATTTTAAGTCATAATCTATAAAAATATTGGTAGGGTTCCCCGAGCTGGATTGGCACAGTGGCAGCAGCAGCAGGCTCAGGGGTGACAATTGTGAGGACGGTGCAGGACCGGCAGTGTTTATTGTGTTGTGCATCAGGTCACTATGAGTTAGAACCAACTCAATGACATTTAGCAGCAACATCTTCTGAAAATAGCGCACATGTTCACGTGGAATTCAAAAACAAAGCACCACTAGTGTTATTTGTGGACTCCTGGTGTGATGCTGTAGGATCAGCACTGTACTGTGAGCCACGAGGTCAGTGGTTCAAACCTGCCAGATGCTCCTCAGAAACCCTATACCCAGGTCTCTGTGAGTCGGAATCAACTCGATAGCAGTTAGCAGCAACAAAATGTTACTTGCATGAAAGTATGGTAATCTGTCTTGGAAGAAGGACAGCCAGAATGGTGAGACTTGGTCTCGACATACATTGGACATGTAATCAGAAGGGCCCAGTTCCTAGAGAAGGACATCATGCTTGGTAAAGTAGAGGGAAACCTGTCAGCAAGGTAAATCGACACAGTGGCTGCAACAATGGACTCATGAGGGTGGCTTAGGACTGGGCAGGGTTTTGTTCTCTTGTACATACTTGTCTCTATGAGTCAGAACCAACGCTGTGGCACCTAGCAACAACAAATGTTAGTAGTTCTGAGGTTGAAAAATCAGTGCTATAAAGTAAATGATCTCAAGTAAAGAGATATGTTCTGTAGTAATTGTTAATCAGTAGTATTTCAAAGAAGATTGCTCCATAAATGTTGTCAGACTGTACGTTTAGAGTCTTAGCAGATAGCCAGGGTCACCAGTTCTGTACATTTCTCCATCTGGGCAAGTGAAAACCTCAATCCACTTAACTCCTTGCTCTAAGTAGCCTTTCTAGATTGGGGACTTTGGGTCTTGTGCACAGTCAAAACTGGTTAACATGAAAGTTGTTTATTTAATTCATTCTAGGAAGATGAAAATGTTGTAGTAGTCTAAACAGACTCCCATCTTTTGGGTCTGAAATTACAGGCTTATCGATTCTAATTGTTGTTGTTGTTAAGTGCCGTCGAGTCGGTTCCGACCCATAGCGACCCTGTACAGGGTTTCCGAGGCTGTAAATCTTTACGGG
>NW_006408607.1:5492564-5507444 GCF_000296735.1 Chrysochloris asiatica | reverse complement strand
AGTGCCGTCGAGTCGGTTCCGACCCATAGCGACCCTGTACAGGGTTTCCGAGGCTGTAAATCTTTACGGGAGCAGAACGCCTCATCTTTCTCCCGCAGAACAGCTGGTAGTTTTGAACTGCTTACCTTGCGGTTTGCAGCCCGATTCGTAACCACTACGCTACAAGAGCTCCTTTATTCTAACAGATTCGGGTTATTTTTAAGCAAAGGACAGAAGCATGGTAGGATCAGCACTAGACTGCTCCCTGCAGGGTCAGCAATCCAGACCCACCAGCTGCTCCCTGGAAACCCTATACAGGGTGGCTGTGAGTTGGAACCTATGCGGCAGCACTTAACAACAAGGGAAAGACTGACGTCAGTTAGACTCTGGCTTGACATCCTGGAAGTCAAGACTATGTTGCAATAAAGCACTTAATTAGAAATACTGCAAAGGCTTTTGGTTTTCAAATTTACTGTATCTTTGAGGCTTATGCATACATATGTTTTTTAGAGCTAGAGTAGCTCATTTCAAGGCGTAAATCCTGGATTAAACAGTTGTGCCTGTAATATCTGTTTATATTTTTTAATATGAATTTGGGGCCGGCTTGTGGAACCAAGAAAGCTGAAGAGTGACAGCGGAAGCTCTGGAGTCTGAGAGACGGAGTAATGAGGTGATGTTGGTGCAGCTTACCCAACACGGAAGCCAGAATTGTTTTCTAGAACAAGTGCTCTGTATCCTGGGATCATCATTTAGCGTCAGAAGGACCAGAGCCGGGAGACTAGCAAGTGCCTCTCATCTACAGTGTATCAGCAGTTCTTGGGCATCAACTGCTGAATAGGTAATAATTCTGGTTGAAGATAAATTACATGAACCCACATGTGAATGATAGATATGTGGGAACATTTACTTCCTGGTGCAGGAAATCAGCTGCTGTTTTCATCATTAACCCTTCCTTTTTCAGGGCCTTTGGAATTCCTGTTCTCTTCCTGTTGACTTAAAATTGACCTTGGGGGTCCTCAACAGGGGGCACCTGGGGGATGTACTCTGTGTACCCAAGCATTTCTTTGGTCTCTCTAGGCTTTGTTGACTCTCACCCATTTCCCCAGAAAATTTGAAGATGTGTGCACATGTAATTACTTTAAATTGCTAATCCCCTGGATGGTACAGCCTCATAATGGGTCTTTGCTCTCTTTGAGCTGTGGCACAGGGACAATGGGGGATACGTTTCCAATTATTGACTAATGACTTCAGTTTTCATAGTCCCAGCTGGCCTTATTAAGGCCATCCGGTAGAATTTTAGAGTTCTTTTATTGTAATTTTTTTTAAGTCATTGAGCTATAGAAACAAAGAAAAGAATAACACAGAATAGTCTCTCGGTCACTCTACAATGTGTTCCTTAGGCTGCAGCCAGAGGTGCTTTAAATCAAACTCTGAGTTTGGCTCGTGGTGAATTCTCACTTTGTCAGGGAATGATATGTGATACTGGCCTGAGGAAACCAGTGTTCAACTATAAATTTTTCTATTCAGCTTTTTGTAATAGTTGAATGACGTTTCAGAATATGAATTATTGAAGACAGCTCTGTTCAGCCAGTTGTTGTTCAGTGCCTTTGAGTCAGTTCCGACCCATAGCGACCTGGTATAGGGTTTCTAAGGAGCAGCTGCTGAGCTTGAACCACCGATCGTACGCTTCAAACCTTCGTTGTAGTTCAGCGCGTTAACCCACAGCGCCACCACTTATTAAGAGAATGATACGTTTAAATACAAATTTAAAAAAAATGTATTTTGACAGTCTGTTGTATCAGATTTAACAGCCCCTTTGTAACAACTATCATCGAGGCCTAAGAACCAAAGGTTTTGTTTGCTTACTAATGATGTCACTTTAATACTGCGTTAGTAGCTAGCCTGAGAGTTATGCACATGTATCCTTTCATACAGGAACAAAACAGAGGACCCCGATGAGTGTCATTCATGTTGCATTCGGAGAAGTCCTTTGGAATTTATGAGTTTAGTGCATATACAAGCCAGGTTTTCTTTTTTCACTGTAGTTGCTGTCGAATTAGTTCCAACTCAGTGACCTGGTTTCCAGAGAGCGACTCATGGATTTGTACTGCTAGCCCTGCAGTTAGTAGTCCAGTGTTTATCCTACAGTGCCACACCCAAACTCCTCTGAGATTCCTGGGAAACCTTTAAATAAATGTTTATATGTTTTGCATGAGGCTTTACTTTGTCTCTGAAAAAGGATTCAGCTCTAAGTACTTGTAAATTTGATCACTTCAGAAGTTTCCTCACCTCTGGAGAACTTGATGAAAAGATATTTGAATATGCTTTTAAAGTTCCTGTGTGTGCTGGGTTCATTCTGTGCCGCTTTTGGCTACTCATAATATACAGGCCTAAGACTCAAATGCGGCTTCATTGTGTGCCTGCTTGCTTTCATGCACCGTTGGTAGGTAAGGAGCAGCTCTCTGCTGTCTTACAGGGCTGCTGTTGAGTTGGAATTGCAGTGGGTGGGAGTGGGTTGGATTGGGTTCGATTTAGCCATTACACTGTATACACATGGGCCATGATGAATCCAGGCTAATGACTGTATGTTTGTAATTTTCCAACTTAACCTTCTGTAGCAGTTGAAGCTAAGGCGATAGACAAAATCTGGAAATGTTTGTGTTCTTTTTTGTTTTTTAATCAAAAATGGTATCAACTTCAACTTTTAGAGAAATGTGGAAAAACTGGCTGTGTTTACCTGTGAAACGCTGAGGGATTTCTACCAGGAGAATGTGAAGTTGATGTCAGGCTGCTAACTTGTATGTTTTACCAAAAGAAAAGGGCTTCCAAAAATATTGTGCTGTATACTGTTTAAAAAGAATGAAATTGTGTAATCTTATTACCTCAAATAAATTTATAGTAAATTATTAATGATAATGTTATTTCATCATTGCTATGCATAAAATCTGAAGGACAGTGAATCTGACACTAAGCTATGTGCCCATTTCCTAATTCAGTCTTCAATGTAGACTTGCCTAGAAATTGCTGAGAAAAATCACACCTGTAATTAGAATTGTGACTTGACTCAGCTGCTGTTGTGTCTGACCACAACTCATAGTGACCCTGTATAGGGTTTCTGAGGAGCAGCTGGTGGGTTTGAAACTCCGACCTTGCGGTTAGTAGTCCAGTGCTGATCCTACAGTGTCACGCAGGTACTCTGAGTACGGGGTCTAGGGTTGTTTTTTTTTTAAAAGTAAGACATTCTAGCACCCATTATGCCAAAGGTAGATGCTTTACTCTCAGCTCTAGCCCTCTGTGGCTATGTCCTTGTCCATGGGCTCAGGTGTCCCCAGGTCTCACCACACTTTGGACCAACCAGCCCTTCCTCTTCTCTCACTAATCTCCAAATCAACTAGAGTCTATGGAATGTGGTTGAATTTAACAGCAAACTTACATGCCTGCTCATGTGTTCCCTTTGAGTTTCAGTCTTAGGGGGGGTTGTTGTGTAGGGACTTCATGGCTTGCCTCAATGGCTTCCCAGCGAACAAATTGCTTGTTGTTGTTGTGTGCCGTGGAGTTGGTTCCGACTCATAGCGACCCTGTACAGGGTTTCCGAGGATGTAAATCTTTATGGGAGCAGAATGCCTCATCTTTCTCCCGTGGAACAGCTGGTAGTTTCGAACTGCTGACCTTGCGGCTCGCAGCCCAATTTGAAATCACTATGCTTATTCTTGTAGTAGCCAATAATACTGCCATTTTTGTTTTGGGTTTTTCTTGAAGATCTTTCTATGAAGATGTATCTTTTGTCACTCTAGCTGTTCCAGGCTGGTCTGCTTGTCTTTTCTGGTGGGAATGTCTCACCTCACAAGGTTCTGGATGGATCTCAGAATTCCACCTAAGATCCTGTACACTGCAAAGGTTCCGCAAAAGGCTTATTTCACTGGGCAAGTTGTAGAACCCCTTTTAGGTATTCCAATCAGTTATAGGCTGAAGACGGGCTTACAAGTTTTCTCTAATCATGTTTCCCAACATTCCTTTCTATCCCACTCAAGTGTCTATTTTACGATAGTGGGCAAGGGAAACCAATATTCATAAGACAGTCAAGCATTTTAGTATTATTCCCCCTTTTCAAACTATGCCTAGATCCCTGCATCACAGAGCTCTGTTGTTCCAAGGTTGAGCATGCATCACTATTTACCACTGTCCCTTTTAGCCCCTGCAAACCTGTCTCAATGTTCCCTTATCTACCTTGTTCTTCCATCCCCTCCCCCTTCTTGTATATTGCCCTCCCCAATACCCGAACTATGATGTGTCTGCCCCTTACCCTGTGCTCTACCATTGCCTCCCTCCACCTCCCACAAACCTCCCCCTACCCCACCCTACCTCCACCGGTAACCAACAAAGATTTTTTTCCCCCATTTTAGTATGGGTATCTTTTCTTAAGCTTTTACAGTAATTGTTTTATGCAATATTTGTCCTTTTGTGACAGACTAATTTCACTCAGCATAATGTCCTCGACGTTCATCCATGTTATGCGGTGGCTTGCAGCTTCCTTGTTATTCTTCAAGGTAGCATATTCCTTTGTGTGTATGTACCAAAGTTCATTTATCTATTCGTCCATTAATGGGCACTTAGGCTGTCTCCATCTTTTGCTATTGTGACATAGTGCTGCTATGAACATTGGTGTGCATGTATCTGCTCGTGATATGGCTCGTATTTCTTGTGTATATATACCAAGTAGAGGAATTGCTGGATCATATGGTATTTCTATTTCCAACTTTCTGAGGAAGCACCTTACTGTTTTCCAGAGTGGTTGGACCACTTTGCAATCCCACCAGCAGTGTAGGAGGGTCCCAGTCTCTCCACATCCTTGCCAGCATTTATTGTTCTCTGCATGTTTGAACGTCACTGTTATTACTGGTGTGAGATGATGTCTCATTGTTTTGATTTGCAACTCTCTAATGGCTAGTGATCATGAACATTTCTTCATCTGTTTGTTGGCTGCCCGAATGTCTTCCTTGGTGAAATGTCTGTTCATGTCCTGTGCCCCAAGTTCACTTCTAAATTGTACTGCTTGAATTTGACAGATAGTTGTTATTTGACTTGGAAGTGGCTCTCTGTACTGGAACTTAATGTGACTACTACGTGAGCTGTCATATTTTGCCTGAGTCAAAGGTTCATTTGTGGGATGAATACCACCTTAGAGGGTCGGGAGGATTTGGTGAGAATGCATGTGTAACTTACCATTGGCCTATGTACAGAGCCCACCAGCCGCTCCGGAAGAAGAAGAGGCTGTCTGCTCCCATCTTAGTTTGGGAGACCCTAAGAAGTTGTTCTTCTCTGTCCTGTATAGGGTTTCTATGAGTCAGAATCAACCCAGTGTCAGTGGGTTAAGACTATCCAATACTAAATTGAACTAGATTTAAATTTAAATGTGCATATATTCAGAAGAACATTTTTTGACGGGAAGTCACCATTGATTTCTTTTCCATTATGGAAAACCCTGTGAGGCAGTTCAACTCTCTTTACATAGGGTTGTCATGAGTGGGAACCAACTTAAATATACATAGTTGATTTTAGATAACCTCTCTATTTTTAAGGGTTTTAAAAATTTTGGTTTCTAGAGGCCTTCTTTGGGTCTGTATTTACATTTTTTAATATATATACATACATATATTTAAAATACTGGAACTGTTTAAAGTCTAATGTTAGCTTTATGCACCTGAAATTTCTTATCATAACTCAGAGAGACATCAAAAAATTTCTTATCACAATGAACTCCATGTCAATTGTACTAACTGACTGAAGTTCCTGGAGTAGCCAGCAGACCTACAAGCTCACAGATTGTTCAGTTTAGCCTGTTTTTGCCAACTTCATAGTAGGATGGCTGGGCATGGCTCCCAAATTTATCTCTTTAACACAGACCTAGTTCCTGAACTATAGACTCTTAAGCAACTACATGTGACCTCTTGAATACCTAGCAGATATTAACCTCCACATGCCCAGTGGTGACTCTCTGGTCTTCCCTGCAAAGTCCTGCTCCACCGCAGCCCTCCCAGTCCCAGGGGATCATGTGTCTGTCCTTAGAGTTGCTCAGACCCAAACCTTGGAGTTGTCTTTGACTCCTCTCTCATATCTCACGTCTAATCCACCAAGAAATTATGTTGGCTCTACCTTCTAAATGTATCCAAGTTCAAAATCTGTTTTGGATGTCTGATCAACTTCTACCCAAGACAAGTATGGGCAGATGATTCCTTGGATATTGACTGTTGCTTCAGTAGAATGAAATTTTTGATAACTTCAATTACTTCTTCAGATATCATGAGTTGTTTATTCATCCAGTTTTAAGTAGTTTCTCTTTTTTTTACATTCAAGTTTAATTCATATTGAAGGCTGTAGTCTTTGCCCATCAGTAAGTGCTTCAAGTTGTACTTTTTTTTAAGAAGGAAGGTTGAGTCCTCTGCGTATTGCAGGTTGTTAATGAGTCTTCCTCCGATTGTGATGCTGAGTTCTTCAAACAGCTTGTTGGATAGTGTTGTTGTGTTAAGTGCCATTGACTTAATTCCAACTCACAGAGAGCCACATAAGGTTTCTGAGAAACAGCTGGTGGTTTGAACCAGCAGCCTTGTGGTTAACAGTCCAGTGCTTATCATACAACACCACACCAGGATTCTAGATGGTAGCCATTATTACATAGTATTGTTGTTACGTGCCATTGAGTCAGCCCCAACTCATACCAACTCATAGTATAACAGAATGCAACACCGCCTGGTCCTGTGTCTTCCTCACAATCCCCGGTATATTTGAGACCATTAGTGAAGGCACTGTGTCAAGCCATCTCATTCAGGACATGCCCTTTTTAGGCCTTTTTCTTTACCAAGCATGATGTCCTTCTCCAGGGTCTGGCACCTCCTGATAACATGTCCAAAGTACACGAAACAAAGTCGCCATATTTGCTTCCAAATGGTGGTTTGTAACAAGTGGAAAAGATCTTCAGTTAAACGTTGTTGTTGTTTTTAGGTGCTGTGGAATGGTTTCCAGCTCATAGTGACCTTATGCACAACAGAACAAAACACTGCCTGGTCCTGCGCCGTCCTCACAATTGTGTTTGAGCCCAATGTTACTGCCATGGTGTCAAGCCATCTTCTTGGAGCATCTTCTTCTTTATCATTGATTCTCCAGTTTACCAAGCATTGTGTCCTTTAGGAACTGATCCCTCCGTACAATATGTCTAAAGTACCAGAGATGAAGTCTCACCGTCCTGGCTTCTAAGGAGCATTCTGGCTGTACTTCTTCCAACACAGATTGGTTTGTTCTTCTGGCAGCCCATCTACTTTCAATATTCTTTGCAGAACCATAATTCAAATGCATAGATTCTTCGAAGTTTTTCCTTATTCATTGCCCAACTTTCACATGCATATGAGGCTATTGAAAACACCATGACTTGGGTCAGGCACACTTAAGTCCTCAAACTGACATCTTTGCTCTTGAACTCTTTAAAAGAGGTCTTGTGCAGCAGATTCACCTAATGCAATACATCGTTTGATTTTTTTGACTGCTGCTCCCTGAGTGTTGATTGTGGATCCAAGAAAAATGAAGTCTTTGACAACACTTCAATCTTTTCTCCAATTACGTGGATGCTGTTTATAGGTCAAGTGGTGAGGATTTTTGTTTCCTTTACACTGCAGGCCATGGTATTTGGTCTTCATCAGTATTTTAAGTCCTCTTCAGTTTCAGCTAGCAAGATTGTGTCATCTGGTTGTTGACATCATATTGCAGGTTGTTAATGAGTCTTCCTACAGTCCTATTGCCACATTCTTCATATAACCCAGCTTCTCTGATTGCTTAACACACAGATTTAATAAATATGGTGAAAGAATACAACCCTGGTGCACACCTTTCCTGATTTTAAACCATTCAGTATCCCCTTACTCCTTGGTCTATGTACAGGTACCCCATGAGCACAATGAAGTGTTCTCGAATACCCATTCTTCCCAATGTTATTAATAATTTGTTATGATCAACACAGTCTAGTGCCTTTACATAGTCAATAAAACACAAGTAAATACCTTTCTAGTGTTCTATACTTCCAGCCAAGATCCATTTGATGCCAGCAATAATATCCTTCATTCCACATCCAGTTCTAAATTTGGCTTGATATTCTGGCAGCTGTCTATATACTGCTGCAATGGCTTTTGGATTATCTTCAGCAAAATTTTACTTGTATGTGATATTAATGATATCAATGATTTCTGCATTTCGTTGGGTCACCTTTCTTTGGAATGGGCACAGATAGAGATCTCTTCCAATGGCCAGGTAGCCTTCCAAATTTCTTGGCATAGATGAGTGTCTCCAGTGCTACATCAATTTGTTGAAAGATTTCAATTTGTATTCTTTCAATTCCTGGAGCTTTTTTTTTTTTTGCCAAATCTTTTAGTGCAGCTTGGACTTGTTCCTTCAGTGCTATTGGTTCTTAATCATGTTTCTCCTATTAAAATGGTTGAATGTCGACCGTTTCTTTTTGGTACAGTGTGTCTGTATTCTTAAGATCTTCTTTTGATGCTTCCTGCATCACTCAATATTTTGTCCAGAGAATTCTTCAATATTACAAATTGAAGTTTGAATTTTTCTTTCAGTTCTTTCAGCTTGAGATATGCTGAGTATGTTGTTTCCTTTTGGTTTTTTTAACTCCAAGTCTTTGCATATTTCATCATACTTGACTTTGTCTTCTCAAGCTGCCCTTCGCAATTTTCTGTTCAGCTCTTTTACTTCCTCATTTCATCCACTCGCTTTTGCTTCTTTATCTGTAAGAGCCAGTATCAAAGTCTGTTCTGACATCCATTTTTGTCTTTTTTTCTTTCCTGTTTTTAAAATGAGCTGTTGATTCTTTAACATATGATGCTCTTGATGTCATCTGACAACTCTTCTTGTTTTTGGTCTTTTGGTCATTGGTGTCTAATGTATCAAATCTGTTCTGGAGATGGTTTAGAAATTCAGATGGGATATATTCAAGGACATATTTTGGCTCTTGTGGACATGTTTTAATTTTCTTCAGCTTCATCCTGAACTTGCATATAAGCAGTTGATGGTCTGTTTCCACAGTTGGCCTCTGCCTTGTTTTGGCTGATGATATTGGACTTTGCTACCATCTCTTCGCACAGATATAGTCAATTTGATTCCTGTGTATTCCATTTGGTGAGGTCCACATCTCTATTGCATTATTGAAAAAATATTTGCAACGTGTAAGTCGTTGGCATTTCAGAATTCTATCATGCAATCTTCATTATCATTTCTTTTACCAAGACTATATTTTCCAAATACTGATTCTTCCTCTTTTCCCCACTTTTCACACCCTGGTTGGTTAGTTGGTTATGTGCCATGGAGTTGGTTCTGACTCATAGCGACCCTGCATAGGGTTTCCGAGGCTGCAAATCTTTACAGGAGCAGAAAGCCTCATCTTTCGCCCACAGAACAACTGGTAGTTTCAAACTGTTGACCTTGAGGTTAGCAATCTGACTGGTAACCACTACGCTACCAGAGCCCCTTGTTGTTGTTGTTAGATGCCATCGAGTCAGTACCGACTCATAGCGACCTTATGCACAGCAGAACGAAACACTGCCCGATCCTGGGCCTACTGTTGCCACGCTTGAGTCCATCGATGCTGCCATTTGGCCAATCCATCTCAATGGGGGGTCTTTCTCTTTTTCTCTGACCCTCCACTTTACCAAACATGATATCCTTCTCCAGGGACTGGTCCCTCCTGACAATATGTCCGAAGTATGAGAGACGAAGTTTGGCCATCTTGGCCTCCAAGGAGCACTCTGGCTGCACTTCTTCCAAAACTGATCTATTGGTTCTTTTGGCAGCCCATGGCACTTTCAATATTCTCCTCCAACACCATAACTCAAAAGCATCAATTCTTCTACAGTCTTCCTTATTCACTGTCCAGCTTTCACATGCATATGAGGTTATTGAAAATACCATGGTTTGGGTCAGGTGCACCTTAGTCATCAAGCTGACATCTTTGCTCTTCAACACTTTAAAAAGGTCTTGTGCAACAGATTTGCCTAATGCAATACGTCGTTTGATTTCTTGACTGCTGCTTCCATGAATGTTAATTGTTGATCCAAGAAGAATGAAGTCCTTGACAACTTCAATCTTTTCTCTTTTGCTAAGAGTGTTGCTTATTGGTGCAGTAGTGAGTATTTTTGTTTTCTTTTACATTGAGATGTAATCCATACTGAAGGCTGTGCTCTTTGATCTTCATCAGTAAATGCTTTAAGTCCTCTTCACTTTCAGCAAGCAAGGTTGTGGCATCTGCATATCACAGGTTGTTAATGAGTCATGTTTTTCTTCATATAACCCAGCATCTCAGATTATTTGCTCAGCATACAAGTTGAATAAGTATGATGAAAGAATACAACCTTGTCGCACACCTTTCGTAATTTTAAAACATTCAGTGTTCTCATGTTCTGTTCGAACAATTGCTCTTGGTCCATGTACAGATTCCTCATGAGCACAATTAAGTGTTCCAGAATACTCATACTTGGCAATGTTGTCCATAGCTTGTCATGATCCACACAATCGAAAGCCTTTGCGTAGTCAGTAAAGCACAGGTAAACATCTTTCTGATATTCTCTGCTTTCAGTCAAGATCCATCGGACATCAGCAATGATATTCCTTGTACCAAGATGCATTGGTAATTAATGGTGACCAGAGCCCCTTAAGCATTTTTGATGAATTTCAGGCTGAAGAAGTTGGTAGAATTCTTTAATTTTATCACTGGCTTCAGCGGTTGGTGTGTAAATTTGTATAGTAGTGATATTAACTGGTCTACCTTGTGGCGATGGTGGTTGTGTGCCCCCGAGTTGGTTTCAATTCATAGTGACCCTGTACAGGGTTTCTGAAGCTGTAAATCTTTACAAAAGCAGAAAGTCTCATGTTTCTCCCTCAGGACAACCTGTAGATTCAAACTACTGACTTTTATGGTTAGCGGCTCACCGCAGAATCCACTGAACTACCAGGGTCTTCCTTGTAGGGTGATGGATATTATCCTATCACAGACAACTTTATATTTAAAGATGGATGTTGGAAGCTTCTTTTTGATGATGAATGCACCACCATCCATTTTTAATTTGTCGTTCCTGGCGTTGTTGTTATGTGCTTTGGAGTCGGTTCCGACTCCAGAGAACTCAGTGTAAGATGCTCTATGTGGTCCAAATGGTTAGCACATTTGACTGCTAACTGAAAGGTAGCTGGTTGGAGTCTACCTAAAGGCAGTTTGGAAGAAAGCTCTGGAGATCTCTGTCTAGAAGGTTACTGCCATTGTACACTAGATGGAGCACAGTTCTGCTCTGGCACACAGTTACCATGAATCAGAGTCAACTCCACAGCAATCGATTTGCCCTTGGGTTTAATGCTAACTGAAAGGTTGGACCTTCAAGTCCAACTATAGGCACCTTTAAAGAAAGACCTGGTGATCTCCTTCTAAAAAAAATTAGCCACTGAGCACGGTATGGAGCTCAGATTCACGCTAACACAACATTGGGCCACTTTGAGCCAGAACCAACTCAGTAGTGACTGGTTTTACTCTAAGGGGGCATAGAGTACTTTTGGAAGGTGCCAGAGAGAAAAACTCTTTTTTGGAGAAGTTAACCTGGAAATGTGAAACTCTAGAATTCCAAGCAATAAAGCCTGCATGTCAGTGTGTTGTACAGACCATGGTACTTTGATGTTGCTATGATGCTGATATTTCAAATACCCACAGTATCTTTCATGGCAGACAAGTTTCAACAGAGCTTCCAGACTAAGACAGACTAGTATCTTAGGCTGAGTTTTCTAGAGAAACAAAACCAGCAAAACATATATGTGGATATATAAAGAGAAATTTATATCAAGGAAATAACTGTAGAGTCCCAGATCCCCAGCAGAAGAGAGAGAGAGGGAGAGAGGCTTTCCCGCATGTCCATCATATTGGGAGCAGGCCACACCCCCAGGGAAGCATCCCTTCAATTGATTGGCTACTCATGGCCACTTATCGTAGTTAACTATGCCTGTATTAGGTTTCATCACTATGGGATTAAGCACATCTCAACTACTAAACCAACCCACTCAAGTTGATACAAAACAACTATTAGTGATTTTCTTCAGAAAAGTAGTTAAGAAAAATCTTGTGAACCACAGAATGTTTCTACAGCTTCTGCTTACTCACTCACTCTGGATGCATTATCAGGAGGGACCAAGTGTAGGACATGTTTGTAAAGTGTAGGTCCAGTAAAGGTTAGGGAAACACTGAATGAGGTAGGCTGACAAAAGGACACAGAAAACAACAGACCTAACTAAACTTACCATCCATTACAAAGATGGCATAGGACCAGACAGTGTTTCAGTCTCTTATCCACGAGGTCACCATTAGTTGGATCCAACTGGATCCCCACGGTGAAATGTCCCAGGTGAGACAAAGGTTCTGAGATTGACAAGCTGTCACATCAGGGATAGAACTGAGGCGGTTCTCAGAGGTGATTGGATCCACTCAGAGACCACACAGGGACAGGGCATGTCTGAAGGAGGTGGACAAACCCTTCCAAAGATGTAAGTCCAGAAAATGTTTTTGCAGCTTTTGGATACTTATTCGTTTCTTTTCTATTTCTCTGTAAAATGCATTGATACCTTTGTCTATTCCTTGTGCTTGCCACCCCTTGTGCAGTGTATTCCCTGTTTGCTACGGGCAGACACTCAAACTGTCCTGGGAGGCCAGGGGGCGGCAGGGGCCCTGTGCACAGTGACACCCCCCCACTTCTAATTTTTCTTGAGCGCCAGTAAAAATATGTTTCAGTTTTTACCTACTAATTAAAAGCCCATGGACCTTTTAACATTATAAAATTCAGCACTTTTTGCCTGCATTTATGATCATTGTCTATTTCCCATTTCTTTCTCTTTATTTACAATAAGTGTATTTGGGGGCTGACTTAATTGGTGCTGTTTCCCAGGATAAATAAGAAAACCCCAACCAACTGAACTGGTGCTCTGTCCACCCCCACCAAACCCAGAGCTCTGCAGACATGAAATTGACTGACGGCACAAAGGCAGTGGGTGGGGCCACATGCCAGTCACCACCTTGTTTTTTTTGAAAAACAAAGTAATGATGTAGTTTATTTCAATGCAATCATTAAGTGGGAACTATTTTTAATGGTAATAGAATTCCAGAGAAAGGCATAACAGTGTATTGTGTTTGTGATGTATAGAGGGTAGCCAGAATGCTGCCCAAAACATGCATTCAGTTTAAGGTGAGACTGATTCCAGTAGACTTGAGTGTTAAAATAGAAAAATCTATGTTAGTCAAAACAAACACAGCACAGATTCTTTTAACAATGACAAAAAAAAAGATAAAGCTACAAACATGAGTTCTGAAACAGCTTTAATTTTGGAAATTTATAATAGTAACTTTGATCTATTGTAACTTTTCCAAATACATCTATTATTTCAAGTGTAACACAACAGTAAAGCAAAGTAATCCAGTAGTTTTTTAATGCAGTCCTTAAGTGGGAGAAGGTTTTTAATACAAGAGTAGAAATAGAATTCGAGAAAAATATTCCAGTGTGTTTGTGTTTGTGACAGAGGTAGTGAGAATGCTGTCTTTAATAGGTTCATCCACCAACTTCTTTTTTAGTGCGTGTTTATAGTCAGTCAGTGTCTGCGGATGTTTAAATGGCTCCCTAATACTGATGGCGAGCGGATGCCAGTGATAGTGTGAACTTGCCTCACCACACAGAAGGTGGAAATAATCAAATTCCTCACACATGTCTCTGTGTCTCTCACTTTGAAAAGATCAGTTGAGTGCCATGCAGCCAAGGAGCCAGCAGGGGGAGTGAGCTGGCACACGGGGAACGGGGCTACTGTTGGCTCCAGACTGCCTTTTGTGGTAAAGGCAGCAGGTTTCTCTGAGAGGAAGAGGAGGTTCATGGCAGCAACGCACCCTGCCCCAAAGCTTTCGGGCTCCAAATATCCCTACAGCATCACCAGTGTGCCACACTGAATTAATTTAGCTCTCAAGCTCTGCTGTTTTCAAAAACACCAAG
This sequence comes from Chrysochloris asiatica, assembly GCF_000296735.1. NCBI lineage: Eukaryota > Metazoa > Chordata > Mammalia > Afrosoricida > Chrysochloridae > Chrysochloris > Chrysochloris asiatica. The sequence goes on along the minus strand of NW_006408607.1, from coordinate 5,493,408 downwards.
GAATCATTGACTTGAGATGGTTCTGCCTCATGGCGACAACATGTGTTGCAGATAGAAGTGCTCCATAGAATTTTTTTTGGCCTTAATCTTGATGCAGTCCTTTCTTCTTCAGTGTCGATGGGTGGGTTTGAGGGGCCAACCTTTAGGTTTAGCAGTTGAACACAAACCATTTGTGCCACACAGGGCCCTTTCTACTGCCTCCAGCCCTTCCCAACCCGAAACCATCTGCCTGCCTGTTTCCAACTTAATTTTCTTCATTGTAGACTTTGTGTTTAGCTGCTTTTGAGTTAGACCTTTTCACAACTGGATTAAGCTGTTGTAATTCATAGGCTTTTCATTGACCGACTCTTCAGACATAGATTGCCAGGACTTTCTTCCTAATTTATTAAACTGGAAGTGCCATTGAACCTATTAGCATCAGAGAAATAGGCACACCTCCAGTGACAGACAGATATACCCATGAGACAGCATGACATCTCCCATGTGGAAGGGGAGAATGGAATTGGTTCAGCACAGTGGCGAATATAGCAGATTAGACTTCTCCCTCCACAGATGACCTTCTTTCTGGGGGTTTCCTGGGTTCCTCCCTTTTCCTGGAAAATTGTAGGTCCTTAGTAAATATTTGTTGAATGAATGATAAACTAACCTGTTCACAGCATATAACCAATAGAATTTGTTGCTGATAGTTTTTAGGTGCCATCAGATCAGTACCTACTCATAGCGACTCTACGCACAACAGAACGAAACATGGCCGGTCCTGGGCCAACCTCACAATTGTTACCACCCTTGAGCCCATTGATGCTGCCACTGTGCCAATCCACTTCATTGAAGGTCTTCCTCTTTT
>NW_006408607.1:5490147-5492150 GCF_000296735.1 Chrysochloris asiatica | reverse complement strand
AACACTTTAAAAAGGTCTTGTGCAGCAGATTTGCCTAATGCAATACGTCGTTTGATTTCTTGACTGCTGCTTCCATGAGTGTTGATGGTTGATCAAAGCAAAATGAAGTCTTTGACAACTTTGATCTTTTCTCCATTTATATGGATGTTATTTACTGGTCTAGAGGTGAGGATTTGTGTTCTCTTTATATTGAGGTGCAACCCATACTGAAGGCTATGGTCTTTTCTGGAAATTGGAATCCTGGTATGGCACTGTAGGATAAGCACTGGACTGTTAACCACAAGGCTGATGATTCAAACCCACCAGCTGCTCCTTGGAAACCCTATAGAGAGGGTCACTATGAGTAGGAACCAACTCGACACTTAACAGCAACAACAACAATTAGCATACAATCAGTCATACAATCTGAAGCGCAGACTCGGAGGAATTCAGCACGTGTGTGCACCCATGGTAGTCCTGGTGTGGTGCTTCAGGATAATGCACTGGATTGCAAAGTTAGTTTGAACCATGAGAATGGTGGTTCAAACCTACCAACTACTCCTTGGAAACCCTATACTGGGTTGCTTTGAGTCAGAACTGACTCCATGGGATGGCATTTCACAACAGCAACAATATACCCATGAGTCAGGAGTCTTGATGGCACAGTGGCACTTACCAACAACATTATGGAAATAGGGTCTCCAAGCGGCACAAAGGGATTGAGCTTGTCTAGGTCAGCAGTTCAAAACTACCAGCTGTTACTTGGGAGAAAGATGAGGCTTTCTGCTCCTGTAAAGATTTACAGCCTTGGAAACCCTGTACAGGGTTGCTATGAGTCGGAACTGACTCCACAGCACATAACCACCACCACCACTACCCTCTGGTCCTGGTGTGGCACTATGGGTTAAAGAGCTGGACTGCAAAACTGTTTGAACCTCAAGGTAGGCAGTTCAAGCTCACCAGCTACTCCTTGGAAACCCTACACAGGGTCGCTATGGGTCAGAACCAATTCAACAGCACTTAGCAACAACTAAAGGGTGGCAGTTTGAACATTCCCAGCAGTACCCCAAAAGAAATGCCTGGGGATCTGCTTCCATAAAGATTAAAACCAAGAAAACTCAGAGTAATCGTGTGCTGGAATCAACTCTTCAGAAATGGGTTGTTTTGTTTTATTGTTTTTATGTCACTGTTTACCTATCTCCCCTTTAGCCCTTGCATACCTCCCTGTGTCTTCACCTGTCTTCATCATTCTTCTGCCAACCTCCCTTTTCTTGTGTATTGTCTTCCCTGTCACCCAAGCTAGCATGTGTCTACCATCTAGCCTGTGAATTACTTTCCCCTCCCTCCCACCCCTGGAAACCATCAAAGAAGGTTTCTTTTCATTTGGCAATCTTTTCTTAAGTTTTTTACAATAATGGTCTCATACAATATTTGTCCTTTTATGATTGAGTAATTTCACTCAGCATAATATCTTCCAGGTTCACCCAAGTTATGACATGTTTCACAGATTCACCGTTTTTCTTCAACGCTTCTAGCATTCCGTTGTGTGTCTGCCCCAAAGTTTGTTTATCTATCCTTTCATTGTTGGGCAGTTAGGCTGTCTTCATCTTTTGGCTATTGTGACTAGTGCTGTGATGAACATCGGCATACATATATCTACTTTGTCCTGGCTCGTATTTCTTGTGGATCTGTACCTAGTAGAAGGATTGCTGGGTCATAAGGTATTTCTATTTCTAAATTTTTGAGGAGGTACCATAACATTTTCCAGAGGGGTTGGACCAGTTCACATTCCCACTAGCAGTGGAGAAGGATGCCAATCTATTCACACTCTCACCAGCATTTGTTGTTTTTTGTTTGTTTGTTTGTTTTTTTAATGTTGGTGTGAGACGATATCTCATGGTTGTTTTGATTTGCATCTAGCATAGTGCTTACGAATCGGGTTGTGAACCTCAGGATCTGCAGTTCAAAACTACCAGCTGTTCCGTAGGAGAAAGATGAGGCTTTCTGCTCCTGTAAAGATTTAC
>NW_006408607.1:5482255-5488707 GCF_000296735.1 Chrysochloris asiatica | reverse complement strand
AAAGCTTGTAAGCCAGTCACTTCTTGCCTTTGTAGCCCCCCATTGTTTCATTCTTTTGCAAGTCAGTTTCCACTTTTGCCAGCAACATTTGTTGGAGGACTACCTCTTCCCGTTTACTGAGTCCTTTGTGAAAGATCAGTTGACTGTATGTGGATGGATTTACTTCTGGGTTCTCAATTCTGTTCCACTAATCTATGTATCTTTTACCAGGCTGCTTCAACCACTGTGGCTATGTAGTAATTTTTTTTAAATCAGGGAGTGAGAGGCCTTCCACCTTGTTCTTCTTAAGCAGTGCTTTGCTTATTTGAGATCTCTTTCCTCTCCATATAAAATTCGTGATCATGTTTTCCATCTCTTTAAAGAATGATGTTGGAATCTGGATTGGGATCACATTGTATCTATGGATTGCTTTGGGTAGTATTGGCATTTTCACAATGTTAAGTCTTCCTATCCATGAGTGTGGTATATTCTTCCATTTTTGTAAATCTTTTTTGATTTCTTGTAGTAGTGTTTTGTAATTTTCTTTGTACAGGTCTTTTATTTCTCTGGTTAGATTTATTCCTAAGTATTCATCTTTTGGATGGCTATTATAAATGGTACCGTGTTCCTAATTTCCTTTTCAGAGATGTCTTTATTAGTATAGAGAAATCCAAATGATTTTTGTCTATTGATCTTATATCCTGCCACTTTACTGAATCTTTCAATGAGTTCTAATACGTTTCTTGCTGAGTCTTTGGTATTTTTTATGTATAAGATGATATCATCTGCAAATAGAGTTTTACTTCCTCTTTGTCAATTTGGATGCCTTTAATTTCTGTCTTGCTTTATAGCTAAGACTTCCAAAACAATATTGAATAGAAGTGGTAATAAAGAGCATCCTTGTCTGTTTCCTATTCACAAAGGGAATACTTTCAGTTTCTCTCCATTGACATTAATTCTGGCTGTTGGATTTGTTTATATGCTCTTAATTATGTTGCAGAATTTCACTTCAATTCCTACTTTGCTAAGTATTTTTTTTTAATTGTTATTAGTAAGAATTGATGTTGGATTTTGTCAAATGCCTTTTCTGCATCAATAGATACAATCATGAGGTTATTTTCCTTTTTAAAATTTATATGCTGAATTATGTTGATTGTTTTTCTAATGTTGAACCATCCTTGCATCCCTGGAATGACTCCCACTTGGTCATGATGTATTATTTTTTGGCTATGTTGTTGAATTCTATTGGCTAAGACTTTGTTGAGAATGTCCTAATTTGGTTTGGTTTGGCTGGTTTATTCTGGAGAGGAAGCATTTGTGGTTTAGTAGTGGAGTTCTCCCCTCCCAAATGGGAGATATGACTTCTAGTTCTGACCAACATACCTCATGCCCCACACCACCAAGCTGTCAGTGGGGGCCTGTGTGTTGCTGTGGTGTTGAACAGATTTCAGTGGAACTTCCAGACTAACACGGATTATGAAGAACGGCCTGGTGAAATGTTCCCGACAATCAACCCATGGAAACCCCACGAAGCACAGTGGTTTGATCTGTAGCCAATCATGGGACTGACACAGTCCTCGGAAGCATTTTGCTGCATCGTCATAGGGTCACCATCTGTTGGGAACTGAGTCGATAGTTTTTAACAGTTTCGGAATATTGATAGGAATGAATCTCTGACATCTGGCAATTCAGTGAGCTGAAAGAACAGGGTGTATTTGTGGGGCAGGGAATTTTTCCTGGTACCTTCAGATTACCTGGGGAAAGACGAAGGCCAAGCTTGAGAAAGCCCTACAAGTCTTTATTTTTGATTTTGGGTTCACAGTTGAGTGCGTTAGAGAAGATTCCATTCTTCGGGGCCCAAGAAACTGCTACATGTGCAAGAGGCATACCGTTTATGACAAAGACCATTCCTAACTGTTTTTTTTTTTTTTTTTTAAATGAGTCATGGCAAAAAACAACAAAAAAGACAGGAAACGCCCCTTTCCCCACTGACTAATTTTCCTCATACCAACCTCTTTTCTCGGAAGCAAACAATACATTAATCCCTGATGTTGCTGAAGAGAGCTTTCGGGATTACAAACTGCTTTCACACACATTATCTTGTTTCATCTTCTTACTGTCTCTGGAGCCCAGCAGTTAAGCCCCAAAGAAAGGCTTGCTGACTTCGATGGTTTGTCTGGTGTCATTTGAGAGGCAGGGTCTGGGAATCCTGGCGCTCAGGGTTCTTACGCCACAGCGCCTTGGAGTTCTTGTAGAGATTGTTGTTGTTGTTATGTGCCATGGAGTCAGTGCCAACTCATAGCGACCCTGTATAGGGCTTCTGAGTAGTGGTTAGTGGGTTTGAACCACCAACCTTGCATCTCAAACTGACCTTGATGTCCTGGACATTATCCTGCAGTACCACACCAGGACTCCCTTGTGGAGATTAGAACTGGGGATGACATTAGACCTTGTTGTTGTTGTTAGGTGCCATCGAGTTGGTGCCGACTCATACCAACCCTATTCACAGCAGAACAAAACACTGCCCAATCCTGGGCCAACCTCACTATTGTTGCCATGCTTGAGCCTATTGATGTCGCCCATTGACACTATGCTTGAGCCCATTGATGGTCTGAACCACAGAAGGAAGAGTCGCCTGGTCGGTACCATCTTCCTGATCCTTGGTGTACCTGAGTCCATTGTGATGACTGGTATGTAAGCCCATGATAAAGCGCTCACTGCACAGATGAAGAGCTCGCTTTACCTCGCCGATGCCCACCTCCACACTTCAGTACTGAAGAGACAAGTGGGGAATTGTCTACTAGTCAGATGTTGTTGTTAACCATGATTGAGTTGACCAGACTCATGGTGATGCCAGACACAACAGAATGAAACACTACCTACCCAATCTTGTACCATCCCGGACATCAGTAGAGGACCATGCTGCTGTGCTCCATGGGTCTGTCGCTGGCTCATTATCAGGCCTTTCTTCCTAGTCTGTCTTAGCCCGTAAGTCCTGCTGAAAGCTGTTTCGAATCATCGATCACCCATGCCTCCATTGACAAATGGCTGATGGATGTGTATGAGGCACATTGGCCTGGAATCCAGCCCAGATCTCCTGCAGGTCGTTGTTGTTGTTAAGTGCTGTTGAATTGGTTCCGACTCATAGTGACCTTGTATAGAGTTTCCAAGGAGCGTCTGGTGGGTTTGAACCACCAACTTCACAGTTAGCAGTCCAGTGCTTATCCTAGAGAGCCACACCAGGATTCTACTCTTCTGCATAGAAGGTAAAAATTCTACCACAGAACCAATGCCATATCCATACCTTTTATCTGTAGCGTGTAGAAGTTCAAGAGCAAAGAGTCAGTTTGAGGACTAAGGTGCACCTGACCTAAGCCATGGTATTTTCAATAACCTCATATGCATGCGAAAGCTGGACAGTGAACAAGGAAGACTGTAAAAGAATTGATGCATTTGAGTTACGGTGTTGGAGGAGAACATTGAAAGCACCATGTACCTCCAAAAGAACAAACCATCTGTGTTGGAGAAGTACAGCCAGAGTACTTCTTGGAAGCCAGGATGGCCAGACTTCATCTCTCATACTCTGGACAGGAGGGACCAATCCCTGGAGAAGGATAACATGTTTAGAAAGTGGAGGATTCACGAAAAAGAGGAAGACCCCCAGCGGAATGGATTGGCACAGTGGCAGCAGTAATGGGCTCAAGTGTACCAACAATTGTGAGGTTGGCGCAGGACCGGGCAGTGTTTCATTCTATTGTGCATACAGTGGCAGTATGTCAGTACCGACTTGATGGCACCAAACAACAACAGCAACAAGGCCAGGAGCATAGAGACCGGCACCTAGAGGAGGCTGGGGGAGAGGAACCAGGAAGATGGCCGTGAGCACCTTCACCAGGGCAGCTGAGCCCACATAAAGTCCTGACCCTGCTCGCTCAGCATGTGTGAGCCTGGCACCCTCCTCCTCTCCCCGCTCAGCAGAAGCAGCTTGTAACTCAAGAGTTCCAAACTTCTCAGATCCCACATCCTTGTGCCAGGGAAGATGCCAGCCCAGTAGGAGCCAAGATTCTGAGCTGAGCGGGTGCCTTTCCTACTCCAAGTTCCCCTTCGTCAGCTGGAACATTCGCACCTGCCCTCGGACTGCTGACACTCACGAGACCCAGCCACGCTGACGTTCCACATACTGGGCTGGTGGAATGGTGAGAAGCAGGGGAAGTCCTGGGATGAGGGGCCTGAAGCAGATCATCCCACTGCATCCCACAGTCTCCTTGTCAGTCACCCCCTTACTGTGCCCAGGGGGAGCAGCATGGAGGCCTTGCTTATGGGGAGGGAGATCCAGAGGGGCGTCCTCTGCCTTGCCCGTAACCTGTGTCCTCGGTCAACCTCCTCTCGCTCTCTTCTTATAATTTTAAAAGTCTTTTCAAATAATTGTAGATGTTATTCTTTGCTGCTACTTCAGAACTTGACAAGTGATGGTTTCCTCAAAGTTAGTTGCAATATGGACTCCAAAGACCATATTAATCAACTTATTTATTGATCTTTTTTACAGGTTTGTTAAGACATAATTGACATTGGAGTCCTGGTGCGGCGCTGTAGGATCAGCACTGGACTGCTAATGACAAAGTCGGTGGTTCAAACCTACTACCACCTGCTCCTTGGAAACCCTATACAGTGTCACTATGAGTTGGAACTGACTTGACAGCACTAAACAATACCAACAGCAACAACCGTCATACAATCCAGCACACGTATTGGAAGTGCAGAATCTAGTGAATCCAGCACATGTATACACCCAGGGGTCAGGGGTCCTGGTGGTGCTGATGCTGTCTGCGTCTGTAAAAACTTACTGCCTTGGTAGCTCTCTGGGCAGTGCTGTTCGGTCCGATTAGGTCGCTGTTGTTGTTGAACCTGCAGCTCCATACCAGTGCCATTCGGTCACTAAGAGTCAGGATTGGCTCAGTAATACGGGTTTTTACATCTATAAAGCCATCACTACATCAAGACTCCTGGTGGAGCCATGGAGGATCAGCACTGGACTGTGACCCACAAGGTCAGCAGTTCAAATCCACTAGCTGCTCCTCGGAAACCCTATACAGGGTCGCTATGAATTGAAACAGACTCTACGTTACTTAACAACAAGCAACAGTCAAGAAGACAAACATCTCCATTACCTCCCAAAGTTTCTTTTTGCCCCTTTGTAATACACACTTCCCTTTCTGCTCCTACCTCATTCCCAGGTAGTTAACGATCTCGGTGTGGTGCTGTCAGTTAATGCGTCAGACCGCACAGCCATTTGAACTGCAAGGTTGGTGGTTCAAGCTCACCAGTCATGCCTCAGAAACCCTATACAGGGTTGCTATGGGTCTGTACCAACTCAACAACACTTAACAACAGCAACAACATAGCACTCAACTATAGAGTTGATTCAAATCCACCCAGAGGTACCTCAGGAGATAGAGCTGACAATCTGTTAAAGGTCAGAGCAGTCCCTACGGAGAAGTTCTGCTTTACACACATCAGGGTCTTCTCTCTTGATGCCTACTCAGTCAGGCCGCAGGTACAGCCTGGCAATGCTGACAAACAAACCAAAATTACAGGTGACCTTCACAGAGTCAGAAGTCCATACAAGGCTCTCGGGGGGCTGGAGGGAGGTATGTGCAGACAGTTTCTGTTAGGGGTGATGAAAAAGTTTTGGAAATAGAGAGGTGATGGTAGCCCTGGCATATCATCTGATACAGTGCTGGAGGCTGAGTCCCCAGGTTGGAAGTCACTCAGAATACGCAGTGGATGTGAGCACACCTACAGTTGTATAGATGGTGCGTAACCAAGCAGTATTGTGTTTCGTTGTGCATGGAGTCACCATGAGCTTCCGGCAGTTAACAACAATGGCTGTCTGGTATCGTGAATGTAATGAATATCACTGAATCACATGTGCACAGAGGGTCTCCAATGGCTGATTTCAGGGGGAAACTGATTGCCAGGCCTTTCTTCTGAAAAGCACCTTTGGGTGGATTGAAACCTCCAACCTTTCCTTTAGCAGCTGAGCACGTTAACGTTAACTGTTTGTACCACACTGGGACTCTAAACATAAGAACAATGAATGGAAACAAACAAACAAAAAAAAACAACAACAAAACCCCCCACTACCTTCAAGTCAATTCTGTCTCATTATCACTCTATATAGAGGTTCCTAAAACTGTAAATCTTTATGGGAGCAGACATCTTCATCTTTCTCCCATGGAGTAGTTGGTAGATGTGAACATCTAAGCTTTTGGTTAGCATCCCCCCACCTAATCCACAGGGCTCATTAAACACAAGAATGTTGTTGTTGTTGTCAGGTGCCATTGAATCGGAACCGACTCATAGTGACCCCATGCACAGCAGAACGAAACAATGTCTGATCCTGGGCCAACCTCACTACCGTTGCCAACTTGATGCCATCAATGATGCCACCTGGCCAATCCATCTTGTTGGGG
>NW_006408607.1:5478748-5480323 GCF_000296735.1 Chrysochloris asiatica | reverse complement strand
TTTCACTGATGATATGGAGCTTTTCCATCTTCTCTTTCCACAGATGTAGTCAATTTGATTTCTATGTGTTCCATCTGGTGGGGTCCATGTGTATAGTCATCTGTTATGCTGTCTAAAGAAGGTATTTGAAATAAACAATAGTTGCTATCTATTTTGGAAGAAGTATAGTTTGTCCCTTGAAAGAGAGGATGGCTTCACCTCTCGTACTTTGGATGTGTTGTCTGAAAGGACCTGTCCCTGGAGAAGAACATCGTGCTTGGTACTGTGGAGGATCAGCAAAAAGAAAGCGAGACCACCAGAGAGATGGGTTGACACCGTGGCAACAACAATGGACTCAAACAACAATTGTGAAGATGGCACAGGACTGAGCAGTGTTTCTGTTCCTTTGTGCATAGGGTCGCTACGAATTGAAACCAACTGGACAGCACCTAACAACAACAGGCTTTTCATGCACTGTCATAGGGCATTTTACTTAATCTCCACAACAACCCTGCAAGAGATATTACTACTCCCTTTGAGTGATTAATTTTTAGTCTAGGAGCTGAGGTCCCTAGGACCATCAAGGGAGAAGAGCGGAGAGCGGGACCCTACCCAGAGAAGCAGTGATGCCTGAGATGAAGGCAGAAACGATGACATGGAGAGATGGAGCAGCTGGGGATTTTAGGCCCAGAGAGGGAGAGGGGATGTGTGCTGATAACCTGACCGGGGTGCAGGCTTGTAGTGTATACCCTTTGGTTGGTTGATGATGCATGGAGGGGATTGTAACCATGGCAATGAAATGATATACGATAGGATGAATGTAAAACTAATGTCCTCCCATGTAAACTATCACATAATTCACAATAAAACATTAAAAAAAATATAGAGAGAGATATTAGTACTCCCTTTGACTGAGGGGAAATTGAAAATTACAAAGATATAAGTTTCACGCTCAGGACCACATGGCAGGCGGCCAGGGCAGCATGGAAAACCAGGTCTGTCTGGTGTTGAATCGTCCATTTGTACTTCTGTTCTATCCTAACCCTCACCCCTTCAGGAGGTGGGGGGAGTGGGGCTCAGAAAGCCTTTTGGATCCTTGAGTAACAGCAGAAATGTCTGTGCAGCTGTCGCAAGTCATTTCTGAGTAAACTCAGAGCCAGGTTCAAGGCCAAAGCCTTCAGGAAAAGCACATTCTCAGCATCTCTGGCCCCTCGAGTCACTGTGGGGTCCCCTGGGTATTCCACCCACTCTACCCAGAACATCTATAGTGTGGACAGCTGAGCTCTGGGAAGATGACTGGAGAACTATTTCCCAAAAAAGGAGAAAAACAGAAAATGTGATTTATTAGGGGAGACGGTGGGAGAAAGTTTGTAACAAAAGGGAAAACTTGTTTTTCTTTTTTTTTTTTTAATTTTTTTTTTCCCCCCAGGCCCGGCTTGCTGGTTCCGCTGCTCAGCGTCTCCCAGAGGCTGCAGTCAGGAGCCAGCTGGGGCTGGGGTTTTCTCTGAAGGCTCCTTTGGGGATGCAGCCCTTTCCAGACTTGATGCCATGCTCCCTGGCAGTCTGGGAACTACTGGACAGCTTCTTTTTTTTTTT
>NW_006408607.1:5469110-5474098 GCF_000296735.1 Chrysochloris asiatica | reverse complement strand
AGTGGGAGTGTCTGGGCCTTGGGAGGGCCTTGGCCTCAGTGGATGGGCCTGTGCTTTGGGCGTTCCTAAGCCTCGGCGGCTTGGCAGAGGGCTGGTTTAGGCTGGGGCAGTAGAGGGCTGCGGGTAATGGCTGCAGGGAGGTAGTGTCTGTATTTGATGACATAAAAGATGCCTCTCTCAGTCTCTCTGTACCATGGATACCCCGAATTTCCTGTTATCTGTGCCGATATCCCTCTCTATTTGTTTGGCTTTGTTAGTTTATGCTTCCTTTTCTCTGGAAATGCAGCCTTCTAAGTGGGGTTGCTCTAGCCCTGCATTCCAAGGTCTTCAGGGGGCAGAGGCATTCGCCGGCACGGGCGCGGAAGCGGGAGCCGTGTGCAGGCAGGCAAAAGCTTAAAATGCCTGTAATTCCTCAGCAATTTGATCTTTTAAAAAAATGAGTTCAAAATGTTGAAATATAAGATCTTATGTTTGTTCAAAGGCTGTCTGTCTGCTAGACAGAGGTTTCCTATGTGCAATTCCACCCCTTTTCCCAGAGACTGCGCTACCTGAACTGCCTGGTCAGGGAAGCACCGGAAGTTGGACCTCGAAAACTTGTTTTTCAATAATAAGCTTTCTCTCCTTGTTGCTCATCTTTCAGTGAGCTTTCATTCAGAGCAAAACATTGCCTTTGTACAAACTGGATAGGCTGTTTCTTGGGGAGCCCACCTCCCAATTCATTCAAGATATGACGTCAGAAGTAGACAGCAGCAAGGGAAAGACTCTCTGCCCCCAGCATCTCCTTTCTTGAAAAAGGAGCCTAGATTCGGGTTGCTAGTGGCCCCATTACAGAGATATACTCCCCTCACACAATTCCCTAAACCTCTGAAATTCTAAAGATCAAAACAATCTGACCAGACACATGTGAGGCTCTTCTGTCTTCATGTTCTCTACCTTGTCCTTCTCCAGGGACTAATCCCTCCTGGTAAAATATCTAAAGTATGAGAGACAGACCAGTCCCTGAAGAAGGACATGATGAATGGTAAAATGGAGGGTCAGCGGAAAAGAAGGAGACCCCCAAAGCTGATGGATCGGCACAATGGCAGCAGCAATGGGCTCAAGCATAGCAACAATTGTGAGGACTGTGAGGGCGCAGGACTGGGCAGTGTTTTGCTCTGTTGTGCATAAGGTCGCTCTGAGTGGAAACCCACTCGATGGCACCTAACAGCAACAACAATTCTATTTTGTGGGAATACTTATACACTTGACTGCATAAGTATTAATGTGCTTGCATATTACGGGCTGCTGCTCTTCACCTCAGACTATGCACTATATGAAAACCAACTGCCATGAAGACAGTTTCAACTGTCTTCAACTGTTACCCCATGTGTGTCAGAGTATAACTGTGGACCATGGGGCTTTCAATAACTGATCCTTTGAAAGTAGATCACCAAGGCTTTCTCTCAAGGCATTTCTGAAGCTTCCAAAATTTCAAGCTTCCAAAATTTCAGTTAGCAGCTGAATGCATTCTTAAAATTCAAAATATTCTGCATCTGGGAGCTTATATCAGAAAAGTGGTTGAACTTTATTCTTTTCATCCTTTTTTCACTCTTACTTTGTCTTTTTTCCTACTCTCTTTGTTTTTTCATCTTCTACCTTATTTACTGAAGATCAAAGAGCACAGCCTTCGATATGGATTACATCTCAATGTCAAGAAAACAAAAATCCTCACCACTGGACCAATAAACAACATTCTTATCAATGGAGAAAAGATTGAAGTTGTCAAGGACTTCATTCTTCTTGGATCAACTATCAACACTCGCGGAAGCAGCAGTCAAGAGATCAGACGACGTATTACACTGGGCAAATCTGCTGCACAGGAACTTTTTAAAGTATTGAAGAGCAGAGATGTCAGCTTGAGGACTAAGGTGCGCCTGACCCAGGCCATTGTGTTTTCAATAGCCTCATATGGATGTAAAAGCTGGACAGTGAATAAGGAAGATCGTAGAAGAATTGATGCCTTTGAGTTGTGGTGTTGGAGGAGAATACTGAAAGTTCCATGGACTGCCAAAAGAACCAATAGATCTGTTTTGGAAGAAGTGCAGCCAGAGTGCTCCTTGGAGGCCAGGATGGCTAAGCTTCGTCTCTCATACTTTGGACATATTGTCCGGAGGAAACAGTCGCTGGAGAAGGATGTCATGCTGGGTAAGGTGGAGGGTCAGAGAAAAAGGGGAAGACCTCTAACGAAATGGATTGGCCAGGTGGCATCATTGATGGATTCAAGTGTGGCAGCGGTAGTGAGGTTGGCCCAGGATCAGACATTGTTTCGTTCTGCTATGCATGGGGTCGCTATGAGTCAGTTCCAACTCGATGGCTCCTGACAACAACAACAACCTTATTTACAAAATATCCTGATTCTTTTCTTCCCCTTCCTGATTTTTCATTTTCCTACTTCTTTGGCTCTTTTTCTCCCATCAATTCATGCATCCATTCAACAATTTATCCACACTTCCACCCACCCACCTATTCATCCATGCATCCATCTAACATAATTGTGCCCAGTGCTCATTGCGGGTCAGTCAGGTGGCCCGACACTGTGGACCCAATGGTGGCAGACTGACTTTAGTGTAATGAGGGAGCATATGGTCATTGAGTCATGTGATAGAATCAGTGATGGGGACACATAAATCCTATGGGCTCACCTCTCCCTAACCTGGGAGCATGCTGGGGCCAAGTAGGAGTCTGAGGGAAGTTTTAGTTCCTTCCAGCTTCACCACAAATAAACATTCCCACATTGCAGATGAACCACATCATTTCAACACCATTCATGGGTCTTCTGGTCCACCAGTGTGCTGCCCCAGCCCACTTTCTGTAGGACCTCTGCCAGCAGGCTGAGGAAGGCTTCCTGAAAGATGAGCATTGAGGTGGGTGCAAGGATTTTATCAACTAGTATGTCCTTTCTTCTTTGTTGTTTGGTGTCCAATCTTCCTTGTGAATGATACTTCCAGGGAAGAGACTTCTGTCTTTCCAATCTGGTTTAACCTGGGCAAGTGGCCCCCGAGAGGGCTGATGAAGAAGGTGGCAGGTAGGAGCCTCACTGGCATTCTTCCTGGTCAAAGTGCTGTGAATTACTTCAGACGGCTCCTGTAACTCCCACCAAACACTTTTTTCCTGATGGGTCTGGGTAAGAAAAGATGGGCTGCAGAATGCTGGTAGGATGATGTGATTCACCTGTGATTGTAATAGAATTAATTGTGATTGTAAAAACTTGAAACTGTAGTGTGGGTTTACAGTGAATCATCTCAGAAGGTGGCAACGGAGGATCTCACTGCCATCAAAGAGGAAGAGCGAGGAGAGGTGCACTTCCTTTAGGTCCTGAGATCTCTGAGCACGGAACTGTCCAGGGTCAGAAAGCTTTGACACTGGGGGAGTGGCAGAGGGGCAGCAGCAGAACCAAGAGCCAGAGCACAAGACAGAATGGTGGGTTTCCCAGCCAAGAGACCAAATAAAGTTGAGTGACTTGGGCAGGAGGCTTGCTTGTAGAGTGGGGTGCCTTCGGGTACCTAATTGAGGTTTATTGATCCACAGAAGTAGAGCCGAGTACCTTCAGGCTGAGGTGTATGTTGGAATGATGTGCCCTGTGAGCATTTACCAGCAGCCCTTTGTAACATCTAAGCGTTTATCAGCAGCTTTGTAACGTTGTAGCATTCATCAACAGTTTTGTAACATTGAAGCATTTATTAGCAGCATTGTAACATTGTAGCATTCATCAGTAGCTTTGTAACATTAGCAGGAAAAAGAGAGGAACAGCTGTGCCCTGAGCATTCCTGACCCTGCATTGCAATCTGTTGACATCCCTATTAAAACCTCATAGCTATTATATGAGTCTGGTGTCTGACTTCTGTGTGATAGTTGCAACTGGTCTTGGAACCTGGCTGAGTACTGGATGCTGCTGAAGAATGGATTGGGCTGTGGGAGGAACAACCTTTTATTGCACTGGTCAAGCATGGAAAAAGTAGTGCTAGAGGAAGGAGCCCTGAACCAGGAAGGGCATGAAGGAAGTCAGGGAAACCAGGAGGGTAGTGGAAGGAAGTCTGGGGCCATTGATGGTATTGTTGCTGTTATTAGCTGTCTTGTGATCAGCCTCAACTCATGGTGAGCAAAACCTTTCCTGGCCTTGGACTGTCGTCATGGTAATTGATAAGGGGAGCCCATTGTCATGGTTACTGTATTAGTCCATCTGATTAAGGGTTTCCCTCATTTTCGCTGACCTTTTACTTTACCACACATGATGTCTTTTCCTAGTGTTTGGTCTTTACTTACGGCATGTACCAAGTAGCAAGACAAAGTCTCAACATCCTCACTTCTAAGGAGCATTCTGTTTGGATTTCTTCTAAGACTGATTTGTTCTTTCTTTTGGCTGTCTATTGTTGTTAGGTGCCATAGAGTCCATACTGACTCACAACAGAATAAAACATCGCCCAGTCCTGGGCCAACCTCACAATTGTTGCCATACTCGAGCCCATTGATTCTGCCACTTTGCAAATCCATCTCACTGGGTGTCTTCCTCTTTTTCTGTGACCCTCCACCTTACCAAACATGAGATCCTTCTCCAGCGACTAGTCCCTCCTGACAATATATCTGAAATATGAGAGACAAAATTTGGCCATCCTGGCCTCAAAGGAGCACTCTGGCTGTTCTTCTTCCAACACAGATCTGTTTGTTCTTTTGGCAGCCCATCATACTTTCAATATTCTCCTCCAACACCACAACTCATATGCATCAATTTTTCTACAGTCTTCCTTATTCACTGTCCAACTGATGCATGCATATGAGATTATTGAAAATACTATGGCTTATGTCAGCTGACATCTTTGCTCTTCAACACTTTAAAAAGGTCTTGTGCAGCACATTTGCCTAATGCAATATGTCATTTGATTTCTTGACTGCTGCTTCCATGAGTGTTGATCCATCTTCTTTTTTTCTGATCCCATAAAGATCTTTAAAAA
>NW_006408607.1:5467761-5468551 GCF_000296735.1 Chrysochloris asiatica | reverse complement strand
TGGAGGGGTGGGAATGATCCTTGCTGTAAAGATTTGTTCCCTCTTTTGAGCTACTGAATCCATAGGTGTAGGTCAAGTTCATCAAATTTGTATCAGATTACTCTCTTTTCCCTCTTCTTTCTTCTTCTAGTTGAGCTCTGATCTTCCAGTCATTGAAGGCTGGTCAAGTGGGTATTATCTGCAAGTGTGGGTGTTCTTGTGCATAATGCCCTCTCTTCTCATCAGCTGGATGCTTCATTCTCCACTCTAGTCCTCTGTGGCTATGTCACTGACTCTGGGCCAAAGAATCCCCAGGTCTTGCCACAATGCTGGCCAACCATGTCTCCACCAAGGTTCACAGGAGTCTATTGAACGTTGTAGGGCTTAGCTCACAGCTTTTTCGCTGTTTTCCCCTCACTTCCCTTTATCAGTGACGAATGTGGTCACCAATCAGAGTGTGTATTCACATTGAGTCTTAGTCTTGGAAGGGGGTTTGCTCTGAGGGAACATGACCACTTGCCTTGATGTCTCCTGGGTGAGCAGCTTGCTTGTTCTTGTAGTAGTCAGTTGGTCTGCCTATATTGTTTTGTATTTTTCCTCTTGGTCTTTCTTTCAAGAAGTATCTTCTGTTCTAACAAATGCAGGCTGGCCTGCTTGTCCTCTCAAATGGAATTTCCCACCTCTGAAGATTCTGGATGCTGTTTAGGATTCCACCTATAGTCTAATGTAACACAGAGGCTCCGCAGGAAGCCTCCTTCACTGGGCACTTGTAGCCCCATTTTAGGTATTCCAATCAGTTATAGGCAGAAGA
>NW_006408607.1:5460322-5464558 GCF_000296735.1 Chrysochloris asiatica | reverse complement strand
CACTGGACCAATAAACAACATTCTTATCAATGGAGAAAAGATTGAAGTTGTCAAGGACTTCATTGTTCTTGGATCAACTATCAACATTCACGGAAGCAGCAGTCAAGAGATCAGACGACGTATTGCACTGGGCAAATCTGCTGCACAGGAACTTTTTAAAGTATTGAAGAACAGAGATGGCACCTGACAACAACAACATATACCATCAGTTACAAGTATTTCTCTCTATCCACTTTAGCTTTTTTAAAAAACAAACAACAACAACAACAAAAAAACCACTCAGGCATATGTAATAGTTTACATCTCCAAAGGACACATTCTGCAAGTCTGCTCCTGGCCACCAGTTCTTAGTTCTTTACCTGAAGTTGCACATTTACAACAGAAGGGAAACATCTGCTCTATGACGTTTGCTCATTATCCAGGCAGTGGGCATGGCAGATGGCTGCAGAGAATGTCCTTTCACAGAAGGCCTCTGGGTGGTCTCCTGGAAGCTGTGCTGCCCAGGCCTTCCACGCCCCCCTGCCATCCAGGGTCTGTCTCTTCCATGACCATGGCCTCTGGACAGACTCACCAAGTGGGCACTTGTTCCGGATTCCCAGGTCCTATGGGAACCAAGGCCCTACACAGCTCAAAATTGCTGTGTGAGCGGAAAGGAGGGATGAGTCAGTAGAGTAGGTGCTTAGAGAAATGCTTGTGAGTTTAATGACACCCCAAAATGGGCTGGGCTGGGCCTGACGCCCCTGCCTCGATGGGGCTGGGTATGAGGCCAGGCTTCCTGCAGCCTTGCAGATAGCCCCAAGCCTTAGTGACTCATCAGACCCGATGATGATGTGCCAGTCCCGGATGGCAGAGCAGGCTCCAAGATAGTGGGCATGGAGCCCTGGAGGCAGCTCCTCAGGGAAGTGCTGATAAGAGCTTCTAACCCAGCACAGGAAGAAGGTGAAGGTTAAGATCTGGACTCTTCCACTCACACCAAGAATCTCAAAGCACTGCCATCCAGTTGATTCTGACTCACAGCTTCTGAGACTTTAAATCTTTACAGGAGCAGACAGCTTCATTGTTCTCCTGTGGATCCACTGGTGGGTTTTGAACCACTGACTTTTCAATTAGCAGTCCAATGCCTAACCCACAGCACCACTAGGATTTTCTCACTCATGCAGACTGGCTTTATTTGCTGGGTCTCCTCTAAGCTTCCTCCTCCACAGATGAATAGTCTATAACTGGATTAATCACCGTCAGTAAATCTTCCTGTTGTTGTTAAGTGCCATTTAGTCAGTTCCCACTCAGAGACCCTGTCTAGGGTTTCTCAGGAATGGCTAGTGGGTTTGAACCACTGACTGTGTGGTTAGTTAGCATCCAGTGCTACTCCTACATTGTTACTATTCTCTAAATAAAAATATATCAGAAAATGGATGGTCTGAAAAAAGAAGGGGAAAAAAAATCTCTATTTTTGCATAATACTGATTTTCACAGAACGACCTGGTCTTTGGAACTTAACCATGCCACAAAGTGAGGAGTGGGTATATTCTGTTTAGTTTTTTCTCAGAATATAGTTTTAAAAGTTTTTGTTTTTTGTTTTATGCTTGCTTGTTTTAGAAGCACATTAAAATATTCATAACAAGGTAGCAAGATAGTTTTATGTATTTGAATTAAAGACAATATTGCCTCACAATGGTCCGATGTTACATGGGAATTCAAATAGCTCAAGGATCGTTTCACATTTCATTTACTACGAATGTCCCCTGGTGATGAGAAGGGCCTTCATGTATGCTCTTGTGTTTTCAAAAAGTATGAGAAGGCTTCAAAAAATTTGTGAGAAAATGGAATGAAACAATAATGGAATTTTTCCATAAACTTTCTGAAGCTCCCTTGTACTGCTGACTCCCATACTGTCACAGGTATTGGGCTGGACACAAGAGACTCACGGGATCACAGAGTCAGATGGAACTGGAGACCTTCTGAGATCAAGTGCAAAAGGCATTTTCCCGAGAGTGCAAAATCTGCCGAAACACTTTAAGGAAAGCCCCAGCCACCCTCCGAAGGTTTGCAAGTTTTCTTACCCTTTGTTCTGGGGTTTTACTTTTGAAATAAAAGCTGATCTTGTGAGAGAGGCCATAAAGACAAAACTGCAATCCAGGCATTTTTTGGTTATTTTTTTTAAAGCAAGGAAGCATGTTCAGAAAGGAACTCCTGAATGATTCCATTTGGCCAACCTCCAGCAAATATAACAAAACTAAACCCAGGAACCTCCCACACAATTTGAGAAACACAAACTGTCCTGCCATAGAGTGCTGGTTCATATGCCGTCTCTGCTGGCCCCTTTCCTGGCTCTGGCTGTGGTACGTGTGTGGTGGGACCAGCTGCGTGCAGCGCGCCCGCCCTGCACATCACAGGGAAATGTGTGCTTGTAAGTGGAGTGGAACAGACGATGGATCATAATGTGACAAGCCAGGAGCCAGCATCCCCCAGAGTTTGTCAGTGCAGCTGCTGTTTGCTGTTTCATAGTACTATAAAGTGTGTTTTTAAAAATGACAGTCCAAATAAAGAAGAAAAAGGAGCAGTCAGTCTACTCTTCTGTTGTTGTTGTTAGTTGCTATCCAGTCAATTCCAACTCATGGCAATGCCAGGTGTGCAGCGTACAGCTGCTCTTTAGCCGTGACCTTCTGGAAGCAGATCACCAGGGTTTTTCTTCTGAGGTGCCTCTGGGTGGGTTTGAACTGCCAACCTTTCAGCTAGTTGTTGAGCACTTAACTGTTTGGGCCACCCAGGGTCTCCTCCTTCCCTACGTTCCCACTCCTCATGAGCATCCTCACCATCAGATCACAGGTCTGTCAATCAGGGTCTAACTGGAAATAACTGGAACTGGAGAGGCCATCCACATGGGTCTGGGTGTTACTGGAACTAGGGGTTGCCCTGAGCTGCAGGAGGTTTGAGAAATCAGTGTCATGGGTTTTGTGCAAGTGGCTGAAATCAGTTTTCAAAAATAGGAACTTTGTCCCACATGACCTTGAGTCACGGTTCTTGACCCTGATAGCCCATTAGAAATATCTTGGTAGCTTTGTAAAAATGCAATGCTCAAATTCTACTCTAAACCTCGTGGTTCAAATCTCTAAGTGTTGTTATGTCTTAAAAGCATGATGTCCTTCTCCAAGGACTGGTTCCTCTTGATAATACATCCAAAGTATATGAGAAAAGTTTCCCCATCATCTCATCTAAGAAGCATTCTGAATGTACTTCTTCCAATGTGGATTTGTTTGTTCTTCTGGAAGTCCATGGTACATTCAGTATTCTTGGCCAACACATCATTCAAAGGCATCAATTCTTCTTTGGTCTTCCTTATTCATTGTCCAACTTCCCATGCATATGAACTGATTTAAAATACCCTGACTTAGGCTGATACACCTTAGTCCTCAAGGCGAGATCTTTGATTTTTAACACTTCCAAGGTCTTTTACTACAAATTTGCCCAGTGAAATATGTTTTTTGATTTCTTTACTGCTGCTTGCAAAGGTGTTGATTGTGGGTCCAAATAAAATTAAATCCTTGACAATTTCCATATTTTCTCTGCTTTTTATGATGTTGCTTATTGGTCCAGTTGTGAGGATTTTTGCTTTATTTTTGAGGTATAATTCATTCTGAAGGGTGTAGTCTTCCATCTTCATCAGCAAGTGCCTCAGTCTACTTCCCTTTCAGCAAGCCACGTGGTGTCACCTGCAGGTTATTAATGAATCTTTGTCTAATCCTGATGCCACCTTCTTCATACACAGATGATTGAATTAGTATGGTGAAAGGCTACAAGTCTGCTGTACCTTTCGTTAACCCAGGCAGTGTCTGATTGTTCCACTGGAATGTACAGGTTCTACATGAATACAAGTAAATGTTCTGGATTCACGTTCTTCACAATTTGTTACAATCCACACAGTTGAATGCCTTTACACAGTCAATAAAAATCAGGTAAACATCTTTCTGGTATTTTTTGTTTTCAGCCAAGATCCCTATGATATTAGCCATGATATCCTTTATTCAATATCCTCTTCTGAATCCAGCTTGACTTTCTGGCAACTGCCTGTCAATGTACTGCTGCAATGATTTTCAAATTATCTTCAGCAAAAATTTATTTGCATTGATATTGTTGTTGTTGTTGTCAGGTGCCATCGAGTCGGAACCTACTCATAGCAACCCCATGCACAGCAGAATGAAACAATGTTTGATCCTGGGCCAACCTCACTACCGCTGC
>NW_006408607.1:5456533-5458832 GCF_000296735.1 Chrysochloris asiatica | reverse complement strand
AATTTGCCCATAGAATCTTTCAACAACGAAAGTGGAGGCTTGAATTTTTTCTTCAGTTCCCCCAGCTTGAGAAATGCTGACCGTGTTCTTCCTTTTTTGGTTTTCTAATTCCAAATCTTTGCATATTTTATTATAGTAGCTGGTTTTATCTTCTCGAGCTGATCTTTGAAATTTTCTGTTCAGCTCTTGGACCTCTTCAATTCTTGCATTGATATTAGTTAGATATTATTCCATGATTTCTGCATTCTGTTGGGTCACCTTTCTTGGATTGAGCACAAATAAGGACTTCTTCCAATTAGTTGACCAGGTTGTTGACTCTAAATTTCTTGGTACAGGCAAGTGAGTGCTTCCAGTATTGCATCAGTTTGTTGAAACATCTGCATTGGTATCCTGTCAATTCTCCAGGCTATGTTTTTCACTAATGTCTTCCATATGCTACCACCTGAAACGGTTGGATGTCGACCAATCCTTGGTACAGTGACTTTGTTTATTCCTTTCATCTTCTTTTGATGCTTCCTGCATTATTCAATATTTTGTGTATAGAATACTTTGATATTTCATGTTGAAGGTTGTATTTTTTTTCTTTAGTACTTTTAGATTGAGACATGCTGAGAACGTTTTCCCTTTTTAGTTTTCTAACTCCAGGTTTTTTCACATTCATTGTAGTACTTTGCTTCCTTGAGCTGCCCTTGGAAATATTCTGTTCATCTTTTACTTCATCATTTCTTCTTTTGGTTTTATCTGTTCTATGTTCAAGGGCAAGTTTCAGAGTCTCTTCTGACATATATTTTGTGCTTGTTTTCTTTGCTGTCTTTTCAATGACCTTTTGCTGTTTTAATGTATGATGTCCCTGATATCATCCCATCATTCATATTCAGTGAGTCAGATTGATTCTTGTGATGGTCTCTAAATTCAGGTGGAGTATACTCAATGTCACATTTTGGTTCTTGTGGACTTGTTTTCATTTTCTTCAGCTTTAACTTGAACTTTCATAGGGACCAGTGCCAGCTTGTTCTGACTAATGATGCTAAGTTTCTCCATACTCTCTTTCCACTGATGTTCTTGATCTGATTCTGTGTACTCCAGCTAATGAGGTCTAACTGTATAGTCACCATTATGTTGTTGAAAAAAGGTATTTCCAGTGAATAAGAAAAGTCTATCACCTGATTTCTGGTGTCATTTCCATCACCAAGGCCGTATTTTCCAACTACGGACCCTTCTTTGTTTCCAACTTTTACATCCCAGGTACCAGTAAATATCAATTAATCTGCATTGCATGTTTGGTCAATTTCAGCTTGCATAAGTTGGTACAAAGCTTTAATACACCTTTGGCATTGGTAATTCACATAAATTTGAATAATAGTGTTAACTGGTCTTCCTTGTAGGTGTATGGCTTTTATCCTGTTGTTTTTCAGGATAGATCTTGACTTTTTTGGCGATTAATATGACACCAGTTCCTCTTCAATTTATCAGTCCCAGCATAGAAGACTATGTAATTTTCCAATTCAGAAAGGCCAATACCAGTCCATTTCAGTTCACCAATGCCTAAGATACTGATCTTCAAGCATTCTATATCATTTTTGACAAATTATAATTTTCCTAGATTCCTACTTTGTTCATTCCATGTTCTGATTATGATTGGATGTTTGCAGCTATCTCTTTTCATTTTGTGTCGTGACACAAAAAGGTTCCCAAATCTTTACTTTATCCACATCATTAAAGGTGACTCTACTTTAAGGAGGTAGCTCTTCCCAGTCTTACTTTGACTGCCTTACAATCTGAGGGGTTCATTGTTGGCATTGTATCAGACAAGATTCTGCTTCTATCCATAAGGGCCAATTTTTTCAGAAGTAGAACCCCAGGTCCTTCTTCCCAGATGGTCTTCGTCTGGAAGCTCTGCTGAAAGCTTTCCACCATGGAAGGCTCTGCTGGAATTGGAAATATCAGTGGTAGCGCTTCCAGCATCACAGAAACATACAAGCCACAAACTGACAGATGATTGGTGGCCAGTCTATCTTTCCTATAGTTAACTGTAACTGTTCAAATAAATAAGACCACAGTGGACAGAATGTGAGGACAGGACAGGAAAAGGACACTTGATGCTGAGTTGATGTCTAACTGGTGTGCTCCAATAGAGGGCAGCAAAGAGCATGTATGCTGTTGGTTGCCATGTTGTTGTTGTTGTTGTTAGGTCCTATCGAGTAGGAACCAACTCATAGCGACCCCATGCACAGCAGAACGAAACAATGTCTGATCCTGGGCCAACCTCACTACCGCTGCCACACTTGACGCCATCAAT
>NW_006408607.1:5452878-5455563 GCF_000296735.1 Chrysochloris asiatica | reverse complement strand
GATATTCTCTGCTTTCAGCCAAGATCTACCAGACATCAGCAATGATATCTCTCGTTCCACAGCCTCTTCTGAATCCAGCTTGAACCTCTGGAAGTTCTCTGTCAATGTATGCCATATTGCTTGTTTAATACTTTCAATGTGCCCTGTTCAGAGCTACAATGAATCCCCAACTGCTCCCTGTGTTGATTCTAATTGCCCCCTTCTTTTCTTTGTTCATGCTCTTCCATTTACCCACTATCATGGTCCTCCCTTTGAGTGTACCCATCCATCCACATCCTCTCTGCTCTTCATGATCTCAGCTCAAATCCTTCCCTTCTGGCATGAGTCTCTTGTTTCCTCATCTTCTCCACTATTTAAATGAAATGCAAACAGATTTCAGCATCGTTCTCCCTCAGAGTCATGGGTGGGTTCAAACCATCAGCCTTTAGGTTAGCAGTCAAGTGTTTAAACATTGTACCACCAGGTGACTTTACCTGACACTGTCTGGCAAGAAGTAGGAGCTTGGTAAATGTTTGTGAATAAGTTAGTGAATGAATTTGCATAGCCATTGGGTGCCATGTAGCTAAGGGAAAAATCTGACTTTTTTAACTGCATCTAATAGGACGTCTGGTGTGGCACTGTAGGATCAGCACTGGATTGCGAACCAGAAGGTCTGCACTTCAAATCCACCAGGTACTCCTTGGAAACCCTACACAGGGTTGTTATGAGTCAGAACTGGCATTTAATGACAACAATGGAGGAGTATAGAGACCTGGTGCAGTGCTGTAGGATAAGCACTGGACTGCTAACCACAAGGTTGATGGTTCAAACCCACCTCCTGCTCTTTGGAAATTCATAAGGTTGCTTTGACTTGTTGGCACTTAACAAGAATAACAACAACATGATTATGTGTGTAAATACTCTTTGTAAAGGGTCAAACGCTGTGTAAATGTATGTGATTATAATTGTTACGTCTCCCACCACTGCTACCGCTACTGCAGTAGTTACTAGTTCTAGGGCTTGTATCAATGATTGGCCTTGCATTTGTCTGCAACTCTGACCCTCATAGAGCACCAGATGCTTCTTGCTCCAAATAACTAACTTCCTCTACCTCTTCCCCCAATTGTTTGTACTAAGTCGATCAACCAGCATTTAATTTTCAGCCTCCCTCCAGCATCTGGGCCACATTGTTTGAAGTTGTGCCTCTCAGTATGATGGAAGAAAGCCATACAAAGAGGACCATTTATTGCCCTCATTTCTTTTTTACAAGCAAATCATGCAGGCATAGACCAAGTGAATGGTGTTTGCAGATGGGGGGTAGGGGAGAGGTTTTGTTTTGTTTTTTAACCAGTATGTCTGGCGGTTGAGAAAGCCAGTTCCTCAACTCCTCAACTCATGACGTTGCCAATACATCTTACTATCTCCACTGAGAAGCTTTTGCTGAACGAGACGGTTTCTGAAACTAGTGACAGTCCCCGGATGAGAAATTGTCCTGATTTATCGTAAATCCAAGCAGCTTGGCTCAGATGAGGGGGCCTGGCACCATATTTGAAGAACATCTGTGAGATCAATTTAGGGTGGGTTTATTAACCATGCATTGGGTTTGGAAGGGTGTCTTTGGGGAGCAGGGGTCTTGGGCAGGAGACCGGAGGTAGTGTGAATAATCCTGACAGCCACATGCATTGCTGGAGACAATTTAACTGCCTCAGCTGGGCCTCGTCAGTTGGCTAGCTCAATGGAGCCTCCGCAGATAAGAAATAACAACAGCCCAGGCCCCAGGCCAGGTGGCCAACATCCAGTTCAATTTGGCATGAATCAGTTTTGCTTGTTGTGTGATGGCAGCCCCAGCCTCCTAAAGGCTGAAAGTTGTAGGAGACCGAGGAAGGTCCTGAAGTCCAATAGAGAGACCCATGATGCTTCACTTCAGGACACAGCAGGAGGGTAGCAGCTATAACAAATGCTCCAATGGTTATGGGATAAAGGAGCTCTGGTATTGTAGTGGTTATGAATCTGCTTGTGAACTGCAAGGTCAGCGGTTCGAA
This sequence comes from Chrysochloris asiatica, assembly GCF_000296735.1. Lineage (NCBI taxonomy): Eukaryota > Metazoa > Chordata > Mammalia > Afrosoricida > Chrysochloridae > Chrysochloris > Chrysochloris asiatica. The sequence goes on along the minus strand of NW_006408607.1, from coordinate 5,453,542 downwards.
ACAGCTGTTCTATGGGAGAAAGATGAGGCTTTCTGTTCCTGTAAAGATTTACAGCCTCAGAAACCCTGTACAGGGTTGCTATGAGTCAGAACCGACTCCACGGCACATAATCTCCACCACCACCATGGTGGGATTGGCCCAGTCTCTAATGTCCATGAATTCAAATCCTCATGGGGAAATGTCAGGTCTTCTGTGAAGGCCATGCTTCCTGTTTTGGCAGTTAGTTTCTTTGATTTCTCTGATACTTTACTTTTTCTTATTCTTACATTCATCTGTTAATTCCTTCCTTCATTTATTCTGTGTACAAAAAGAATGTTGTTGTTGTTAGGTGACATTGAGTCGGTATCAACCCATAGTGACCTTATGCACAGCAGAAAGAAACATTGCCCGATCCTGGGCCAACCTCACTACTTGTTGCTACACTTGAGTCCATTGATGCTGCCACTTGGCCAATTCATCTCGTTGGGGGTCTTCCTCTTTTTTTCTGACCCTCCACCTTAGCAAACATGATCTCCTTCTCCAATGACTGGTCCCTCCTGACAATATGTCCGAAGCATGAGAGATGAATTTTGGCCATCTTGGTCTCCAAGGAGCACTCTGGCTGCACTTCTTCCAACACAGATCTTGGTTCTTTTGGCAGCCCGTGCACTTTCAATATTCTCTT